>NW_026000057.1:11132106-11210558 GCF_001458135.2 Marmota marmota marmota | reverse complement strand
CAGGAACAGGCCCAGTGACCTGCAGGCGGGGTAGCCACGACACCCCAATTGGAGTAGGGGCAGAGCAGAGCCACCACCCGTGCCCGAAAGGTGGGCAGATCTGCGACCGGCCAGCGGGACAGGCCCAGTGGCCTGCCGGTACGACAGACACGTCACCCCATTTGGAGTAGGGGCAGAGTAGAGCCGCCGCCCGCGCCTGCAGGGTAGGCAAACCTGCAACCGACCGGCGGATCAGGCAGCGGAGCACAACAGACACTAGTATGGCAATATGTAAATCAATGGATGTGTAACTGATGTGATTCTGCAATCTGTGTATGGGGTGAAGGTGGGAGTTCATAACCCACTTGAATCAAAGTGTGGAATATGATATGTCAAGAAATTTGTAATGTTTTGAACAACCAATAATAAAAAATTAAAAAAAATAAAATAAAATATGATTCAATTTGCAGGGGAAATATTTTTTTTATTGGTTGTTCAAAACATTATAAAGCTCTTGACATATCATATTTCATACATTAGATTCAAGTTGGTTATGAACTCCCAATTTTACCCCAAATACAGATTGCAGAATCACATCGGTTACACATCCACATTTTTACATACTGCCCTATTAGTAACTGTTGTATTCTGCTACCTTTCCTATCCTCTACCATCCGGGAAATATTTTTTGTTGTTGCTCATACATATCAACAATGGCATAAGAGTTATGGGTCTCAAAATCTGAGCTTAATTCTTAGCTTTGTTATTGTACCAATTGTCATGTGAAGGAAATAATTTTTTTTCTAGTCACCGTGTTTTCACATGCAAAATGAGAATAATATCTAACACATTTGTTAGGTAAGAAAAAGTATATGAAGGCACTTTGTAGAATCTAAGTGCTAGACCCTTCCTGTAATGTAGAATCACCTGACAGGATCTTGGAAACTACTACTGGCCAGGCCCTGCCCAGACCAATTAAGCCAGAGTCCTCATGGTGGGTCCATTCACGCACCAGTATATTTTTAGATTTCCCCAGGTGACTCTAATCTATGTTTTGTGCCAAGAATCATATCTAGTGGGTTTTAACATTAGCTGCCCATTTGCATCCCCTGGTGTACAGGAGCTTTAAAAATCATTGCTGCACAGGTCCCATCCCCAGAGATTCTGATGTAATTGAGCTGGGGTGTGGCTAGACATGGAGATGTTTCTATATTCAACCCACCTTGAGACTCCTGGTTAGAATGGACTTATCTAAGCACTGAAAACCTAAGAAACATTTAAAGACTCTAGCAGTATCCCTTGACCTGTGGTTTCACCTTCTTCGGTTTCAGTTACCTACAGTCTACCATAATCCTAAATATTAAATGGAAAATTCCCAAAATAAATAATTTTTAAATTGTACACTGTCCTAAGTAGCCTGATGAAATCTTGTACCGTCCCACTCTATCCCACTCAGGATGTAAATCACCCCTTTGGGTAGTATACCCATGCTATATGTGCTACCTTCCTTAGTCGCTTAGCAGTTAACTCAGTTAGTTACCAGATCATCTGTCATGATATCACTGTGCTTGTGTTCAAGTAATCCTTCTTTTATTTAATAATGGCCTCAAAGCACAAACTTTTATTATAGTAGATTGTTTCAGTTACTCTATCATTTGTTGTTAACTTCTTACTGTGCCTGATTATAGATTAAACTTTATCTTAAGTATGTGTGTGGGGAAAAATAGTGTGTATATAGTTCAGTGCTAGCCAGATCTCATGCATCTACTGGTGATCTTAGAACATATCACCTGGGAATAAAGGGGACTACTCAAGAATTCCTTTGTCCATTGACGCTGGGTGGTACAGTTGGAAAGAAATTTAGAGAATTTAAAAATGTTTCATATTTAAAAAAAAGAACTAAATAAATAAGTGAAAAAGTATATATCCACAGGGCTCTTTTTTACAGACTGTGGCAGGAGATCTTTTCCAAGCTCCAGCTTTTCCTCTGTTCCCCCAAGGCCACTTCATTATTCCCTTTTACTGTTTTCAATAGAATCAAGGCTAGAGATTCCATGGATTTTGGCATTGTGTCCTTGTTCTATGGCCTCTACTATGGGGTAATGGGGAGAGACTTTGCGGAGATCTGCTCAGATTACATGGCTTCTACTATAGGGGTAAGTATTGCTTTCATTGTTTGAAACCATTTATGACACAAGGAGAAATGGTCTCATCTTACATATTTGCATCATTTCCTTTGGTTCTATTTTGAATATTCCAACCTCATTGTTCCCTGGATTCTCCTTGCATCCAAAAAAAAAATCTTTTTTGATTAATTTGAAAGTATATTTTATAAAAAAATTTTAATAAGAAAGTACATTTTTTATATAGAATGGTTGGGGAATAAGACATCTTCTAAAATATGCTGACTCTTTGAGTCATCATACCTCACATACTATAGATGGCAATGTTTAAAGGATTCATAAAAGATCAACCTTCCAGGTGCAGTTGTATTTCCTGCAACTTGGGAGGCTGAGGCAGGAGGGTTGCAAATTTGAGACCAGTCCCAGCAACATAGTGAGGCCCTAAGGACTTACTGAGACCTTTTCTCAAAATAAAACAAAAGAATGGCTAGGGATGTGGTTCAGTGGTTAAGCAACTGGTTCAATCCCTGGTACCAAAAAAAAAAAAAAAAAAATCAACCATAAAAAATTAAAGAAAAAAAAACCTGTATCTCTCTGAAAAAAAACAAAAAATGCTGCCTAATGCAAATAAAAATCTCATTTGAGGAACATGCCTAGCAAGCATAAGGTTCTGGATTTGATCCCCATCATTGAAAAATAATTCACATTTGATACTACATAAAACACTTCATACTCAACAATAATGTAGGGCAATACTTATCATAAAGATTGCTTATCATTACACAGCAACTGAAGAATGAGAAGATAGAAAAATGTGCTAAATGTGTTCTGACTGTATATTGTAATTGGTGACTAGAAGTGTTTTAAATCTCAAATAGTTGTGGTTCCTTTTTCCCCCCCAAACTCTCTGAAAATTGAAATTCAGAATGGATATACTTTCTAGTTAGATGGATTCCAGACTCAAATCTTAGGAACATTCATCTGTGTCTGGCATACGCACATCTCTAAACACTTACAAACAAAGGGCTCCAGGTTTCAGGTATTCCACATCCTGTCTACATGCCTCTGGGTACACAGCCAGATACAAAATGGAAAAATTAGTGTACATAACAAGAGTGGACTTCTTTCCATTTGTAGGGCAGAACCTAAATGGACATGACCTTGATATCATCTTCACCCCATTTGTCCTTCCACTCCACCAAGGGCTCTATTATACTCTCCTCCAGAGCCTGCAACCCAACTTCTGTGGTACAATTCATGACCCTTGGAATTCCTCTGCCAAGTGTTATCTGTGGGACAAGTGCATTTCTTATAAGGTTCAAGGTATGAGCACAGGAGGAGCATCTTCACTCTCTTTTCCAACAAAAAAATCACAAGTCACACTCCTATGACAATTCCCAAAGCCTCTTGTGCTTGTTTATGAACAGGAAAGGAAGACAAGGGTTGTATATGCTCTGTTCTCCAGTGGACCGAGAAGAGACTTCACTGGGTGAGATAACCAAGGACTTAAGCACCAACTTTCTGTAGAGTTCTCACCTGATCTCACATCTCTGGTCATCAACATCTTGTCATCCTCTGTCATCTTCATTCCACTTACCAAATCTATAAAAACCACTGTCCCAAGCCATTGGCACAGCCACCAATGATTTGGACTAATGTGGGGGGGGGGTGCTTGGGACTAAGTAAGGAAGAAGCTAAGGGGGAGCGATCGCTCTTCCCATACCAGTGCCTGAGCCCACAACAGATCAATTAAGCCAGAATCTCTGGGAGTGACGCCAATGCATCTGCTTTGTTTTAAAAGACTCCTTAGAAAAAGGAATGAACTGACTATTAAGCCATCCAAAAATGGGGGTGAATTTTAAATGCATATGGCTGAGGGAGAGGAGCCTGTCCAAAAAGGCTCCATGCTGTATGATTCTGTTTATACAACATTTTGGAAAAGGCACAACTATAGCACTGCTGAACACATCAATGGTTGCCAGGGCCTTAGGGAAGGAGCAGGGTTTAATAGGTGAAGCACAGGGAAGGTTTTATAGTAGTGGAAAACTTCTGTTTGATGCTGGAATGGTGGATACATGACACTCTGCATTTTTCAAAACCCATAAAACTATGTCACAGAAAAGATGACCCTTTATGCATGCAAAATTTAAAAATTATAGCAGAGGTCAGAAAAACCCAGGGTAGAAGGTAGACTGTGACAAAAGAATCTAAATGTATTTAAAAAAAAAAAAAGTGCGGAGCAGAATGTGTTACCCAAGTAGCTGAAATGCATAGAGACTGTAAGACTAAAAGCAAAAGGCATTATGTTATAGTTGATAAAGTCATTGCTCTCAGACTATGGATTACAATTTTGATACCACTATTCATGTACTCTGAAACGGAACCTGTAAGTGGATGGCTGATAATGGAAGCTAGGTTTCTCACTGTCTCAATGAGAGATCCCTGCCAAGCAAAGAGAAGAGGTTAGAATGATCTGTGCAGGAATAAATTAGGATGAATAAGAGATATTAGTATGAACTCCTGATTAGCTTAATACAGATGCAGATGAATACATACAGAAACATTTTCAGGTCTGGGTACATGCACAGCTTGGTTCACAAGACACATTTCCTTGCTCTGTCAGTTAAGAGGTCCTAGAAGCAATGACACTCCAGTGGCACACCTAGGACCCAGGGGTTGGTTTCTGGTACTGTTCTGCAATAAAAGGAACCAGGGCTTCTTGGAGAAATGACTTCATTAAAGATCTGAACAAGGAATATAGATCTGAACAAAGACTTCATTCTCTATGTGAACAAGAGCCTGGAGCATCCTGGAGGACTTGAAAGTAAGGCCATCCTAAAACCAAGACTAGGAAAAAAAAGAAAAAAGAAAAAAAAACCCACAAGGATGGAGATGTCAAAGAACCACAGAAGCAAACCAGAAGAGCTCCCAGTAGCCAGAGCTGGAAGTTGGGCAACAAAACAGTAGCAGTACTAGGTTATAACACTATCCGTCCTCTCTTCGTCACTGTGAAAAAAATACCTCATAAAACAACTTAAAGGAGGAAAAGTGTATTCTAGCTCATGGTCTCAGAAGTCTCAGTCCATGGCCAGCTGGCTCCATGGCTTTGGGCCCGAGGTTAGGCAGTTACTATGATGGAACAGTGTGGTGGAAGAAAGCTGCTCAGCCAATGGCATCAGAGCGGGCGGGGAAGGGACCACAGACAAGCTATAATCCCCAACGGCGTGCCCAAGGGCGTGCCGACTGACTTCCTCTAAGTATGCCCATCCTGCCTTCAGTTTCCACCACTGCCCAGGAGTAGTGCATATAATAGATGCATATAAATAGATGCATTCAAATTTTTAATCCATTGTTATGGTTTAGATGTCAGTCATCCCCCAGAAGATACATGAGACAATGCAAGAATTTTCAGAGGTTAAATGATTAGATTAAGAGAGCTGTAACCTAATCTGTGGATCAGTCCACTGGTGATTAACTGTGGGCAGGTAGGTTGTGGCTGGAGGAAGTAGGTCACTGGGGGTGTGACTTTGCGGTTTATATTTTGTCCCTGGTGATCAGAGGTTCTCTCCGTCTCCCTCCCCCCACTTGTTCCTGTTTCCTTGTCCTAAGCCACTTTCGTCCAGACACTTCTCTACCCTGGTGTTTTGCCACATCTCGGGCCCAAAGCTATGAAGTCAGCTGACCGTGGACTGAACCTCTCAAGCCAAGAGTCTCAAACTTTTTGTCATCTAAATTGTTCTCATCAGGTATTTTGGTCAGAGTGACTCAAAAAAACTGATGAAAACATCCATCGAATGGATTAATGCACTGACTAGAACCTAATGAGGCTAGAGCCCTCATGATCCAATTATTTCCCGAAAGCCCCACCTGTAAACATTGCTGCACTGGGAACTAAGCTTTGAACACATGAGCTTTGGGGGGGGGACGTTCTGGATCCAAAGCATAACAAAGCCAAGTATAAAATAAACAGCTATATATGACCATATTCATGTAAATAAGTGATCAAATAAATAAATAGATGCAGAATAGATAAGTCCATGAGGAATAGTTCCACATAACTGACGTTGCTGTTGGAGGTTGTGATGGTTCAACTTTGGGTCCATTTACTGAGGCTGTGGTGCCCAGTTGTCTGTTAAGCTCTGGTCTAGATATTGCTATGAAGGTATGTCATGCATATGATTAACTTCTATAATCAGCTGACTGTAAGTGAAGGAGGTTTACCCGTGGTAATGTGGGTGGACCTCATCTAATCAATTAAAGGCCGAAAAAAGCAAAACCTGAGGCTTCCTAGAGAAGAAGGGATCCTGCCTCAACAGCAGCACCAACTCTTCCCAGGGTCTCCAGCCTACTAGCCTTTCCTGCAGGTTTCTGACCTACAGTCCCCATAAACATTAAAATGAATCAGTAATTGTAATAGAGGAAATGGGGTGTGTGGCACATGGGTAGTCTGTGCTATGTCTGTGTTGATCTCTTTTAAAAAAAACTATTATAAAATAAATATCTTATTTTTTTTAAAAAAAGTATTTCCTAGGAACTCTAATGTGCTACTAATGCTGAGAACCTCTTCTCATCCACAGAAGACTCAGTATCCCAAGTTAGAATTGTGGTGATTAGTCTGTGTGCTCCCCAACCAGAACATGGGAATTAAGGAGGGGGGATAAAAGATGCCAGGATTTTCTGCAGATCTCTGAAACAGAATCTCCAGGAGAATAAAGAGAAGGGCCAGATGAAGGATAAACCCAAAGCTTCCCTTATGATTCTGAACTACCGCCCTGGATAAAAGCGATTCATTTCAAGGGATTCCTAAATACTGAGGTTCAAAGGGTGGTTACAGGTGGTGATGCGCATTGGGTCCACCTGGGATTCAGGGTTGTATCTCGTAACTCCTCTGCAGCATGGGCCCCACAGGAAAAGATGTCAATTTGTCACCCAACTGAGAAGCAATGAAGACTCCATGCACCAAGGGCTGCCTGTCCGGCACCTGGCCGTGGCTGCCCTGCGGTCAGTGGCGGCTGCTCTCCTGTCCAGCAGCGCTCTGTTTTTTCCCCTAACAGTTCTACAGCGTCAGCGGGATGCCCACAAGGAGCTTGGCTGACGACATCTGTGCCGTCTGTGGACAGAGGATCATTGTGGAGCTCGATGAAGAGGGGCTCATTGAAAACACCTACCAGCTGTCGTGTAATCACGTGTATCCTTCCCTGGGAACCCTCGGCCTTCCTCCTTCCTCGGGCTTCTGTCTTCCCTCCCTTTCCTCCTCCTGTCCCCATCTCCTCTTCCATCTCCAAGTCCCAGACCTTTGTCCTCCAGCCCAGTCTTTGGAGACTTTCTGATAATCTTTGCTGAATAATGAGCTGCCAATTAAAATGAACTCCAGTAATGTCCTTTTTCTTTTTGGTGGCAGTACAAAGGATTAAAGCCAGGGTGCTTACCACTGAGCTATATCCCTAGCCCTTTTATTTTTATTTGAAACAAGGTCTCACTAAGTTGGCCTTAAACTTGTAATACTGCCTCAGCCTCCTGAGTCACTTGGACTACAGATGTGCACCACCGTGCCTAGCCAGTAATTTTCTTTTTAAAGAGGACTCTTAGTGCCACGTGGCCAGAAAGGCTGCAGCACCTGAGCAGGATGTTGCCTGCGGAAGCTGGTAGAAACCCCAAGTGAGCACATAACTAAGAAAGCCTAGGGAAAGAAGGAGATTAAGGGTGAGAGAAAGAGTAAAAGTAGGGGGCTGGAGGTGGAGTTTAGGCATAGAGCACGTGATCAGCATGCATGAGGCCCCGGGTTCCATCCCCAGAACCAAAACCAAAACAGAACAGTGAAGTGTCAAGTGGAGGGAAGAACTCAAGACTGTTCAGGAGGAACTGGTGTCTGAGTCTTTTTTTTTTTTTTTTCAACCAGGGATTGAACCCAGGGTTGCTTATCCACTGAGCCACATCCCCAGCCCTTTTTTATTTTTGTTTGTTTTGAGACAGGGTCTCACTCAGTTACCTAGGGCCTTGCTCAGTAGCTGGGGCTGGCTTTGAACTTGCAATCCTCCTGCCTCAGCCTCCTGAGCCACTGGGATTAGAGGCATGTGCCATCACGCCCAGCCTGGTGTCCAAATCTTGGTGGGCCAAAAAATCTAAAGTGTGCTTTTGCCTAGAGAAAATCCTAGGAGCCCCCTTGTAGAAAAAGGAATCATAGTGGGTGGCCAAGGGAGAAAACCAAACCCTTTTATCAGCTTTTTTGGAAGAAGTGTTAAAAATAATAGTGCCACAAGCAGCAGAACACCTTAAATGACAAAAGGAAGGCCCAATATGTGACTTCTTGTTCTTTAATCATTTGGCTCCTCTGTCTGTGGGTTTTTCCTCCAACAACTCTCTATTGACTGAGGCATCTTGATGTGGGAGGTATCAGACAAGCCAGACCTGGAAGCTAGCATTATTGGGAACTCCAGGCACCCCTGATAAGGGCCTCAGTAGATTGAAAAATGCTGGCATCAAGAATCATGAACAAAGCATGGGCCGTCCAAGCATGTAACTATGGATATCCAAGTTGTGTTGGGGTTGGCCAACAGTCCATACTTTAATTTGTTCCTAAATAAAAAAAGCATAATTTATATTTATTTTATAATACAGTATCAATTTTATAACATTATCTCTGTATACCCAGCCATATCAAAGTTCTGGCATTATGAAATGGTTATACCAGCTGTCGTGTACTGCTGACACCCGCCTAATTCAGTCAGTAATACCTAATGCCTTCGATGTGCAGGGCCCGTGATTCAGTTCTGTTTAACCTGGACAGTTTCCACTTATTCAATTCTGAGAATAGAATCAAAAACTGGTCCAAATGCATCTCAAATGTGTAATAGGAGCCTTTTCTCCAACATGTAAGCCTTAAAATTTTAAGGGAAGAAACACAAAAGATATCCCATATGGCATTCTATAGTGGTTTTTCAGTATGATACTTTTCCAAAAAAACTATCAGTCTAAGTCAGAATTTTCCAAGTCTGGCCTTAGTTTTAAATATGATTTACTTTTCAAATGTTGGAACACAGCCCCTTATTCCATTTGCAAGTGGAAATATTTTCTCTTTCCACCTTAAAAAGCCCTTAGAGATGGTGGTACGTGTATGTATATGTGATCTAAATGTAGTCACCTTTAAATTTGCTTGCAGGGAGTATTTTTAATGGCATATTTTAGCATGAGTCATATTAGTGAGGAGCGGGCCACCATGAGTCATATTAACAAGCAGGGATTATCTGAGTATTGCTCCAGGTCAGTTCTGTCAATGTGCAGGTTTTTCAGGATGAAGATTTTGAAGATGAAAGAAAGAACATGTTAAGAAGAAATGGACATTTTGGTACTGGCTCTATGACCCCTGAACTCCATACCCATCTGAAAGATGAAACCTTTACTCCATCCCTTTTAAACGGAGAGCTATAAGGATTTTGATTTAAAATCTTTGTTGTAATACAGCACTTTGTTAATCCAAGCATATTGGAAAAAAAAATGTCCCCAATTCCAAGAACATAAAGTAGTGGAAACTCTGAGTTGCATAGAGATCTAGTATTGAGGAATTGTGGACATGGCCTTCATGGGGTTACTCCTCCGTGGTCCTCCACTTGTTAAGGAGGGGCCATCTACATCATTGCTGTTAACATGGGAGCATGGCAGGCTGGTCAGAAGACTATGTAATCTTGGCCCTGAAAGTCACACCGGGAACAGCGATTTTAGGAAGTAAATAAATCAATAAGATGATCTCACTATAGTTAATCATTTTGCCCAAATCTGCAATATTAGGGAACCTAGAAATGCTTTTTTCCAAAAATAATTGGTTTTGAATGATCCATTCATATATTCACTCAAACAGTATTTCTTGGGCACCTGCTTAAGGTGCTGGGGACACAGCTGAGTGAGTCATAGTCCCACAGGTAAGGTGTGGCCTAAGGGAGACATGTATGTACACAGAAAGTCACGATACATTGGAATAAGTCCCTGGTGGTGTGCAAAATCATGGGATTCACTCTCAGCTTTAGGGGCAAAGCGTCTGACTTTCTGAAAAGGGTGATGTACACAAATGAATTTGTAAATGGCTAGAGTTTGAGAAGTTCAGCTTTTTGAGCTTATATTCAATTAAAAATAATTGACTCCTTATCAGTAATAAGAAGAAAGTTGAGGAAAAAACTTAAGAAGTCAATAAAAAGGTCTGTAAGTTTAGAAATGGGGTGGTGTGGCTCAGTGGTAGAGCATATGCTTAGCATGTGTGAGGCCCTGGGTTCATCCCTGGCACCAAACAAGCAGGCAGGGGGTGGGGGGCGTGATATATCTGTAAGTTTATGATCACAAATAATTTAAACTTGCCAAAGTGTCTAAGACGAGGCTGAGTGCATAGAAGTAATGCACAAAAAGGAGAATTGTGGTGAACGCACGAGAAACGGAAAAATAAAGAAGGTAGTGAAACAAAATAGGCTCATGTAAGACAAAAGCTTCCTCACATCCTTTATCAGACTCTTACCAGACCCAAGCGAGGGAAGAACAAGTCAGGCCAAGAAGCTAAGTAGATTCCTCAGGTCAGAAAGCTAATGCGGCTCCCAGGTCAAGCTCTCTGTCCTTGGTGTTACCATTGTCTTAGAGAAGCCCTGCCAACGGGATGTGCACAGTCCAGCCATGACCGACAGCCATGCTGGCCTCTAAAGGTGGATGATGTCCATGTCACCCTGAGCCAGACATTGCCACTGACTATCCAGAAGCTTCCCTAACAAAATGCTTCAGCTTTCACGAATTCTGCATCCGAGGCTGGTGTATTGTTGGTAAGAAGCAGACCTGCCCTTACTGCAAAGAGAAGGTTGATTTGAAGAGGATGATCAGTAACCCGTATCCTTTTAAAAAGTGTGATACCCTTACCTTAAATGTTTCTGGGGATGTGCTCTTCCATCTAAACATTTATTATCTTTTCATAGTTACAGCAAAAGTTTCTGTTCTCTCTAGCAATCTATTTCACAACATTTAAAATCTCTTTTCTTGTCTGTGCCTATATTATTCTGGTTAGAAAGTGGAATGCCCCCAGTGTTCCACTCTTTGTGTTTCATATTTTCCACATCAAGGGATTTAGCAGAAATCAGATGAGACCATGTGAAAGATAAGTAGATTACATGGAAAAGTAATCCAGATAGGTGGATGAATAGATAGATGGATTGATATTTAAATGGTTAGACTGAATAGGTGGGTGCAGGGACTGATAGATAAATTGGAAAATTTAAAAGCCCCACGTGTGAATTAAAATATGGAGGAATATTTTTAGGGTGTACCAAATTTGATTATTATCAGAAATGAGTAGGCTTCTCCCCACCCTGGATTTTAGCGTTTTAGATTCCGCAGCATGCCTGATCTCTTAGGCTAGATCCTGGTGATAATGAGATTGAGAGGAAACAAGACTCACAGCCTTGACCAGCTCATGGCATGCCCCCCACCACTGTATACAGAAGGGCAGTGAGTGCTGGCATGGCCCTGCCACATACTCTCTTCCCACAAGACACACTTGCTAAGAAACACCTAAACCTTGCAGGTTAAGGAAGCAGCCTCCTTGCTCCGGCCTCCTCTCTCCCCAGCAGCCCTGAATGTGTGGTCTCCTGGGGGCTGCTGACAGCAGAGCACATGGCAAAGCAGGTGGAGACATCCACGTAGGGCCTTAGAACAGCAGGCAGTGTCTGTGGGCCTTTGGGTCTCAGGCCATGCTGTGGCAACAGAGCCCAGCCTCAACAGCCACCTGATCCTTCACAGGCCTGGCCTCCAGCCTGCTCCCAACTCAAGGCTGATGGTGCACAACTACCTCCTCCTTCTTTTCCATCCACTGTCCTGAATTTCCCTGCTAACAGGAGGAGATGGAGTCCAGTACAGCTTCTGATTCATAACTTGTAAAACTGTAAGACATAAACCTTTGTTATAAAATTAGTAATAGCTGGGCGGGTGACACACACCTGTCATCCCAGTGGCTTTGGAGGCTGAGGCAGGAGGATTATGAGTTCAAAGCCAGCCTCAGCAAAAGTGAGGTGCTAAGCAATTCACTGAGACCCTGTCTCTAAATAAAATACAAAATAGGGCTGGGAATGTGGCTCCGTGGTCAAATGCCCCTGAGTCCAATCCCCAGTACCCAATTAATTAATTAATTAATTAAATCAATGATAATAGACTCACAAATGTAACCTTAGATGATAGTTTAAATACCAAAGGATGGTTCAGCGAATCATTTCTTTATATAGTCTGAAGAGAATGAAGTGCTAAATATCACGTGTACTCTTTTTTTTTTTGAGACTCAGTATAAGGAAAAGCTACTTGTGAAAGAGCTGCCCTTTGTTTGTAAAACTGCTATCAGAGTCATTATGCGTTAAGTTAAGGTCCCTTAGCAGAAGTTACCAGATTCCAGAAAAAGGAATGTCTTGCCCGTGAACCAGGGTTTTCCTTTTTAATATATAAGTTCCCTCTGATGTGCTGGCTGCAGGAAAGCTGTTTTTGCTCACTTTCCAATGTGGTCACTCCCTCTGCCTCCTTCATTTAGGATGTACCCTTGCCTTCTATCCTTGTTTTATAGTTTGGGATTTTGTTTTAAATAGTTTCAATTTGTTTTCAGAAAGTGAGTATGGTGTAAATAAAAATGATAAACATAATGCTAAAAACATCATGTGAAAAACCAGGTGCGGTGACACACACCTGTAATCCCAGTGGCTCTGGAGGCTGAGGCAGGAGGATCTCGAGTTCAAAGCCAGCCTCTCAGCAATGGTGAGATAGTAAGCAACTCAATAAATGTCTCTTAATAAAATACAAAATAGGGCTGGGATGTGGCTCAGTGGTTGAGTGCCCCTGAGTTCAATCCCTGTTACCAAAAAAAAAAAAAAAAATCATGTGAGGGCTTTCTTGCTTTCTCTTTTTCTTTCTCTTTCTCTCTCTCTCTCTCTCACTGTTTTGCCCAAGCTGGCCCCAAACTCCTAGGCTCAAGCAATCCTCCTGCCTCAGCCGTCTTAGCAGCTGGGTCTGCACACAACACCATGCCAGCACAGGAAGGGCTTTTAATTGAGCACATAGAATTAACAAGAAAGGAAACAACCATTTATTACATTGCTTACTATATTTTCAAATGATGTTTATGACTATTTCTGTTACTTGGCTGTATACAGAACAACCTCCTTAACACAGACTCAGCTGGGAACGCACCCATTTTTTGTATGGACAAATCCTGGATTGGCTTCGATATCTGGTGGCCTGGCAACCTGTGGTAATAGGAGTCGTTCAAGGCATTAACTATTCACTGGGGCTGGAATAGCACAGCAGACTTACTCCAGCAGCAATGTATTGCATGGCTGAAATATTTTTAAATCTTTGGTTCTATATTTAATATTGATATTCCTTTTTCATTTTAGAGAGTGATCCCCAGAGTTCAGAAAACTAAATAAAATTTGGTATCACACTTAAAGCAATTTATCTTTGTGCAAAGAATTAAAGAGAAGCTAAATGGTGGAATAAACAAAAAAAGTATGCTCTCACATCTTTCCTATCCCAATTGTTTTCTAGAAACCCATGCATGCAGTACATTGGTCATACCCCACATGGCCATTCCACCCCAAGTTTGGCTGAGAATGGTCTCACCTGAAAAGGGTTTCAAGGGTTTTCAAAGTACTTGTCACATAGAGCATGGAGTTATAATTCATTATAATAATATCATCAGTTCAGTATCTTCAGAGAAAGTAGAACTTTTCGGTTATCTGCAGTTTAAGGATTTTGTCTTTCTACTCAGTGTGCTATCATCATGTGGAAGCACTACACCCACAAAGCACTTGGACAGAAGGTGGGACTCCTGAAGTCTGCTATATCGGGTGTCACACTTACTCAGTGGGCCACAGCTACTCTGGGGTCCTCGGGGCTGCCGAGTGCACTGCACCCACCCAAGCACGCACTGAAGGGGAAAGAGTCACTCTGCTTTAGTGTTACTCACCGTATGCACACTCACACACGCAAATGCACACATACACGAGGACAGCGTGTTAGCTTATGTGTTCCTGTGACACATAAAATATGCAACCCAAACAACTTGAAGTTCAAAAAGATTTATTTTAGCTCAGAATCTCAGTGTGTTCAGTCTGTGGTTGGCTGGCTCCTTGCATTGGGCCTGAGGTGAAGCAGGCCATGGTGGAAGGGCATGGACATGGTATTCTTCTTATGAAAACCAGGAAGCAGAAAGAGAGGAAGAGCCAGGGACAAGATAAAGTCCCGATTTTCACACCCCCAAGTGACATACTTCCTCTAACCATGCCCGACCTTCTGACATTTTCCACCTCCTCCCACTAGTCTCTTCAAGTTATTAATCCACCAAATGGATTAATCCACTGATGAGGTTAGAGGCCTCATGGTCCAATCCCTTCCTGAAATCACCACTTCTGCACATTACTGCACTGGGGACCATGTCTTCAACCCCTGAGCTTTGGGGGGACATACCAAATCCAAAACATAACAGACATATGCCATCATCCTATTTCTGTACTCTGCTGTTATCTTTTTCATACCTGAAATCATATCATACTTTTATTCCACGAAGGCAGGGAATTCTGTCTTGTTCCCTACTGTATCCCCAGCACTTACACAGTGCCCAGCATGTAACAGGCACTTAGTAAAAGTAAACGCTTTTCTGAAAGAATAAATCAGTTTGACAGGAGAGAACAAAATTAACTGAATAGACGAAAACAGAAAGAATTAACCTAAGAATCATATGCTGGAACCCCAAAATTGTTCAAATTACTGTTATTTTTTAAACAGTCAACACTGTATACAGAACACTAGATCCCTATTCTGCAGCACTTGAGGACACCTTCTGCATCACACCTGCATGAAGTAGGAAGGAATACATCAATTATTATTTTCCTTGTCCAAATATTGACAGTGACTTAGTGTTATTCAAAGTTCTGTCATCAATGTGTTCACAGAATTACACTATTCTACCATTATGTATGAATATCTCCATAATAAAAAGTTTAATCCCTCCCCCAAATTTCAAACAAGTGTCCAGTGCTATAGAACTGATTAAATGATGGCCTACTCATAGAGAGGGATAGTACTCAGTTGTTAAAAATTATGGTTTCCTCTCAAAAAACTAGAAATAAAATTTCCATCTGATATAGTAATCCCACAACTGGGCATATATCCAAAGGAAACAAAATCAGTGTGTTGAAGAGATATGTGCACTCCCACATTTACTACAGCATTCTTCACAATAGACAAGAGGTAGAATCAAACAACATGTCAATTGATGGATAAATGGATAAAGAAAATGTGGGGAATATATACGATGCATTAGTATTCAGCCACAAAAAAAAATGAAATTCTGTCCTTTGCAGCAAAATGAACAGAATTGAAGAATATTATGTTCAGTGAAGTGAGTCAGGAAGACAAAGACAAATACTACATGTTCTCACTAATATATGGAAGCTAAAAAGTTGATCTCCTGAAACTAGGGGAATAGCTTGATAGGTGCTTGCCTGGTGTGTGCAAGGCCCTGGGTTCAATTCCTAGCACTAACCACACATAAAATGTTGATCTCATACAAGCAAAAAGAACGGTGGCTGGGAAGGGTGTGGAGGAGGGAGGGGTGGAGAGAGGCTGGTGAGCAGGTACGGAGGTGCAGTTGGAAGAGAGCAATGACTTCTGTTCTGTGGCACAGTAGGATAACCATGGTTAACCACAATTTGTTGCATATTTAAAAGTAGTTAATAAGGGAGATTTTAAATGCCCCTAACAGAGAAATAATAAATATTTAGGTGATGGGTATGCCAATTATACGCTGATCTGATCATTGCACATGGTATACACATATTGAAATATCACGTTGGCCCCCATAAATGTACAATTATTAAATGTCAATTAAAATAAAAAACTTTTTTTTAAAAAAAGTTCTGTCATCAAGAGAACTCACATGAAGATTTCCACCTGTTGGTAATTTTCCTTCTTCAAACTGCCCAGTGCTTCATTATCATATGGGCATCACCATCCAGGTTACTAGATTTAATCACAATTCATTTCCCTACTCAGCACATATTTCAATAATTCAATGCTTCAATATTTATACTAGGCATATTCAAGGGATAAAGAGATAAACCAAGTTTTTTGAGCTTACAGTCCATTGACAAATAAAAGATCTTGCATCTGAAAAATTAGTTTTTGTTCCAAAAAAGGGTCCCATACACTGATCTCTGATGTATTTGCTGCTTGCCCTTTTTGGACAGCTGCATGAGGGTAGCTTCTGGAACCTTAAAATTCTGGGCAGCTAAAGCAATATTTCTCTTCATGGAGTTCAAAATGGTCCTTGCAGTTCAGAAATGTCAGATAACCACTAAACTAGTCAGCTTTCCATGACTGAAGCGAGTACCTGAGATCAGCGAGTTAAAAAGAGGAAAGGTTTATTTTAGCTCACAGTTTTGGAGGTTTTAGTCCCTGGTTACTTGGCCCCATTGCTTTGGGGTCTGTGGTGGGCAGTAAATCATGGCAGGAAGCTCATGCCCGAGAAAGGTGCCCACTTCATGGGAACCAGGAAGGAGAAAGAAAGAGGAAGAGGAGGAGTCAGAGTCCCAATATCCCCTTCAGGGACGTACCTTCAATAACCCACCTGCATTCCACTAAGCCCCATCTCCTTAAAGTCCTACCACCTCCCAGTAGTGCCACTGGCTGGTGATCAAACTGTCAACACCTGACACTTCAGGGGACATTCAATGTGCAAAATGTAGCAATCAGTAAACAATAAAAAAAAAAGGAATATGCCATTTTCTTTATAAACTGTAAGTATTTACAGTCTAATCTCAATTTTGTGAAGTACTATGTACACCTGCATTGATAAAGATTGGAGAGCTATATACTAGTTACCAGTGGTTATATATACTAAGGTGATGGAATAAGAGCTGATTCCTATTTTTATATATTATCTTTTCTAAAAATTTTTCAGTGATGTTCAACATTATAATAAAAAATTATAAAGACTATTTTAAGGGTAATCTTAAGTCTATCAATAAACTTTGAGGCTATTTCTATAGGTATTCAAAAATATTTTTTTTTTCTTAAGGGAGGGCCTCACTAAATTGCTTAGGGCTGAGGCTGGCATCAAATTTGCAATTCTCCTGCCTCAGCCTTCAGAGCTGCTGGGATTGCAGACACGTGCCACCCCGCCTGGCTGCTGTTCAAATTCTTAAAGCTAAATATATAAATCAAGTCAATGTATCTCTGGTTCTCACAATAATCAACATGGTGCTTAGTATAGGCAGTGGGAAAGAAAAGCAGAAAATTCATTGCTGTTGGGGTTTCCTTCTGCTGAACCTACCCCCCACACACACTTTTTTTTTTTTTTTTTTTTTGGTCCTGGGGATTGAACTTGGAGACATTCGACCACTGAGCCACATCCCCAGCCCTATTTTGTATTTTATTTAGAGACAGGGTCTCACTGAGCTGCTTAGTGCCTTGCTGTTGCTGAGGCTGGCTTTGAACTCACAATTCTCCTGTCTCGACCTCCTGAGCCACTGGGATTACAGGCATATGCCACCACACCTGGCCTAAACCTACCCTTTTTTCCCCTTAGGCTGGTGTGTTTCCTCTTCCACACTCTCCTGGGACTTGGTATGAGAAGCACTGTGTGAGTTCTCCAAGATTAACACCTGATACATACTGAATGAACTTATTTCCTTTGGGTAATTTTGTGAACAGCAGGGTTCCTTTTATCCCTGCTAGTCCTGATGATAGAAAAAAAAATCCACTTAAACCTATAATTTTATAAAGAAATGTATCCCTTCCTGAAAAATCATAATAGCTCACATCTACGCCAGGCATTGCTGCCATATCACATCAGGCAAAACGATTCTCATTCTCACAGGCTTGGAACCCTTGCCCTCCTCACACCCTCCAGAAGCAAGGGTACCAAAGAGCATGTGCTCTGTGGATTACACTCAGTGCTGCGTTCCAAACCTAGCAGGTGCAGGTGATTGTCCCTATTTTGAGGACAAGAAAACATTTTGAATCAGGCCAGGTGACTTGTCCAAGGTTATACATCTGCCAACCCAGATCTCGTCTCACTCCAGAACCCAATTAACCACATAAGCCTAGTCTGGTTGAGATTAGAGCAGGGGTCGAAGGTGGTTCACTCCCTTTCAAACACAGTTCCCAGCAAAGAAGAAAGCTGCACAGAATCAGAAACGAGCTCTTAGCAAAGAGTGCTCATCCGAATTTAATGTGGTATTAAATCTTGATTATAGAAATTGATATATGCTAGCATGATCATCAAATTATTGTTGACTGAACTGTTTCTGAGTCATGATAAAGAACCTTTAGATATATAGTTATTTAAAAATCTGTTCAGCTCACATGGGTTGTTTAAAAAAGCTCTCTCTCTTTTTTCATATTAGAAACATGACTTTCAAATAAGCCGGGAGCAGTGGCACACATTTGTAATTCCAGTGGCTTGGAAGGCTGAGACAGAAAGATGACAAGTTCAAAGCCAGCCTCAGCAGGGAGACCCTAAGAAACTTATCAAGACCCTGTCTCTAAATAAAATATAAAGAAGACTGTGGATGTGGCTTGGTTGTTAATCACCCCACTTTTCCATCCATGGTAGGATACCAAAAAAAAAGACTTTCAAAGAACAAAAAAGCAGCACGTGGCATGTGAGGGAGGAAAATTTGCAGGTGGTCAAAGGCTGAGGAAGTTCAGGGTCCCATGTGGGAGACTTCCTTCAGCTTCCTCTAAACTAAGCATTTTATTGTCTCAATAGTTTTGCTTTCACGGTAAGACATAATTTATTGACTCCTGTATTAGACATTCTCTTTCAAGTAAATATGGCTGGAGAAATCTGTTAAATACCCAAGAATGTAAACCCCATTCACAATGAAACTGCACCCTCGGGATATTTTGTATGCTGAAAAATTGAACGGGGACACACAGCCCTTTTGTAGGAAGAGCATCAAGTCTAGTCTAGTGTCCTCAAACACTTCTTGCTGCTCTTGAGATCAACTGTACAGAGAGATGAGAGGGGGTGGCACGGAGAATGCTCCCTGTGGCCACCCCTGAGTGGCTTCACAACAAGCCAGCCCACCTGAGACAACCATTTGACACCTTTAGTGCATCTGTGCCATTTGCTGATGAACTGAGCCAATTGCCATGGATCATTCGGATACCCAGTAATGGAACTGGGTCATGATGATATTACAGAATTTTTAAAGACTTTTTTTTTTCTAATCTGGTAACCGTTTTTATACAACAGCACTGTAGATAAAATTTGCAGTTTAAGTAGTTTTAGTGAACAAGTCCTCAAATAATAGAACATTCCCGTGAATGCAATTATGTCAGAATGAACTAAGTGACACCAACTGAAGACCACCACTCAGCCAGACTGTGATCCAGGAACCTAAGATTTTATTGCAGTTCTTAAGTTTATCCAAAAGCCTTCCTGCTGAGCTTCCTCCCGGGGCCACTCCAGGTAGGTCTTGGTGTTCATGATCTTCCGCAGCTTACAGAAGCGCTGGGGGATGGCCTTCTTCTCAATGGGCTCCAGCAGGACAAGAATGGCCGCGTCGTCGTTCTCATCAAAGAGGCGGAAGTGGGAGAAGTCCAGCTCATACTTGCACCACTCGCTCCTCACGAAGTTCTCCGAAAGCACGAACACGGTTTTGTGGCTCTTCTCGATGCAGTCGATGATGTTGTCGATGATCCACTTGCCAGGGACGAAGTCCCGCTTGTGCAGACACAGCTTGAAGGGCGGCTCCCAGTTCTCCAGCTCCTGCACCAGGAGGTTCTCCACCCAGTGGGAGTCCCGCTCGCTGTAGGAGACGAACGCGTCGTAGCAGATGTCCCTGCACGGCGCCTTCCGGGGCTTCCTTTTGGCCTGGAGCCAGGCCCACATCATCTTCAGGTACCACACACCGTGGAAGCGGTGGCACAGGCCCCCCGTGAGCAGGATCAACAGGAAGAGGGCACAGCACACGCCAGACACCAGCGCCACCCGGTGGCACTCGGAGGCGGAGAGCCGGACGTCCAGCACCCGCTGGCCGCGCACGTGGGAGGGAGAGTCACACAGGTAGCTGTCTGGCCAGTCCACCAGCACCTGGGCCAGAGCTGGCTGCTGCTGAGTGAAGGACAGGAATTCACAGGAGCAGATGAAGTTGTTGCCACCAGCCTCCAGAGTCTTCAGTCTGTGAAACGAGTCAAGTTGCTCCTTAGAGAAAGTATTTATGGTATTCCTGCTGATATTCATGACTAGTAACATGGGTAAGGAAGAAGCATCTGGAAGAATCTTCAGCTTATTTCTAGAAATATAAAGTTCTTTGAGTTGAGGTAAAATTAAAGAAAATGAATTGAGATTATTATTGCTGACATCTAAAATTTCCAGGGTCCTGGGAATGCAGTTGGTTACACGGTGTATCCGTGTGCTGGACAAGTTCAAATATTTCATCTTTTGTGGCCACTGACAAGCTTCAGGCATAGAATGAAAACTGTTCTTACTGACATCAAGGTTGGTCAAGTTTTTCAGAGTCAGCAAAATCTCTCCAGTTTTTTCTAATGATGTCAAGTGATTTTGCCTTAAAATTAAGGTCTGCAGGGAGGGCCAGCCATCCTCACAGGCTGAATTTTTCAAGTATTCTTCAACCATCAGATTTTCACTGAGATCTAAGTGTTCTAATGATTTTAAATGTTGTGAAAATAAACAAGGAACCAGAAAAACCTTACTGTTCTCCACTGTGATTTTTTTAATTCTTTCAGTGATTGAATACACTGTGCTCAGATCATAAAATAAGTAGAACTTTGGGATATGCAGCTTCCGTATAGTGAGTGTTTCCACTTTACCTGGAATTTTAATTTTCTCGAGCTCAGATACATGAAAATCACCAACTCCATTAAGAGTACAGTCATCAAACTCTACCTCCAACAACTCAGAAGCATAACTCAACAGTTTCACAAGGTCATTAAAACTTTGATCGGTCATGTCTACATTTCTAAATGTGAACTTTTTAATCACTGGATTCGTTTCACTGACGGATAGCCCCGAAAAGTGGAACATGTCCAAGTCTGTATCTCTCAGTTCAAAAGATTCCACTGAACTTAAAAGATCTACAAAAATCTTCACCAGTAACATAGGTTGCTTCATATGAAGGATCAGATGACTGATGTTCTGAATTGACTTCAAACTTTGGGGCTCATAACTCTGGAGACTAGATGCAATGATCTCAAGTTCTTCCAGAAAGGTGAGTCCAACAAAATCTATTCTCTGAATCCCAGTGAAGGTGTAACTATTTCCTACCCTCAGGATTCGCAAATTTGGGAGGTGAGAAAAAAGAGATGTTTCCCCAAGTGTTTTGTAAGGATTTCCCAGTAAGTTTAAAATTTTCAAGGAGGAAAGGGGCCTAAACCAGGAAGACGATAGATTGGATAACTGATTATCAGATAAATCCAAATGTTCCAGATGGCTTAGGGAAGAAAAGGCATCTTCCTGAATTGTGCTGATCCCATTGGACTTCAGCATCAGAGCCCGGAGGTTGACACACCTCTGCAGATCAGCTTGGCCGATATAGGTGATCTCATTGTTGGACAGGTCAAGCCCTCTCATGGCTGCTGTGAGCCCTGAGGGAATGGAGCTGAAAGATCTGGAGCGGCCATCACAGATGCCAGTGGGGTTGCAAGACAGAGGAGCCGGATCTGGAGACCCTTCCTTGGAGAGGAGGATCATGGCCCCCAAGGCCCACACTGTCCACAAAGCCCGTGGCATTGTCCAGGATTGCACCTACAAATAAAAGCGGTTCCAATGAGTGATTGTGTCTGACAACATAACTGATTCTTGAGAAATGCTTTATCAAGCATCTCACAGTCCCCCCCCCACCTCTCTCTCTCTCACATACACACACAGAGGAAATAACAGGAAGGCAAATGGAACATATGAATGAGGATGAGAAATGAATTCCCTGATACATACAGCAGCACAAACAGGTATTTGGCCACTGCTCAGACTTAAAGTACTACTGTTACCGCTGTTGACCGGTGACGAGTTCTTGCTTCCCCAATGTTGAAGAATAACACCAAAGAAGCACACCGAGGCAAGGTCAGAGTAGAAATTAGGAGGAAGAAGGGGACCCAAGAGGTGGAATCCGTGGAAGGGATGTTATCTCCCCTTTTTATAGTTCTTTCAGTGATGGAATGTAGGTGGGAAGGCCCGAGGGGTGGGACACAGGTGGGCCAAAGAAGTAATCTGGTCAGGAAGGACTTCTGAGTCAGCACCTTTTTGCTGGGGGCTGTTCATTAACATTTCTTTGAGGTGGACTTTGGCCTAGGGCCTTTTCGGGACTTCATTAACATTCCATGAGTTGTCCTGTGTTTTCCCCGAGTCATTCTCATCATGGTCTGCATTTTAGATTTCACTCAATATTAGACCCAATTTACCTAACTACACTGACTACCTAACTTTAAATCTGGCTTCACTACCATGTGGGAATGTGGAACAGGCCTCAATAAAAATGGGTTATAAGCAAATAAAGGAACGGGGGCATGATCAAGCAAGCAGTTTAAGAAGAGAGCTAGGGGGTTGGGGTTGTGGCCCAATGGTGGAGCGCTTGCTTGGCACATGAGAGGCACTATGTTCAATCCTCAGCACCATGTAAAAATAAATAAATAAAATAAAGGTACTGTGTCCATCTACTGTGTGTGTGTATACATACACATACACACACACACACACACACACATTTTTTTAAAAAGAAAGAAAGTAAGAAATGAGCTAGGCTCACCATAGCCACTTTCCATCACCTCTTCCTGAATTGGAAACCCTCTTAGCTTTAAGCATGCTTCTCCCCTTCCTTAATACCCGGCACATAAAGAACTCATAGAACCAAACTACTGCTCTCATGGACAACTGTTCACTGGATGGAGCTCTAGAAATAGCATGCTCTTTGACCAAAAGAAAAAGGTTTCATGGTCACCAACCCTGCCTGCACCTACTACTTTCAGGCAGGAGGGATGTTGGGAGTACCAGGCTGAGCAAAGTACCTTGCTGAGTTGAGCGACACTCAAACCATCAGAACCTTCTCTTCCTGCAGAGAGGTTCAGAAAGCAATGTTCAAGCCTGGGTGTGTTGTTCAGATGAATAGAGAGGAAATAAACCTGTTTGCACACAACTGCTGTTTTAGTTTCAGCCAGGAATCCAACAGTTTTCTCTCTGCCCACTTCCTGGGCCCTACATCCTCCCTAGCTACGTTCAGTGCCCCTAATCCTTGCATCTGGGTGCCTTTGTCCGTATTTGTTCATGAACTAACTCTACACATTTTGTAAAAAAATATTTAACCCCAAATACAAAACATTTTATGGAAAGAACTTCCCACATTCACAGAATCTAAGCTGTCATAAGGATCCGGGTTATACAGTTTATAGTCATAGAGAATTTAATTGCTGTTGGAGACAGAATTTTTATGCTCACACTAATACCATTGCTTTGAATCCCCTCGTCTGTTTAGATAAATGGGTCATACCATGCATATTTATTCTGGATTTTCATTTTATTATCAGTTTTATTGAGGTATAATTAGTATTAAAAACTGTAAATAATTAATGTGCACAATTTGGTGAGCTTAGACACAAGTACACATTCATGGTACCCTCACCACAATCCATGTGATAAACATATCTATCACTTCCAAAGATAAACATATCTATCACTTCCAAACATTTCTTCACTTTTTTTTTTTTTCTTGCAGTACTAAGACTGAACCCAGGGGCACTCTACCACAGAGCTACATCCCCAGCCCTTTTTTAATTTTTACTTTGAGACAGACTCTCTGACAAGTTGCTGAGTTACCTATTGAGACATGATTCAATGTCTTTGTTCTGTTAATAAACTGTAGTGATTGCACTGGTGAATTTTAAAGCGTTAAGATAATACGACTTTAAAAAATAAACCCAAGTTAGACAAGATGTATTATCCTTTTCATATATTGCTGGATTTTACTTAGTAATATTTTGTTTAGAACTTTTATATCTATATTCAGAAACAAATTTGCCCTGTCAATTTCCTTTCTCCTGACATTCTCACCTGGTAGAATTCACCAGTGTCGCCAGGCGGGAAGTTTTGTTGTTTGTATGTTTTGTTTTGTGACCCAGGATAAATTTACTTAACAACTACAGAACTATTCAGATTTTCTTCCTCTTATTTTCGGTAAGTTGTATTTTTCAAAGACTTTCTATTCTTTCATAAATTTTCAATTTTATTATTTATAATATTTTTATTATTTTAATGTCTAAAGGATTTAAGGTGTTTAAAAAAATGAGACAAATTAGGATGTATCTTAAGCAAAGAATGGTTCATGCCATGCTTGGAACCGGGGTTCAGGGGAAGTTTAGTGCGAGCAATGAGGTTTTATAGGCTGAATACAGAAGCAAAGTAGGGGAACCATCTGATTGGACTGGCTACAGCCAGGCCACTTCCTGGACACGATGTGATGAGGTATTTGTCTTCTACGGGCCTGTCTAATCATTCAGCTACCTGTGACTGGCTGAAGGCTGGCTGTTTGAGAGTGGCTAAAATAGCTATTTGTTACCAAAAATGACTTCTAGCTGGGGATAGTGGAGTTCACATGTAATCCCAGTGTCTTGGGAGGCTGAGGCAGGAGGATAGGGAGTTTAAAGCCAGCCTCAGCAATATAGTGAGGACCTAAGCAACTCAGCAAGACCCTGTCACTAAATAAAATATAGAAAAAGACTGGGGATTTGGCTCAGTGGTAAAGCACCCCTGGGTTCAATTCCTGGTACCACAAAAATAAAAATAAAAAATAAACTACTGAGTTAGGTTTGGGTCTGTATATGTACTAAGTTAATTTGCAGTTTGTTATGCAGGAACACAAAGTACAGAGACAGTCTCCAGCTAATGGCCTCCAGCTTATTTTATTTAATGAAATGAAGTCCTCTGTTTTATTCTTTCACGAATTTTATTTGTGCCTGCTTTTTTTTTTCTTGATTGTCTTCCATTTTTTATTAACATTTTCAGTTCTGAGTTCACAGATTGTCTACTTTCTATTTCATTATTTTCCACTGTTCTGTTACCACTTCCTACCTTCTACTTTCTCTGGATTTATTTAACTATTCTTTCTCTAATTTCTTGTTTGGTCATTAACTGTCGGCCATTATTCAATTTCAGTACATGCACTTAAGGTTAGAAATTATCATTGAAGCAATAGTTTTGCTGCATTTGACATGTTTCTTTATGTAGTTTATTCAAAACTCATTTTAAAACATTTTCTAATTTCTATTCTGATTCTTTTATATCCCACGGTTTATATAGAAATGTGGGTACTAATTTCCCAACATATGGGCTTTTTTTTCTTTTTTGGGGGGGAGGGGCAGTCTTTGTTGTTGTTCTCTACTTTAGTTGCATTATGGCAAGGAAAAAAACATACTCAGAATGATTTAAATCCTTTAAAATGTGTTGCACTTTGTTCTGTAGTCCAGGATTTGTGTATGTTCTGTGATTTTGGCAGCTGTTGGAACAATATCTATACTGGTCCATCGAATCAACTACATTAACCATGCTGTTCATATCTTCTCTTCTTTACTGATACATGATAATCATGTACTTATGGGGAACAGTGTACACTGATGATCAAACATATTCCACACATGTATACTAACAATCAAATCAGGATATTTGGTATATTAACTGCCTCCAACATTGATCATCCCTTGTGATGAAACTATTCAAAATCCTCTCTTCTAGTTATTTTAAAATATACAGTATAACATTGTTAACTACAGTCCCCCTATGAACAGCAGAGCGTATTCCCCTATCTTATTTTATCCTCATTGACCATCTCCCCACCCTTCCCAGCTGCCCACCCTCCTCAGTCTCCGCAAACCCCTATTTCACTGGGTATTTCTATGAGATCATCTTTTTTAGATTCCACAATTACAACATTTAGTATCTGCCTTTCTGTGCCTGGCTTATTTCTCTTATGTCATCCATGTTCTTCCTTTTTATGGCCAAATAGTATGTATGTATATGTATGTGTGTGTGTGTATATACACCATTTTCTTTATATATTCATCTACTCCATCATTTATTTTCCTTTATTGCAATTCTGGGGATTGAACCCAGAGGCTCACCACCACTAAGCCATACCCCCAGCCCTCTTTATTTTATTTCAATACAGAGTCTCACTAAGTTGCCAAGGCTGGCCTTTAACTTGTGATCCTCCTGCCTCACACTCCTGAGTCTCTGGGATTGAGAGCCTGGCTTTTTGTTGTCTTTTTGGTAACTGCTATTCTAACTGGGGTGAAGTGATCTCTCACTGTGGGTTTGAGTTGCATTACCCTGATAATTAATGATGTTCAGCAATTTTTCATATATCTGTTGGTCAGTTGTATGTTATCTTTAGATAATTCAATTCATGCCTTTTGCCCATATTTTAATAATTTGTTTTTGTTGTTGCTTTAAATCCTTATGTATTCTGGATATTAACCCCTTGTCATATGCACAGTTCGCAAATATTTTCTCCCATTCTGTAGGCTGTCTCTTCACTCTGTTGTTTCCTTCTTTGTACAGAATCTTGGTTTTTTATCTATTTTTCATTGTAACAGAGTCATTTACATATTTGTGGGGTACAGCTGATCATTTGATACATGTGTGCAACATGTAATGATCAAATGAGGGTAATTAGCATCTCCATCTCCTTAAACATTAGTTATTTCTTTGTGTTTGGAGTCTACAAACTCCTTTTTTCTAGTTTTTTTATAAACTACATAATAAGAGTCAGGCATGGTGGTGCATGCTTATAATCCCAGTGACTCAGGAGGCTGAGGCAGAAGAATCATGAGTTAAAGGTCAGTTTCAGCAATTTAGTGAGGCCCTAAGCAACTTTGTGAGACACTGCGTCAAAATAAAAACCATAGCCGGACGTGGTGGTGCACATTTGTAATCCCAGTGGCTTAGGAGACTGAGGCAGGAGGATAATGAGTTCAAAGCCAGCCTCAGCAAAAGCAAGGTGCTACGCAACTCAGTGAGACTATCTCTCTAAATAAAATACAAAGTAGGGCTGTGAATGTGGCTCAGTGATTGAGTGTCCCTGAGTTTAATTCCTGGTACCCCCCCCAAATAAATAAATAAAAATAAAAAGCATAAAAAGGGACTGGGGATGTGGCTCAGTGGTAAAATACCCCTAGGTTCAATCCCCAGTACCAAAAAATAATAATAAGCTGTAAACTGTAGTCTCCTTACTGTGCTGTAGAGCAATAGAACCTATTCCCCTACTAACTGGCCTTGGGCTCCTGTTATCCAGCTGCCCTCTGTGCCCACTCCCCCTAACCTTTCCTAGCCTCCAGTTATCATTATTGTACTCTTTTTTTTTTTTTCCCCCTAGGAGATCAGGTTTTTAGTTTTCAGTTTGATGTAATCCTTACTTTGCTTTTACTGTCTTGATTCTTTTTTTTTTTTTTTTTTTGAGTTTTCGGTGGACACAACATCTTTATTTTATTTGTATGTGGTGCTGAGGATGGAACCCAACGGCCCACGCATGCCAGGCCAGCGCGCTACCGCTTGAGCCACATCCCCAGCCCTGTCTTAATTCTTAACCAAAAAAATTCTTGCTCATATCAATATCCAGGAATACTTCTCTAATGTTTTATAATAGTTTTCTATTTTTTGGTTTTATATTAAGTCTTCAAAACATTTTGAGTTTATTTTTCTATGTAGGGGGATGGGTTAACTTTCATTCTTCCATCTGGATATCCATTTTCCTAGTACTGTTCATGGAAGAGAGAGTTTTTGCCTGAGTGATTGTTTTTGGTGCTTTTGTCAAAAATTAGTTGGGGGCTGGAGTTGTAGCTCAGTGGTGAAGCACTTGCCTAGTGTGTGTGAGGCAGAGGATATTTGGGGCTCACAGTTTCAGAGGCTCAGTCCATAGTGAGCAGACTCCATTGCTGTGAGCTTAAGGTGAAGCAGAACATCACTGCAAAAGGCACAGGAAAGCTGTTCAGTTCATGGCATCCAGGAAGGAGAGGAGAGAAAAGTGCAAGGAGTCAGAGACAAAATATAATCCCCAAAGGTATGATCTCAGTGACCTACTTTCTCTAGCCACATCCCATCGGCCTACAGTTACCACCTACTTGGCCCATTCAAATTATTTATCCATCAAATAGATTAATCCATTAATGAGGTAACAACTCTCATAACCTCATAATTTCACCTCCAAGTATTCCTGCATGAACACATGAGTTTTTTGGGGGGATACCTCATATCCAAACCATAACATTCCACTCTTGGCCCCAAAATGTTGCAATGCAAAATGCATTTATTCTACCTCTAAGAGTCCCCATAGTCTTATAGTTCCAGCATTGTTCAAAAGTCCAAGTCCAAAGTCTCATCTTAGACTCACAGGCAAACTATGAACCTCTGCAAAGATCAAAAGCAAGTTACACATACCCAGCACATAGTGGCACAAAGTAAACATTTCCACTCCACAATGGAAGAACAGAAGCACAGAAAGAAGGGAGGGGACCAAAACAAAATCAAAACCCATCTGGTCAAATAAGTCCTATAGCTCCAGGTCTGGCATCTGGGGTATGTGGTGGCAAGATGTGTGTTCTAAAGGGCTTGGGAAGCCCTGCCCCTAAATGCTGGCTGCATCCCACATAGCATGTCTTGGCCTGGATCTGCTAGGCCAACCTATTGGCAGATGGTCCACATTATTGGCATCTTTTAATTGCAGGGGTCTCCATTCCAGGTTCAGCTTGACCTTTCACATCTTCTTACATCATCTTCTCAGGGGCTGCCTAGAGGGATTCCAACCCTGCCATACTTTGCCTAGCATGCCAGGCCTTCATTTGAAATCTTGGTAAAAAGCCTCCATGGATATAAGTCATTACACTAGCATCCTGCATTCCTACAGAACCAGCACCATGTGGATGATGCCAAGGTCGGCCTCCAGCTTGAGCAGTAACCAGGCCCCCTTGCACCATGGTTGCAGTGGCCTCTTAATGTCTGAGCAGCTGACCCATGCAAAACAATTTCCTTGAGAAACAATTTTCTACACATCAGTGTGCCTCCATGTTTTCTTTTTAAACAAGTTTTCACTTTTACACCCTTGAATCTGCCATGGTATGGTCTTGCTGATTCCTGATACCCTCAGTACATCTATCCCATTGTCTCTAGGCAAAGTATTTATCTTTAGTGGTGGTAATCTCTTCATCAACCACACTTTCCTTGGCCTGTTTTACATGTCTTTTTCTGGCCAAACTGCAGATCTTAAAATTTTTTATTCTCTTGTTTTTTTGCTTCAAATTATCACAATAAACCTGGCTAAAAATGATAGCAATGCCCATGTCACTGCCTGAGTGCTGTTTTGCATTAAAAATTTCCTGTGCCACATTAATTAATCCATCACCTTTAAATTTGGCATCACACAAAGTCTCAGACATGGGGGAAATGTAGGCAAGTTATTTGCCAGAAAATAACATTAAAAGCTTCTAGTCCAATTCCCAACTGAGTCCTCATTGCCCTCTGAAACTTCATGTGCACAGTCTTTACTGTCTGTATTCCTATGGGCAGTCGGATCTTTTGGCTCCCACCAGAATCCTGCATTAAGCTCTGCTCACAACATACTAAGGCTTCTCTAGCTTGTGTCTCCAAAATTTTGCAAACTCCTCCCACAAACCAGTTCCAAAGGCTTCTGAACCACATTATCAAATTACTCTCAGCAAGGAACTCATTTCTGAGTGCCAATTTCTGTATTAGCCAGCTTTTCATTGCTAAGAACCTAGAGGAGGAAAAATTTATTTTGAGATCACAGCTTGAGAGGTTCAGCCGGTGGTAGGCAACCCCATTGCTCTGAACCTAAGGTGAGGCAGAAGAGCATGGCAGAGGGAACCTGCTCAATTCATGAGCCAGGAAGGAGAGAGAAAGAAAGAGAGAAGAGTATACAAGAAGCCAGGGACAAAATATAACACCCAAAGGCCACCCCAGCAACCTACTTCCTCTAGCCATAACTTACCTGCCTACAGTTACCAAATTACTAGTCCATCAAGTGGCTGAATCCACTGATGAGGTAACAGTTCTCATAATCTAATCATTTCACCTCTGAACATTCTTTCATTAACACATGAGGTTTTTGGGGGACACCTAATATCTAAAACACAGCACTATGTTTCATGGGGACTTTATCTATTTTTAATAGGATTGCTTTCTAGATTTCTTTTTCAGATAGTTCACTATTGGCAAATACAAATGTTAATAATTTTTCCTGTTGATTTTATATCCTGTAACTTTTCTGAATTTATTATTTCTAACAGGTTTTGTAAGTGTAATTTTTAGGATTTTTCTATATATAAGATTATGTTGTTTGCAAACAGGGAAAGTTTTACTACCTCCTTTGTAATTTGGGTTATCTTTATTTCTTTCTCTTGACTGACTGTTCTGGTTAGGACTTCTAGTACTATGTTGAATAAAAATGATGAAAGTGGACATTCTTATCTTCTTCCAGATATTAGAGGAAAGGCTTTCGATCATTCCCCATTTAGGATGATGTTACCTGTGAGTTTGTCATAAATGACTATTATTGTGTTGAGGTGCATTCCTTCTACTCCTAATTTATTGAGTTTTTATCATAAAAGGAATTTTATCAGATGCTTTTTCTGCATCTGTTGAAATGACCATATGGTTTTTGAATTCTTTCTGTTAACACAATGTATTGCATTTATTGATTTGCCTATGTTGAGCCATTCTCAAGTCCTGGGATTCATCCAAACCACTTGATCATTAAAAAGGATACTCTTTTTTCATGTATTAAATTTAGCTTGCTAGTATTTTGATGAGAATTTTTGCATCCACATTCATCAGGAATGGTGGTTTTCTTGTTTTGTCAGGTCCTTGTCTGGTTTTGGTATCAGGGTGATGATAGAATGAGTTTGGAAGCATTACATGCTCTTCAATTTTTTGGAGTAGTTTGGAAAGAATTGGCATTACTTCTTAAGTGTCTGGTAGAATTCAGCAGTGAAGCCATCAGCTCTTAGGTCTTTCTTTGATGGGAGGCTTTATTACTGATTCAATCTTATTACTCGATATTGGTCTATTTGGATTTCTATTTCTTCGTTAGTCAATCAAGATAGGATGTATGTGTCCATAAATCTATCCATTTATTATAGCTTTTCCAATTAGTTGGCATACAGTTTGCACATTTTCTTTATCCTTTCTGACCTTTTCTCTGCTTTTTATATCAGTAGAGATATAACTTCCCACCATTCCTAGATTTGTCTGGTTCCTTATAGTTCTGTCACTTTGGCTCCATTTTTTTTTAAATGTCATGTTGTAAGTGCTTATCAACTCAGAATTTGTATCTCTTCTCAGTGAAACTTTTATCCCAGTGAAATATTCTTTCTTTGGCTTAATGTCTATTTTATCTGAAATTAATATAGCTGCACATTTTTCTTTGGATAATTAGTGGCATGCTTTCACTTTAAACCTTTTAGTATCTTTCTAAAACATGTCTTTTATGAACACGCATGACTGTTGGCTTGTAGTTTTTAATTCTGTTCTCACAATTAGTCTGAGGATTACAACATATAGTCCTTTTATTCAATAGAATTAATTAATTAATTAATGGTTTGTTGGGATATAAGTCATTACACTATGCTTTTTAGTCCCACCTTTTTCATGTTCCCTTGTCTCTATCTTTTTTTTTTCCTTCTCTTAAATTTGGAGGTGATTTTTATCATTAGATTTTTTTTCTTCCTGTTAGTTTATAAATGAAATAATAAGAGAAAATTAACTGATAGCTTAGAAACTTCCAAAACATGCTGTAAACTTCTGGCAACTTCTGTAAGATGGGGATGTTGTAAAAAGTTTAAGATTCATCTGTTCTTTACTTGGAACAGGAAGAAACTTAAAATATTGATGAATGTCATTTTTCATTAAGTCAAGATCTTTGTGCTTCCTTTTTAAAAAAAAAAAAAATGGTCTCTTTCAAGCCAGGTCACCCTACCTACCAATGAAGGAAAAGGGGGGTGGGGGAATCCGCAGCAGATTGAGTTGTTAACACCCAGAACACTTTCTCTTTTCTTAAACAATAAAATCAACAAAACACCTTTCTGGTTTGCAAGTTCTAACACTTTCAAACACTTGTTTTCATGTTCAGAAGTTGAAGAAGTTGTAAGAGGAACTTCATAGTGTTCTTATTTAAAGAACAACTGTTTAAATGCTCTAAGGTGGTTTTTCAAGAGAGACGCAACTCAAGATACTCTAAGAATCAAAGAATGCAGAGGGGGCATGAAGCACTCCACAGTGCAGAGGCCAGACTCCCTGTTAGGAGGTCTTATAGTTTACATATAAAGTGTCCCCCCAAAAGCTCATATGTGAGGCAATGCAAGAAAGTTTAGAAGTGAAATGATTGGGTTATGAGATCCTTAACCTAATCAGTGCATTGACTTGAATGGATTGACTATAGGCAGATACCTTCTGGCTGGAGGAGGTAGGTCACTGGGGTCGTACCTTGGGGGCTTATGTTTTGTCCCCGATGAGCAGATGCTCTCTCTGCTTCCTGATTGCCATGTCCTGAGCTGTTTTCCTTCTCCACACCCTTCTGCGGGTGATGTTCTGCCACGCTTCTGACGCACAGCAAGGACATCGGCCGGCTAAGAGCCGGCCAATAAACTTTTCCTCCTCTACACTGTTCTTGTCCGTTCTTTTGGTCACAGCGACGAAAACGCTGACTAAAACAGTAAGGGAGGGTCCTGGACCACCCCCTGGAACGAACCTTGGCACCTTGCCCACTTCAGTGCCCTAGTGACTGAAATCCCATCTAAAGTAATCACGATCGCAGACACAAATCCCGGAGAACGCTAGCGGTCACTCGCAATGGCTAGGTGACAGCATTCACGTGCCCCTGGTTACTTTCCCTCTGAGCCACTCCGTCAGCTGCGACGGCAAAACGTAACTTGGATAACTGGCAGAGCCAGGACCACCGTCCACGCTGGCTCCGAGGCTACCCGTGACCACTCCCGGAGGACAGCGTCCTCAGACTCCTCAGTGGCTAGGGGTATCTCTGCCTCGCCCACTTCCCTTTCTGGGTGCCCCTGCTTCTCCCGGGTACCGCCCGCAGCTCGGCCTCCGTTGATGTCGCTGCTGTCCCTATTCAAGCACGAGACCCAAGCTGCGGGAAGCACAAGCGTCCAGAATCCGCTGCCTCCCCGCCGCAATCTGAGCCTCCCGGNCGCCCGACTCTATGTGCGCGCCTCCACGCAGTGGCTTGTCGCCAGACCTCGGGTCCGCACACCTGGTGGCAGAGACAAACCCTCCCACCCCCTCCTGCGCGGCCACCTTTCGCACAAGCTCTATCTGGTGGCTGTAGCCCCGAGGCGGGCCTAGATCGGAGCCCGTGGATCCTGCCTTGTGCCTGCCTTGTGCCAAGCGGGGATCAGAGGAGGGCGCTAGGGACTTGGTAAGGGTTGCAGAGCAGGAAAAAGAGAACCCAGATGCTAGAGGGCCCCGCCTGGGATTTCCCCGAGTACAGAAGCTGATTCGGTCATCAAAGAGAAAGCTGAGTGCCCAACCAGTATTTTATTGAAGGGTTGGGTAACCAAAACCTCAATTCACCCCGAAACGCACTCCTTCAACTCCATTTCTGACTCTTCTCCATTTTTGGAAACCGGAATACAAACTCTGAAGGTGCTTCTCCCCACCCCCACCCCAACCCCGTTCAATTCTTTATTGACCTACCAGTATATCTCCAAGGGTTCACTTTATTGATCTACCAGTGTATTTCCAAGGGTTCACGCTGAAATCTGTGCCCTGCTGCATTAAAATAGTTTACCAACCAACATCAAACCAGCACAGCAACATTTTGCCTGTTGGACTGGAAAAGGACAGCCCCATATTCCCCCCACCCCAATCTGTGACGTTCAAAAATCAGGGAAACAATTAATAGGCATGAATATTAAATTGATAGGACTTCAGTGCCCTGTGAAGTCTGATTTGCCATATAGCTTACTGATTGTAGATATTTATCTCCATCCCTGGCGATTCAGGCCCACCAGCTACCTGAAAGACTTCTTTCTTAAGTCATTATCTCCACCTCTCTTTCATGTGATTTCTTAGGTATTTGTGAAAATGTCTTTCCAATTACTTTTCCCTGAAGCTAGAGACCTGTGTTCTTTATGTATGTTTCCTAAACTGCTTAGACTGATTTTGATAGTATTGCTTTAAACCTGAAGCCAAACAGAATATTCTGGCAAAATCAGAGAGAAATCAATTATTCACCCACAAATTATTAGCAGTGTTATATACAGGGAAGTCAATCCTACACACTCATCAAAGCTGTTAGCACTAACAGGAAGCCCCACATTGAACATTTTCAAAGTTTTATTTTTACATCTATTTGTTCATTTGCGGTTCACAATAACACATGAAATGAAAATAACACATGAAATTCCAGATTTTATTATCCCTTCTGTTCAAGTGATTAAAGAGTTGCCTAGAGTCAAGGGACCCACAGCTAACAACAGGTGGCACATCCCTGGTTAGACTCCAATTCTCCTTACTCCTTTCTGGTCTGCCTTCTTTTCAGTTTGATATAAGACCTCCTACAACTGAAAATACCTTTAAAAAAAAAAAAAGGTTAGAAAATGAACACAGGCCAGATGTGGTGGCTCATTCCTGTAATCCCAGCGGCTCAGGAGGCAGGGGCAAGAGGATGGTAAGTTCAAAGCCAGCCTCAGCAATTTAGTAAGACCCTAAGCAACTTAGTGAAACCCTGTCTCAAAATTTTAAAATATAAAAAGACTGGGGTTGTGGCTCATTAGTTAAGTACCCCCTGAGTTCAATCCCTGGTGAAAGAAAGAGAGAAAGAGAGAGGAGGAGGAGGAGGAGGAGGAGGAGAAAAGAAAAGGAACACATGTGAAAGAGTAGTTCTTGTAGTACACAGGCATGCATTGCTTAACAGCGAGGACACATTCTGAGACATGCATCCTTAGGTGACTCTGTCATTGTGTGAACAATGTAGAGTATCTTATGTTACTGTCCAGGGGTGCTGGGTTCATTGTCTTCATTCAGTAAAGAATTGAAGAACAGAACACAGATAATTGCAAAAGTGACAGTCAGACTTCTCCAAAGAGAAAGGGCTCCCAGAGCTGGGAATCTGGTGGGGAGTTTTAACTTGTTCTTTTCATTGTCTCTAGAATTTCCTCCTTTCCTTACCTCCTTCCCTGTCCACACTGTCCTTTCTATTGGTGCCCCCTTCTGTCCATGTGTCTGTTTTAGTTTTTCTATTGGATCTCCCACTTAGGAGTGCTACAAGCACTACAAGTGTCTGTCTGATTGGGTCCCCCGCTTGTGTCCATGAGCCCTTTCATCAAGCAGGAAGTTGACCTCATTAGAAGACTTTCTCCATGCTCCTTTGTTCTGACCCTGCCCCTGACCTCCTCACTCACCATCTTGTCCTGACTGCGAAGGCCCTTCTACAATTCCGTCACTTACACAAGAATATACCATGTGGGGCTGGGGTTGTGGCTCAGTGGTGGAGTGCTCACCTAGCACGTGCGAGGCCCTGGATTCGATCCTCAGCATCAGATAAAAATAAATAAGTAAAATGAAGATATTGTGTCCAACTACAACTAAAAAATAAATATTTTTTTTAAAAAAGAATATACCATGTGGCTACTATAAATACCTAGGCTGGACAGTGGTATATGTGGTGCATCATTGACTAAAACATCACCATCATGCAGAGAGTACTCTATAAAGGAAAACCCTACTTTTAATCAAACTGCTTTAATATCTATAAGCTACCTGAAGTAAAAATAGAAAAATTCTAAGTCCACATAGAATCAAGTTATGAAAAATCAGAATATTTCATTTTATAATTTTTTCCCTTTTAAAAGTTAGAATTTTTTTCTCCAACTCAAACTCTTCCAGCTGATCTTTATTCGAAGGTCCCTCCAAGAAGATCATGGTGTTCATTATCTTCCACAGCCTATAGAAACTTCTCGGAATGATGCTATAGAATGAAGGTTTGTGACCTCCCACACTTCAAAAATGGTTCATGGGTAAAAATGGTAGTGGTGGGATTGGAGGTAGGGTCCTTGGTATCCAAATAGGCCATCAAGACGCCTAAATGGGATCAGCTCCTTTATGGAAGTGACTTCAGAGAATTCCCTTGTCCCTTCCACCATATGAGGACACAGCAAGAAGCAGCTGAGCGAGCCAGAAAGACAGCTCTCTCCAGACACTGCATCTTCTCAACCTCCCGTTTAACCGCGAGAAACCTATTTCTGTTGTGTGATGTTTGTCACCGCAGCCCACGTGAACTAGGACAAATGGCTTCTCAGTGGGCTCCAGCAGGACAAGAATGGCCTGTTCTCATCAAAGAGGCGGAAGTGGGAGAAGTCCAGCTCATACTTGCACCACTCGCTCCTCACGAAGTTCTCCGAAAGCACGAACACGGTTTTGTGGCTCTTCTCGATGCAGTCGATGATGTTGTCGATGATCCACTTGCCAGGGACGAAGTCCCGCTTGTGCAGACACAGCTTGAAGGGCGGCTCCCAGTTCTCCAGCTCCTGCACCAGGAGGTTCTCCACCCAGTGGGAGTCCCTCCCGTACCACACACCGTGGAAGCGGTGGCACAGACCCCCCGTGGGCAGGACCAACAGGAAGAGGGCACAGACCCCCCATGAACAGGATCAACAGAAAGAGGGCACAGCACACGCCACAGCACAGCACTCGGAGGCCCGGTGTCGCGCACGCGCTGGTCGCGCACGTGGAAGGGAGAGTCACACAGGTGGCTGTCTGGCCAGTCCACCAGCACCTGGGCCAGAGCTGGCTGGCGCTGAGTGAACGACAGGAATTCATAGGAGCAGTTAAAGTTGTTGCCACCAGCCTCCAGAGTCTTCAGGCTGTGAAATGGATTCAGTTGCTCCTTAGAGAAAGTTTTATTTTGCTACTTGATTTTTTTTTTTTTTTGTACCAGGATTGAACCCAGGGGTGCTTAACCACTGGGCCACATCCCCAGCCCCTCCCTCATTTAAAAATTTTGAGACAGGGTCTCTGGAAATCGCTGAGACAGGTCTGGAACTTGGGATCCGCCTGCCTCAGCCTCCCAAGCCACTGGGATTACAGGTGCGTGCCATCATGCCTGGCAAATTTCCTGCTTACTCTTAAGGAGAAAAAAAGCATCTGAGAGGGTCTTTAAACACATCTGAAAATGTAAAGTTTTTAACATTCTGGCTAAAAATGCACATGATATTGCTGACATCTGATAAGCATGGAGTCTGGGAAACGCTGAGTTATTGTGTATTTTTCTGTTGGTTAAATTCCACTCTTTCTGGCCACTGTCAAGTGGTAAAGAAACAAGTGTATACTGCCCAAAATCAGTGTTAGGTTTTCTAAAGTAAGAAGTATTTTTCAAAGCTTGTATGTGATTTTGTATTAAATTTGAGATATATAATAAGCACCAGGCATCCTTGTGAACTGAATGCTTCAATTTTTTTCTAGCCATCAAATTTCCACTGAGATCCAAGTAGCCTGATGATTTTTAAATATCATGACAGAAGATACACTATTAAGGAGGTCTGGGAACTTTCAGCTGTGAATCTCTTCAGTTAATGGAAAAGCAGAAGCATTCCTTTCAAGTTGTCATCATGGAAAATTCCTGTAGCTAAGCTGTTTTTATTACAGTCTCTGTTGGGGCCTGGTCTGATTTCAGCTGTCCCCTTGTGTTGTGTTTCCTTAAGTACCCGAATCTCAGAGTAAAAATGACTGCTTCATATGTCAGCCCAAATGACTGATCTACATTTATTTCAGGCTTCTTGGTTCATATCTCAGAATTAGAAATGTCAATCTTAATTCAGAAGAGAAAGCCTATAAAATCCTATTCATTTTGTTGCTGTTGTCATGTTTTGTTTTCTGAGGATTGAATTTAGAGTTTTGTGTGCACTAAGTTCACATTCTATTACTGAGTTATACCCCAGCTCTAATGTTTGATTGATTTTTGTTATGGTGTAGATGTGAGATGTCCCCCAGAGCTCCTAGGTTAGAGCAGGAATAGTCAGAGATGGAATGATTGGATTATGAGAGCTGTAGCCTAATCCTTCCACCCTAGTTTGAATGGACTAAGTAGTAACTGTGGTCAGGTGAGGCATGGCTCGAGGAGGTGGGTTACTGGGTATGTGCTATGGAAGGGCTCATCTTCCCTGCAGCTCAACGCATTCCCCTTTCTTTGCTTGCCAACCTCCATGGATGGAGCAACTTTCCCCCACCAAAGCCTTCCTCCATGATATTCTGCCTCACATTGGCCCAGAGCAATGGAGTTGGCTGACCATGGACTGAAACTCTGAAACCATGAACCAAAATAAACTTTTCCTTCTTAAGTTGTTCTGGTAAGGCATTTCAGTCACAGCAACAAAAACCTAACTGAACATTTTGGGGGTTTTTTTGTGGTGGAGTGTTATTGTAAGAGACTTATAAATTATTTCAGGAATCTAAAGTTTGGGAAAATAGAAAAAGAAAGAGAGAAAGGGACTTTTCCCCAAGTCTCTAATGAACTATCCTAGAGGCAAAGGGCCAAATGGTGAGGAAGACAAATGAGGTAAGTTGTTATAGGTCGGATCGAAATATAGAAGACTCGCAGAGACAAGGCAAATAGTTCTCCTTTGTTGCAAGAATTTTATTAGATTGTAGAAAAGGAGCTTCCAGATTCCCATTTATCTGCCAAATGTGACTGGATGGAAATCTCATGGAGCCATGGCTTTTATTCTCCTTTCTGTAGTGAATTCTCCCCAACATAATAATCACTCACTAATACTGACTGAGAGATGCATTCACTCACCTCTTCAGAACAGGCCTGGAGGAATGGAATATAAAGATCTGAAGTGGCCCTTAGCAGATACAAGGAACTGTGTGGGAGAGAAGCTGAACAACCCTTGTTCTAACTGACTTCCTTGACCTGCCACACTATAATTAACCCCATTTAAAGCTGGGAATAAATATCACATGCTATTTTTATCCATATTGCCAGACAATCTATGAGTGACTGGTATTTTAATATCACTAAGTGTTGGATGCCCTCTTCAGATAGAAGAATATGAAATGAAGGCAGAATTTTGTGAAGTTCTCTAGAGCTCCCTAGAAAATACATTAAAATATCCTAAGAGCCAAATAACTGCTAAATCCACCCTGTGGTAGGGTGGTGTGAGCAAGAGTTGCTGACTGTCAACTAGATGGAAAAATTGAGTCATGATATGACTCAAATCCGAGGACACAAATTGTGTGACCACTGCCTTCATTAGGACTAGATCTTTCCCAATTATTCATTTTAACTAGGGTTCAGTGTGTGCTGGTCAGGGTTCCAGATGAGAATACTGCCAGCCTCCCAGCCAATGTCATTGGCCATTCTTAGATGGGCAACTTACCATAGCTAAGATGGAATTCCCCAAATTATGTATGAGGATATAATGACTGGCTATGTGAGCAAGTATTTTCAAAGCCCGGAAAATAGCTGTCTTCTTGGTATTGGGAGAGTTGTATTTGGCCCTAAAAGTTTCTGGGTGCAACCTCTGGAAGATTTATAATTAGTATTTATGTTAATATTTTGTATTAAATCTATATGTGCTTTTAAAATATCTTTTTCTTTTTTTGCTGTGCTTGGAATGGAACCCAGGGCTTCATGCACATGCTCTACCACTGACCTACACCCCAAACATGCATACTTAACTTTTTAAAAAAGATTTGTCGTGTTTAAAGGAATCTGCCTTATTAGAGTGAAGGTGAGACTTCAAATTTCAAATTAAAACTTATACAAATGGCCTACCAATATCTTCAGATTTCACATACATGAATTCAACCAACTGTAGATTGGAAACATTTCAAAGAAAAAAATCTGGAAGTTTCCAAAAATCAAAACCAGAATTTGCCATGCACGACATAGCTATAGGTTCCTTATACACTCATTCACATTCAACCCACCTCAGGCAAAACTATTCCAAAAAGGATTGTATCTGTACTGAACATGTATAAGCTTTTCTCTTGTCATATTCCCTAAGCAGGACCATTTATATAGAAAATATAAATAACCACCATTTATATAGAATTTACATTACATTAGATATGTAAGTAACCTAGAGATGATTGGAGGTATACAGGAAGATGCGAATAGCTTAAATGCAAATACTATGTAATTTTAAGTAAAGGACTTGAACACTCTTGGAATTTGGTATCCTCAGGGGTCCTGAAACAAACACCCCACAGATGCTGAGGGACAGCTGAACACCATTTAAACTTGCAATTTTAAGTGGAAAATTTTCTGTTGTAGAAACAAGATTTGAAACATTTACATTACATATTAAGATATTTAAAAGAGCTTAAAATTCACCGTGTTTATGAGTTTATTAATTATATGAGTTATTTAAGAAAAAAGGAAAAATTCAATCTGACAACCAAAATACTTTAAAAGGTTGTCAAATGCATTTATACATTTGCAGCTAAAATATTTGAAAGTTTAATTCGTTCAGTTTATAAATAGCATTACTGAACCAAATTCATTTACTGTCCTCACTGGAGAAGGCCAATGACTCAAGGTTAAGTTGTTAAGACAAGAAAAAAGGATTTACTGGGGAGTCTAGCAAGCCAAAGGTGGAGGAGGCTATCACCAACCAGACCATCTTATGGAACTCAGGTATGGGAAAGGGTTTCGTAGAGAGGGAAAGGAAAGGGGAGTAAGGGGCAGGAATGCACCGATGACTGGGGACTTCCAAGTGCTGCTTCAGTGGCCTGGACTGCAACAATTATGTTTGAATTTTCAGCCTTGAAAGGGGAGGAGAGAGATTAGGGCAGTTTAGGTCAAATCAACTTTGTATTAGAGCCCCCACAAGACATTTCTTAAACGATAAATATGTCTATATGCAAAGTTGAACAAAACTCTGGCCCAAAGGTTAAGGTAATCAAGAAAACAGACATAATAGGAAGGTGGAGGTATGGTACTTTTACATCCTGTTTTTAGTTACCCATGGGACATCTGCAGGCCCAAGTGAAGAGTCTGAGTTTTCTGCAGAAGGGACCCTCAAGTCCCTGAAAAGTAGCCAAGGTAACCATTACCGTCATCACCCACATGTCAGAGGTGTGATCCACAGCAAGGCCAGTGGGAGACGAATAACGTAATGTCTGGGATGTATGTAATGTGTGTAATATGACTTCTAAAATTAGTGATTTGGGGGGTGTGGGGGTGACTGGGGCTTGAACCCAGGGTCGCTGAACCACTGAGTCATGTCCCCCTCACCTTTTATTTTTTTATTTTGAAACAGGGTCTCACTAAATTGCTTAGGGCTTTGATGAGTTGCTGAGGCTGGTTTTGAATTCATAATCCTCCTGCCTCAGCCTCCCAAACCACTGGGATTACAAGCTTGCACCACCATGCCCACTCGAAATTAGTGACTTTTAAAGTCAACTAAAAGCAAATGAAGCTTAGAGGGTTTATTTAGGTTTGCCCTTAGTTATAATAGGACCAAATGTAAGCTTCAGTCCCTTTTAAAGTGATGTTTACATTTCTGGTAGATTTAAAAATAGCAAATCAAACCCAAAAGTTTAAGCAAGGACAGGTTTCAAAACATGTAGATTTAGTAATTCAGATATTAAATCAGAAGGCCAAAGCAAACCTGAATTATCTCTTCTGCCAACAAAAATGTTCAAAACACGTTTTTTGAAAAATAGCCAACATGGACAAGATTAAATATGAGTCTCTAAAGAAAAATTGGCCAAGTCCTTGTGAACTGCTGCTGTTTTCCTTCTCTGGCCCATCCCCACCCTTTCCTCAGCGTGAAGCAGACAGACGTGCCAAGTCTTCCTGTCTGCTCCTGCACATCCTGCCAACGTCCTCTCTGCCCTTCCTCCAACCAGGGCTTCTTTGTGCTTTCAATCACTGCTACAGATACAATTGTGTATACGTTATTTGCCATTTAACAATCCCAGCCCGCTTAGATTACTACCAGATGATTCTCATTAAACCACAGTTTATACGATGGATTAAATGTACTTTCTCATGGTATTTCATGATGTCCCACAAAAAGCAGCATCAGAGCCAGGAACTCAGCTCCCTGATCACGTGCAAAAAAAAAAAAATCACCAACTGCTACTTCCTCCGTCTTTTGTAAGAAAACCAGTTCCTCTAGGCTCTGAGCATAACATCCTCACGCCCTCCTGTTACCATCAGCTAACCTCCTCCTTACTTCCTCTCGCATTTTGAAGACTTGGGTATCTGCTCATAGTCTTCCTCTTCCCAAGATCTCCTAGAAGCCCTGGCTCCTCTGAACACTTCTCTGCGTTTCCTGTCCCTGTCTACTCTCCACTGACCCAGTCCCCACTCTATTCTGGCCTGGCTGCCACCCATCCCTCCACTTGCAGTGACAACATGACTACCATGTTGCCAGCCCTCCCAGATGGTGCCTGTCCTCATGTTGGCAAACTTGGGAGAGCAGATACCATTGCCCACCATTCCTTCTGTTAGAGCACATTCTTGCCCTTGGCTTCCAAGACCTCACATAATGGGTTTTTCTTTCCAAATCTCTTTTTCAAGCTCATCTTTCCCTACCCTGTTTCCCCAGCCCAGGTTCAGGCCACTGCTTGCTGTCAACTTCCTTCCTAAGGAGTCTCATTTTTGCCCATGGAGATACCATGAACTCTCAAATTGAAGTCTCCTGCTCAGACATCTCATCCAAGCTACAGACCTGGTGGGCAAGGGCCTACTTGAGACATCTGCCCACTTGGGTGTGTTGAGCATGCCCACTCAACATGTCCCAATGGGAGCTCATAACATTTCTTAGCAATGCTGCTCTGCCTCCAGGGCTCTTGATTTTGACACCTGGCACCACCAATCATCCAGGTGTGTCTGCTGCTGATTTTGTCTGGAATCCATCTGACTCTCCTTACTCCACCACTATCCTAGTTCAAGCTGCCCTTGCTCTTGCCCGGGATACAAAAACCCAACTGGCCTCATCTACTTGGCCTTCTCTTTATCCCTTTTCTACGCTCTATCTTAGAGCAGCACCATCTAAATAAAATATAATGGAAGCCACACGTGTGAACCATGTATGTAATTTTAAATTTTCTAGTAGGTATGTTTTAAAATGTTGACAAAAAAAGGTAAAACTGATTAATATTAAAGGACATCACCATAGCAACTGGGCAATCTTGACCTTACTTTTTGCACAGAAATTTTGCACGCAAAATTTAACATTATTTTATTTAACCCCAAATATTATCATTTCAAGATGTAAATAGTATTTAATGAGAGATTTTGGGGATCAGGGCATGGTTATGCATGCCTGTAATCCCAGTGATTTCAGAGGCCCCGGCAGGAGCACCACAGGTTTAAGGTCAGTCTTAGCAATTTAGCAAGGCTCTATGCAACTTAGGGAGACCATCACAAAACTAAAAATAAAACAGTTTTAAATTGCCCCTGGGTTCAATCCCCAGAATAATAACAATAATAATAATAATAAAATTTACTTTTTTTATTTTTCATACTATTTTTGAAATTCAGTGTGTATTTTACATGTACACCATATCTCTACTAAGACTGACAACAATTAAGTCAGTAGCCGTGTGTCCCTAGTAGCTACCTGTGGAATGCAGTGATCTGGATCAGAGTCTTTGATTGTCTCGTGGCTGTGGTGTGCCTGCAAACACTGGGAACTTCCCGTGCAAAAAGCACAGGTCAAGATTGCCCAGTTGCTATGGTGATGTCCTGCCCATGAAGGCTCTGTGCAAAGCATGAAAGCTATAGCAGTCTTTGACTTAGATCTCAGATACCAGCTCCCAGGGCCAGAGGATTCTGAGCATCGCAAGATAACCACAATGCTTCACCAGTGCTGTGACCTCTAAGCCTGACCGCTTAATAGAAACTTTGGATAATGGGCTTCCTGGGTGGCAGGAGAAGTTCCTAGCATTGCTACAGTGGAATAGCTACAAAAAATGTTTCGGTCCTTTAACCCTGTAGTACACAAAGAACTGTTGGGTAAACATATAATGGCAGCAGCACCCCAGAGAAAAACCCCAGCATGGCGTCTAACGACCCTCCTTCTCCTCTTTGTTTCTTTCACTGGCGCAAAACCTTCCTGCCGGCGCCAGTGTTCAAACCCTGCTGGTGGGAAGCCTTAGCCCCAATTAGAATTAACTTCTTGGGCTCCGGAACTGACATATGGAAGAGCTTGCCAATAAACGGGCGACCTGTTATCTACCTCAGCCCTACGACCTCTCCTTAGACCTATATAAACACACAGCCTTTTGTAATAAAGTGGAAACCTCTTTGGTAATCTGTGTCGTGTGGTGCGGCGTTTTTCCAGTCTTACAAGAACAATGCCTCTATAGTCTTTAACTTCCTGTTTGTGAAACCCTATATAATGAAAGTGCAGAGCCAGCTTTGGGTCACTGCTTCTCTATCAGAGATCAGTGGTATCCTACCTGATCCCACTTTCCTGTGTGTATGTGTGTTTCTCAATTCCCTATAGTCCCTCACCAGTTTCTAGGGTTTAGCAGTGCAGGTTGCTGCTGCGTAGAGATCTAGAACATTTGCATCTTTTGTGATGCAGATCAGATCCTTTCAAATCCCCACCCCCTCCATTTAAAGGTCTTCTGTGTTATTCAATTGTTCTTGGGATTAGGATTCGAATACCCAGCATAGCCAATAAGAACTGTGATGTAGCTTCTACTTACTTTTCGGCCTTTGCCTCTTCTCCCCACTCCACCTGTGTGCCAGCCACGCTAGTATTTCTGCTTCTGAGTCAGAGTTCCTACCCACTATTGATCTTTTGTAAGTGCTGTTCTCTCTGAGTGAATGCCACCTCTACCACCATCCCCACCATCATCACCATCAATTCCACCATGGCCACCACCCCCCCCAGCACCCTGTCGCCACCACCATAGCCACCACCAGCGCCAGCACCAGCATCATCGCAGAAAAACTCTCGGTCCTCCCCCTTCAGGTATCCAATCAGCTTCTCTTTGCTTATCCTTCAGCCTAATTATGTGCCTTTTTCTCTCATAGCTCATGGCTGTTTGTAAACCTCCTTCCACTGTGTCATTGATACCTGTCTCTCTCACTAAGCCACAAACGGGAATCCTGCTGGGTTTAGCTTCTCTTTTACTCCTCAGCGATAACCCTAGTATCTGAGAAGAAAATAATGAATAACAAACTATAAAGTTTTGCAGATAGAATCCACAGTGGGAGTGGGAACGTGGAATATAAGGACTTCTGTCGAGGAGACCCCATCTTGAGCTAACATGTCTGCTGGTTGTTTTGTGTGTTTGTTTAATCCTCTGACAAGTCTATAAGGCATTTTGCTAGATCTCCGTAGACCAAATTCCCATGCTTCATAATCTTGTTATTCAATGGAACATGATCAAATGCTCAAATAATACAAAAAGCTGAAACTTTTACTCTGTGTGTGTGCATGTGTTTGTGTGTGTATGTGGTGTGTGTGTGTGTGTGTCTGTGTGTCTGTGTTTATGTACCTGTTGTGTTGCAAGATTTCTTTTTACAAACATTGCTCAAATGAATTGCATAATCCAAGTATGATTGCCTCATATGAGACCCTTAAGCAAAAAAACAAACCTTGCCTGAAACAACGCTACTCATTCTTTTAAATCCAGGAAGGAAATCAAATGATGGTTGAATAATGGCTCAAGCATGGAACACCACTACAGTGCCAGTTGTCTTTGCTTCCTTTCCAAATCAGGTCATGCATATCATGTGCTTCAGAATTCTGGGCACATAGAAGGAGCTCAATAACAGATGGCCATTGTCATCAACACCTTCATCACCATCATCATCCTTATCATTACTCCTGGCCTGCAGCATAGTGAGAAATCTTCATTGCCTTTATTTCTTACATACACACTAAAATACAGGATCTTAAATATGCTATACTTGGGGCTGGGGTTGTGGCTCAGTGGTAGAGGACTTTGCCTAGCACATGTGAGGCACTGGGTTTGATCCTCAGCACCAAATAAAAATAAATAAATAAGCCAAATGCATTTGCACATGCCTGTAATCCCAGTGGCTCAGGAGGCTGAGGCAGGAGGATTGCAAGTTTAAAGCCAGCCTCAGCAAAAAGTGAGGCCCGAAGCAATTCAGTGAGACCCTGTCTTTAAATAAAATACAGAATAGGGCTGGGGATGTGGATTAGTGGTCGTGTGTCCCAGAGTTCAATCCCCGGTTCCCCTCCAAAATAAAAATAAATAAAGGCATTGCGTCCATCCACAACGAATATATATATATATATATATATATATATGCTTTTTTTCCCAATATGCTATAGTGGCTGTAAAAGCCTTCCTGTGAATCACAACCATAAATAAGCTTCTGGATCAACTCAAGGCAGCCATCAGTGGGGCCCACATGCCACAGATCTAGTCATATTGACTCATCTCCGGGACCCGACACCATCCAGTCACAGCCATCCTCTACAGCATGGGGAAGCACTGTGGGAGGTTCATAAGGGCAGATAACTTGGGTTTAAATCGCGACTCTTGCACATGTCAGCTCTAAGGCTGAGCAGATAACAAGACTCAGTTTTCACATCTGTTAAATGTGGATAATTCTTATCCAGAATATAGTGCCCAGAGCTGGGTAAATGTTCAGTGTTAGCTACGACTTTCAAAAATGAACTATGGACACTTAATTTCCTCTCAGTTTTCAGTGGGTCCAACCAGTCTACTCAAATTGTTGGTGGATCAGGATGAAAATAAGGGAAGATATATCGTACAATCCCTGTGACTGGTGATTGGTCGTAGACCACCTACTTCCTGATTCAAGAGCCACCCCCTCCACCCTCAGAATCTGTTGAGACGAGTGATGGCGTTGCCAGGTAACCAGGGAACAGCAGGAACCTCACCTCACCTCACCTACCGTAACTTGTGTAACTTGTGTGTAACTTGCACAATGAGCATGCCACCGTGAGCATGTCAGAGGGACATTGTGGTCTTGGTCTTAGTTTCACTTTCTTAAACTGTTCAGATTGGCTTTTGAAGGCTAGGATGCCCATACTCAAGTCTGCTGCAAGAAATGACATTCCAAAGTAATTTCAAAACATTTCTGACAACCAGAAGATTGAAATAGAGATGGTACAGTACCATGATGATGAATGCAGCCCCTGGTCCATCTGGCTAGGGGTGTGATCTTGACCAAGTGACCATCCCTGTAAGATGAACTTCATATGGTCATTGTGCAAGTTACCCACGGAGATATGGATCAAACACAGACCACACCCGATGTTTGTAAGTGCTAGATCATGAGTTGGTTTGTAAGAAATGACAAATTAATAAATGTATTTATTTTATAGAAAACTGAATTGGGAATACCAAGCTGCCTGTCAGTATGTATGCAGAAACATGGGATGTAATAATATGTTGACCAAAAATTATGGGCTGAAAGAGATAAGAAAGAGGAATTGTAGGTCAGTGGACGGAGGAACCTAAACATAGCTTCAAAGCTATGTTGGCAAAGAATAAAAATTCTGAGAAAAACTTAAATAATGTGGATGAGTGCAGATATTTAAGCAGATTTACCTTTTCTGAAAAGCATTTGTTTCTAAGATCATAAGTTAATTGCCAGGAAAATCCCCAAGTCATGATTTGCCTCTCAGAAAACAGTCCTGAAGTCTGTCATATATCTGACCCTCCCTGTAATGTACTTTTAAAGAGACAGATATCATTGAAAAGGAGTTATTCCTCTGTTATTTGCAGGGGGACTGACTTATGATATTATTTAGCATGATATTATTTAGTTACATCCATTTATCAGCAAATGCCATGATTTCATTCTTCTTTATGGCTGAGTAATATTCCATTGTGTATATTTACCACATTTGAGTGTTTTCTCTGATATGTGGATGCTAGCCCACAACAAGAGAGGGTAAGGAGGGGAAGAATAGAAGTTCGTTAGACAAGGAGAATGAAGGGAAGTGAAGGAGATGGGAATAGGAAAGACAGTAGAATGGATTGGACATAACTTTCCTTTGCTCATACATGAATATACAACCAGTGAAACTCCACATTATATACAACCCCAAGAATGGGATCCTAATTGGAAAGGGTTGTACTTCATGTATGTATAATATGTCAAAATACACTCTATTGTCATGTATATCTAAAAAAAAACAAATAAAGAAAGAAAAAAAGTTATTCCTCGAGGTGCCTGAAAAAGATGAACTGGACAAAAATTCTTTATGAAAATTGTATCACAGAAAGCATTCACTTGGATTTCTAAGCCCCTTTGGTAAAAAAGCAAGTACACACTGAGGAATATAAACATTGGGCTTTCAGTCATTCACACCTTAATATGAATTAAGTCAATCATGCTGTTTTTCTCACCAACTAGATGAGATCTATTTCTCCCAGGAATTGAGAGTATTGACTGAGTATTGGCCTAGGTGGATCAGAGAGCATTGCTCAACCAAGGTTCAGGGGGCACAGTAAAAAGGAAAGAGTTTGGAAAGAAAAAGATCAGGAGGCCCCCTAGGAAGAAAATAATGGAGTTCAGGAAAGTGGAGGGATTCAGAAAAGGGGTCGTGAGAAACCCCTGAATGGGTTCATCTGTGGAGGTGCCTTGCCTCTTTGTCAAGGGCCCCATCTTGTAATGACAAATGATCGCGTCTCTCCCACAGGAGATGAGACACGGTACTTGGCTTAGGAAGCACAGGGGCATTCCTCTCTTTTCCAAGAATAAGGACTTCTGCTGAGAAGGCTTTCTCTGGCACTCTGAGAATGAAGGGAAGATCTGTTCGGTTGTCAATCTCAGGAATTTGCACAACTGAGCCAAGGCCAGCTGAGTCAGGGCTAACTCTGCCAGCTGGGCTCTCCAGGGAGTGACTGCATTAAAATGCCACTCTTGCATAATACACTTCACAGAAATTCCCATTCTAAGAACTGCCCCATGCCTGGACCCACGTCAGAGCCCACCTCCCTCCGTGCTGGGAGCCATTAGCCAAGTAGGTATGACAATTTCCTTGCCAGCGTACCCCATGTTGCTTAGTGGAAGGACTCGTGGAAATAGGACATTTTGCAGTGACATTGCAGTTAGGTGACCTTGCTCAAGGACCAGGGCGGATCCGGGATTAGGGTGTTCCCTAATCGGGTTTAGGGCTTTCCAGGTTTAAGATTATTCCTGCTGGGAATAGGGCGTATCCTGCTGCCTGAGTTCCCCTTGAGTTCTCACGGGATTCAGACAGTATATTTTTGGGAGACAGAAGCCCAGTGGAGGTGGATTTGGGCAGAGAACGTGGATTTCCCCAGAACGTGATTGTAGACGGCTGGTGTGAGTTCGGGAATAAAGAGTTGCTGTTTGAATCTACAAGCTGTGTGGTGGCTCGTGATTGTGTGCCCAGCCAGACTGCGGCACCTCCGCCCCAGGAAGTCAGCTCAGAAACGTCAGATGGCAGAAGGAGGGTGGGGAGGGAGAGCAGTGACCGAGTGCCTGCTAGGTGCCAGCAGTGATCCCTCATGCCCCTGGGTCAGGCATGGTGCTCCTTGCAAGAAAGGTGTGGTCCTGGCCGCAAAAAGTTCACAGTCCTGTGGGGAGGAAATCAACTGTGCGAGTGATTCCACAGGGCCACCTGAGCAACACTGCCACACGAGGAGAAATCTCAGCACTCCTTTCCAGAGATGGGCAACCCAGGGCTCTGAGAGATCCGAGTGCTAGCCTTGAACTTCAGACACCTGGTTCCCAAACCCACTTTCTATCTACTGAATGAGGTATGCCCCAAGGTCATGTGGCCAGGGCAGGAGCTTGAGTGACATTTTACTCTAGTCAGAGTCTCTCATACCTTCAAAGACTGAAGAGCTGCACAAATAGACTTATCTACCCAGAGTGGCAGAGTAGAATTGTGGCCTCGTGATTATGAGGTGAGTGGTCTGAGCAGGAGATTAGATGTTTCTGGGCCTTTTTAAGGAGTTGTTTTAAGAAACTAAATTAGATGATAGAGAGGAGAAGAGAGTTGACTAAAGCTGTCTGGCTAAGTCTTAAAAAAAACCTGACTAACACTGAAAGGGTCTTTGAATGAACAGCCACTATTCTCATCGTTCTTGTTATGACTGTTATGCAATTGAACGTGGCTCACAAAGTGTTGGGTTAAAATGGGGAAGTGAAGAGAATGTAGACCAAACTCTTCAAATTTCCATCTTGCCTTTGCTTCTGCTGACACCGCTTGACTTTCAATATTTTGATTTCTTAACTAAGTAGAGAGCACGTTTTCCTTGCTTTGAAAAAATGCATTATATTCTGTACAGCAAAGGAAAAACAACAGGCAGAGTCAAAGAACCCACAGAATGGGGGAAAATATTTGCAGACCATATGTCCAACACAGGATTAATATCCAAAATACATCAGGCATTTATGCCATTTCAATACAAAGAGTGAATAACTGGATTTTAAAATGAGCGAAGGAGTGGAATAAACATTTTTCTTAAAAAAATGACATACAAATGGTCAACAGGTATATGAAAGGATGCTCAACACTGATGACCATAAGAGAAACACAAATCAAAACCATGATGAGATAATAGCTCCCACCTGTCAGAAGGGCTATAATAAAAGGATGAAAGATAACAGGTATTGGCAAGAATGTGGAAAAGGGGGAGTCCTTTACCCTGTTGGAGGGAGTGTAAATTATCACAGCCATTTTGGAAAACAGTGTGGGGGGTCCTCAAAAACCTACCATATGACCCAGTGATCCCCATGTGGCATGGTTATTGCAGCACTATTCACAATAACCAAGATATATAATCAACCTAAGTGTCCATTCACTGTTAGATAGATAAAGAAAATTATAGTTTATGTATATGTGTATATATATAACTTAGTCTTGAGAGAGAGAAGGAAATCCTGCCATCTGAAACAACATGGATGAACTTGGAAGATATTATGTTAAGTGAAATAAGCCAGACACAGAAAGACAAATGCTGGGAGATCTCATGGGGGTGTCTTAAAAAGTCAGACTCAGAGACAGAATACAACAGAATTAACAGGGGCTGGGGACTGGGGATAATGGGTGGGTGTTGATCAAAGGGTTCAAGCTTGCAGTTATGAGATGAGCAAGTTCTGCAGACCTAAGGTACAGCATGGGGACTATAATAAAAGGTTGTAATGTGTACACACACTCAGGTAACCATGAGAAGTGTTGGATATATTATAAGCTTGATTGTGCTGATCATTTAAAAATGTATACCAAAATGTCACCTTGTATACCTTAAATGTATGTGTAATTTTATCTGTCAGTCATACCTCAGTAAAGCTAACAATTTTAAAACCTCAAATGGTTGAGGAGGTAAATTTGCAAATAGGAGTTGCTAAATTGCTGAATGCACATGTATTTCAGAAGCTTTACAGAGAAATAGATCATGCTACAATGTACCTTTATGTTCTCCTTGGATTCAAATCAAACTATATGAATATATTTTATGTAACTGAATCTGTTTTATACATACACATTACTCCTCATAGTACTTTTTGTGTATGCAATGCCATTCAGTTCTTGCTGGGCTTTGGATTATTCCCAGTTTTCCAGACTTTTTCTGGGCCATGTTGTAGCTACCTTTAATTTTATTGTTATTCCTTTGGAAATACAGTCTAAACAAAACAAGGTCCCCTGAGAGTCTGGGTAAACAAACTGGTTATACTAGAAGTACTGGTCAATTGGCCCCTAATACTCATTCTACCCAGTAAGAAACCTTGAACTATGAGCCCAACTACAAACAAGAAATGCATTTCTCAGCTCTTTTTTGCAGTTATATATTAGTAAATGACTAGCCAGTCTCCATATATTCAACTTAAGCCACGGCTTTGCCAGAATTTTTCTTAGACTGTATGTTCAATAGTGTTCATATTGCAAACAGCCTTGGAAGAAAGAGAGTGTCCTCAAGGACAAAGGACAAGCTTACATCACAGCTTTCAAAGGTATACAGGTGCTAATTGACTGACAATGAGGCTACATCCTAACAAACCTATAATAAGTGGAAAATATCACAAGTTAAAAAAAAAATATCCTAGCTTAGCCCAGCCTACCTTAAATGTGCTCAGAACACTTAGCTGATAGGTAGACAAAACCCATCCAATACAATCCTATTTTATAATAAAGTGCTGCATATCTTGTATAATTCATTATTCAATATTGTGCTCAAAGCAAAAAACAAAATTATTGTATTTTGTATTTTGCCTCACTTTCATATCATGGAAAAGTTAAAAAATCAAGTTAAACCACATAAGTCAGGAATCATCTGTTGTATTTCCCTTGTGATCAAAGGACAGACATGCTTACTAACCATTATGAAAGATTTAGGCTTCCTATCCTGTAACACAAGGTGTCATCTGGTCCTTTACACATTGCTCCATGGGAATCTGGGTTCAAGGAACTGGTTCAAAATGCTTATATGCTAACGTCTGCCATTGCTGTGGGTAGTGAATCACCCTTCATCTCTGACCCAATAGTCTTGTGTCCTCTGACAACATCCACGAAACTGTGACGGGCTAACTTGTTAACTGGAGAGCAAAATGAAGTCTTGACACCTCACTACTCTTTTTAGTGGTCTGCTCATTTTCATGACTGTTGCAATGAATTACCATAAACTTAGTGGCTTAAAACAACTCACAGTTTTGTGTTGTTCTGGAGAGGACACATCCCAAAGGGGCCTCACTAGGCTAAAATCAAGGTGTTGGCAGGGCTGCATCTCTCTCTAGAGACTCTAGGGATGCATATATTTCCTTGTTGTTCTCAGCCTCTGCATTTTTTGGCTTGTACCTCTTTCCTCTGTCCTCAAACCCAGCAATGTAATATCTTTGAATCTCTCTGCCCTCCCCCTTTCATCTGTAATTATGACTATCTGAAGCCTACCCAGAAAATCCAGAATAAGCTCCCTATCTCAAAGTTGACTGACAAGCATCCTTAATCCATCCTCAGTCTTCATTCCTCTTCACCATGTAATGGTCTGACCATGTCCCCTGAAATTCGTGTGTTGGAACTTAATCACCACTGTGATTATATTGAGAGTTGGGTGATTAATTTAGAGCTCCCAAGGATGGGATTAGGGCCCTTGCAAAAGGACATGAGGGAGTAGGTCATTCTCTTCTGCTTTTCTACAATATCAGACACAGAGTTTGCCCCGACCCCTCTGAAGAACACAGCAAAGAGGTGCCATCTTAGACGGAGAGAACAGCCTCAACAGATAGCTGGTCCCCTGACCTTGGACTTCCCAGTCTCTAGAACCATAAAAAATAAATTTCTACTGTTCATAAATTGCCCAATCAATGGTATTCTGTTATAGCAGCACAAATGGACTAAGATGCCATTTAGTATAACATATTTACAGGTTCCAGAGACTAAGATGTGGACATCTTTGGGAAACCATAACTCTGCCTACTGAAATGTGATATGAAAGGAATCCAAAGCATGGTAGTTGACAGAGGGAAGCCAACCTTCAATATCAAAGTTGCCACAAAACATCCATTATTTGAATTTAGCTGTCTCTTAATCTTCTCCATTGCTGAGGAACATCTAAGCCATCACTATGTAATAGATTCTTATAGCATGTTTATAAAGTTGCCTATATGGGAAGTGACTCTACTGCAAGTCAGAACTCTTCCTTGTTGCTATAGTCTGGATCTAGAATGTTCCCCACGGGCCCATATTTAAAGGCTTAGTCCTCAGCTTGGTTCTATTGGGAGGTGCTAGAAACTTTTAGAGGTGGAGCCTAGCGGGAGGTCTTTAGGTTATCCAGGACATGCCTTAAAGGAAGACTGGAATCCCAGCTCCTTCCTTTCCTCTTTTTCTCTTCCTCGTCCTCACCATGAGTTGAAGGGGTTTGCTCCACTGGGCACTCCCTCCATGATGTGCTCCAACCCCAGGAGCCCAAAAACAACAGATTGACCAAAAATTGGACCAAAAATTCTAAAACTATGAGCCAAAATAAACCTTTCCTGCATATAAATTGACTTATCTCAGGTATTTCTTATAATAATGAAAAGCTGACCTACACAATATGGCTTTCATTTTGATGTTTGTGTTCAAAATCCCAGGATTTTACTAACTGACTTTGTGTACATCGAATACACTTAGGTAAGATTTTTCCAGACCTACTCTCCAGGTCTGGTGACCAAACTAAAAGCCAATTTCTCATGATACATTCAGACCCATGGGAATTTTTGTTTAATTATTTATATTGGTTGAGAACTATTATTTTATATTATCTTTTTTTAAACTTAAGCATAAATATAGTCCTACTATGGGTCAAATCATATCCTCTTGAATATGATATTTTTAATCAGTAATAATAATATGACAGATTTTTTAAATGAACTTTTCTATATATATTACATTTTTATGTATAATATTTAGTATCAGGGCTGAGGTTATAGCTCAGTGGTTGAGCGCTTGCCTCGCATGAGTGAGGCACTGGGTTCAATCCTCAGCACCACATAAAAATAAATAAACAAACAAACAAATAAATAAAACAAAGATATTGTGTCCATCAACAACTAAAAAAAAAATGTTAAAAAAATATTTAGTATCAGCTGGGCCCAGTGTACATGCCTCTAGTCTCAGCTGCTTGTGAGGCTGAGCTGAGAGGATTGCTTGTGCTCATGTGGCCTTTTCATCATGTCACGCATTCTGTGCGCAGATCACTGTCCAGTCAGCCAGCTCCTGGGCTTGCATGAGCTTCCTACGTGGGCACGCACCGTGCTAAGCATTTGCAGGATGGGGGAGGAGGATGGGGTAGGTATAATTCCAGAAGGGACACTAGGACCTGGTGTCAATGACCATGCCCAAAGCAGAATGCCCAGTGGAAATGATGACTAAGGGAACAAGGAGCCCTTCCCGGCACCTCTTAGTGACCAAGGGCCGACAGAGAGCCACAACCCATCAGAGAGCTCAGTGGTCTTCCTTTCACTACAGAGTGACCAGCTGTCCCTGTCTCCTCAGCACTACTGTGAAAATCTTACATCCTGGGCAATGACCGATCACACCCACCATCATCCCCTTCCCTGAGGCTCTGCAATGACCTGCCAGGCCCCAGTGTGGCCAGAATGTGGATTCTAGGATCAGATCAACTCAGGTTCAAGTCTGTGTGTGTGCTGTCAGCTACAAGCTGGGTGGTCTCTGGGAAGTTGCTCAACATTTCAAAACATGGATGACATTTGCCTCATATGCTTGACACCAGATACCCTTCCTCTTGCTCATTTGCTCCACGTTACTGGTCTCCATTCTCTTCCTCAAATTTGCAAAACTACTTCCACTTTGCGCTTCCTACAAGGCTCGGACCTTCGCACGTGGGCTCTTGTTCTTTGGGTCTCTGCTTAACAGCTACCTCCTCAATGAGGTCTTCAGCCAACACTCGTAGATGTTCTTGGTCTTATCCCCATTTGGCTTTCTTCCTAGCATTGAATATGATCTGACTTTTTTTACTACTTTTTTTTCTTTTAAAAAATGTATTTATTTTAATTGTAAAAATTTATGGGGCACAGTGTGATAATTTGCTACATGTATATAACGTATAGTAGTCAAATCAGGGTATTAACATTTTCATCTCTTTAAAATTAAAAACAATGAGCTTGTCATAATTATACATGTAATTTATAGGTACAGGGAGATAATTCAACATGTGTGTATTGATTAAATCAGGGTAATCAACATAGGGAGACCCAATCTGAAGAAAGAAATTCTTATGTATACATATTATATATCATATATATATATATAATGAATTCATTACAGTTGACTCTCTCTCCCTCAGCAAAACAAAGTATTTTCCCCCACTTATTCATGCATTAAATAAATACTTACCAGGTACCTACTATGTGTAAAACAATGGTCTAGATGCTGGAGTTATGAAAGCACACAAAACAAGCTCTCCTCATGGAGCTCCACTCTAGCCAGGGAGGTGGGAGACCAACAGAGCAGCTTAGCTGGTCCTCTGCTCAGGTCTCAGGCTGCCTTCCCACAGGAATTGGCTAGGTTAAAATTTCATCAGAGCCTAAACTTAGAAATGATTCATTTCCTATCTTCCTCAGGTTTTTTGCAAAATTCATTTCCTGAAGCTGTAGGAGAAGAGTTTCAGTTTCTTGTTTGTAGTTGCTATTAGCTCCCTGCAGTGACTTGCTACAGGGCTTCTCCAAAATGACCCTTTACTTGATGATAACTTGCTTTTTCAAAGCCAACAACAGATCCTATTCACCCTCCAGGGGAGGGGGTCAAATGAGAGCATACACAGCCCGGATGCAGGGATCATGGAAAATACCCTAAGGCCTGCTAAACTCAAGGATCCAGGATGACCCAAAGAGATCTGTTGCTGTGCACAAGGGACAATGCAAAATATGGCCCCATCTAACCACAATCCTACTGTATGTCCAAGAGATGGGCATGCTTGGTGAGCAGCATTATGATGTCTACAGACAAACAGGTAAACATACAATATGTTAAGTGGCGATAGGTACCAGGAGAAAACAAAGTAGGGCAAGGGGAAAAGAGGGGCAGCATGTGGGCCTGGGGATTGTGTTCGTTAGCTTTGCATGACTGTGCCCAAAATACTTGACAAGAGCAACTTAGAAGAGGAAAAGTTTATTTTGGGTTACAGTTACAGAGGTGCAGTTCATGGTCCACTGATTCCATTGCTTTGGGCTTGAGGAGAGGCAGAACATCTTAGCAGAAAGGGGTGGTGGGAGGAAAGCTGATCAGTTCATGGCATCCAGGAGGCAGAGAGAGAGAGAGAGAGATCTCCCTCTCTCTCTCTCTCTCTCTCCATATATATATTTTATTATATATATAAAAGCCAAGGACAAGCTGTAATCCTCAGGGGATTCCCCTCACCCATGGCCTACTTCCTCCAGCTATGCCACACCTGCCTACAGTTACCCACCCAGTAGTCCATTCAAATTATTGATCCAGCAAGGGGATTAATCCACTGATAAGGTTACAGTGCTCATCATTGCCTAAAAGCCCCACCTTTAAACCTTTCTGTATTAAGGATCATGCTTTCAAAATGTGAGTGTTTCAGGGGCCATTTCTAAATCTAAATAATGACATGGATCAATCAGGATCAATCAGTTTAAGTTTTGCTGCTATAACAAACACACTGTCCAGGGAAATTTTCCGCTGGGTTTTGACTGGGTAATTCAGGCGGCTGTCAGCTCTGCCACCCTGTGACCCAACATCTGGAACATGTGGCCTGCTTTATGGATGCAATGGAGGCAAACATCAGTATTAGACACTTTTAAATGCTTCAGCCCAGAAGAGGCACGTGAGACTTTTGATCAAATGTATTGCCCAAAGCCATAATGGACAAGGAAGTATTATCTCCTGTGGCCACAAGCAGAGAAGTCTTCCAAGCTGGTGATATTCTATTAGAAATCTAAAGGGAGGGAGTGCCATGTGGATAGCTTAGGAATGAGCATTTCCAGCAGAGAGAACAGCAAGTGAGAAGGATCGGAGGCAGAGCATGCTTGGTGCATTTGAGAGATGGCCAGGGGGCAGTCTGGCTGGGGTAAAGTGAGAAAGAAGGACATGGTGGGAGACGGACAGGTGGGAAATCAAGATCATGCCTGGTCTTAGGTGATATGGCACTTGAGTGTCATGGAGAGCCATGGGTGGTCTTGGAGTGGAAGTGTGATGTGGTTCCACATACTGGAAAAGGACATTCCTGGTTGCTCTGTTGAGAACAGGATATCTCAATAGTTTTTTTTCAATCCAAAGCCCCCAACCTCTATGATCCAGCCTCTATTGAGTGGGACAGCAGAGCCGTCTTAAATGCTTGACTCCTTTTTAATTGGTCTCTGATAATTAGATTTTTTTGTTATTCTTTTTAATGATTAATTTGAATTGTCAACTTGATTGGATTAAGAGATGTTGAAGAGTAAGAGGCTTCTGGGAGGGTCAATGAGAGTGTACCTGGGAATGATTGGCATGTGGGATAGCCAACTGAAGGGGAGACTCTCCCTAAGTGTGAGCAGCACCGTCCAATAGGATGGTGGCTTGGGTGGGATAAATTTGGAAGAGGAAGAGATAAATGCAGGGCCTGTGAAAGCTTCTCTCAGAAGCTGGCACATTGTCACTTGGCAATTCCATGGCCAAAGCAAGACATTGGGCCAAGCTCAACAATGGGGCAAGGAATATGTACCACCCACAGAGAGGGGTGGCACCTCATGGCTGGGAGTCGGAGGTGATATAATCTGCCATGGTCAGAGCTCTCTCAGGAGGTCAGCAGCGCCAAGCTGAGGGTTACATGAGCATGGCAGAACTCTCCAAGGAGGCAGAGAGAAGAAGGCCCAGAGCCTCCCATGGCACCTCTGCATCTCAGGTGATCAGAGAGGCCAAGAGAGGAATCAGAAGAGGAGGGTTATATTGACCACAGAAGAGCCTCAGGTCCCAGAATTTGTGACAAGTTCAAAGAGCTGGGTTTGTCTCCAGGGTCAGCTCTCATGGAGACATGAAGGATGAAGAGTCTTCAGTTGCCTTGATGAGAGATGTCACATACCACTGGGAATATCTCCCAGTCACCAACTTCCTGTTCCGAATACCCCAGGATATGGCAAAGTGAGCAAGACAAAGAAATGTCTACGCTTGGCTTCTGTCATCTGCTCATGTGGCCTTTTCATCATGTCACGCATTCTGTGCGCAGATCACTGTCCAGTCAGCCAGCTCCTGGGCTTGCATGAGCTTCCTACGTGGGCACGCACCGTGCTAAGCATTTGCAGGATGGGGGAGGAGGATGGGGTAGGCATAATTCCAGAAGGGACACTAGGACCTGGTGTCAATGACCATGCCCAAAGCAGAATGCCCAGTGGAAATGATGACTAAGGGAACAAGGAGCCCTTCCCGGCACCTCTTAGTGACCAAGGGCCGACAGAGAGCCACAACCCATCAGAGAGCTCAGTGGTCTTCCTTTCACTACAGAGTGACCAGCTGTCCCTGTCTCCTCAGCACTACTGTGAAAATCTTACATCCTGGGCAATGACCGATCACACCCACCATCATCCCCTTCCCTGAGGCTCTGCAATGACCTGCCAGGCCCCAGTGTGGCCAGAATGTGGATTCTAGGATCAGATCAACTCAGGTTCAAGTCTGTGTGTGTGCTGTCAGCTACAAGCTGGGTGGTCTCTGGGAAGTTGCTCAACATTTCAAAACATGGATGACATTTGCCTCATATGCTTGACACCAGATACCCTTCCTCTTGCTCATTTGCTCCACGTTACTGGTCTCCATTCTCTTCCTCAAATTTGCAAAACTACTTCCACTTTGCGCTTCCTACAAGGCTCGGACCTTCGCACGTGGGCTCTTGTTCTTTGGGTCTCTGCTTAACAGCTACCTCCTCAATGAGGTCTTCAGCCAACACTCGTAGATGTTCTTGGTCTTATCCCCATTTGGCTTTCTTCCTAGCATTGAATATGATCTGACTTTTTTTACTACTTTTTTTTCTTTTAAAAAATGTATTTATTTTAATTGTAAAAATTTATGGGGCACAGTGTGATAATTTGCTACATGTATATAACGTATAGTAGTCAAATCAGGGTATTAACATTTTCATCTCTTTAAAATTAAAAACAATGAGCTTGTCATAATTATACATGTAATTTATAGGTACAGGGAGATAATTCAACATGTGTGTATTGATTAAATCAGGGTAATCAATGTTTTCATCCCCTTATCATTACTGTGTGTTCGAAGGCTACAAGCTCATCTCTTCTAGTTATTCATGAAATATCCAATAGGTTATTGGGAACAATCACCACACCCTGCTGTAGAGCACTAGAAATTATTATTGCAATCAAATTGGGTTCCTGTTATCCAACCTCCTTCCATCCCCCAACCCACCGTCACAGCCTCTGAGAATCACTATGTCACATTCTAATTGACTTTATTTCTTGACTGTGGTAGCAGCCTTCTGAGGTGGCTCTCAGTGAGCCCTGCTTCTTGCTATTCATGTACCATGTAATTTTCTCCTCTTGAATATGGGCAAGATCTATGGACCCGGTGAAGTGATGGGATGTCACTTTTAAGATGAGGTCATAAGAGACCATGACCCCTCCTCCCAGTACGCTGTCCCCTCTCCCTCTGGCTCTTTTTGCTTTGCTGGCTCTGCTGCCATATTGAGAGCTCTCCAGATGGACAGGTGTGTGTGTGACCAGGACTAAGGACAGCCTGCAGCCCAGGTCCAACAGGAAACTGAATCCTGCCAACACTCACACAGATGAGCTTGGAGGCAAATTCACACCCCATCGAGCCTTTAGGTGACTGAAGCCCTAGTTGTCATCTTGAGGGCAGCCCTGGGAGAAGCCCTGAAGCCAAAGACCCGTTGACAACATCTTAATTCCTGATGTACAGGAATAGTAAAGTGTTGAATGTTCTTGTTGGAAGTCACTGAGTTTTCTGCTCATTTGCTTTGCAGCCACTTCTAACAAATACATTGACATATTTTTTTATTTCTGCCTGTAGAATAGAATATTAGCCCCATAATAGGACAGACCATCCTTATATAGTTCCCTTTGTGATGCCCAGAGCGTAAAAAGAGTCTAGCACATAACAGATGCTCAGTTTTACTAAACAAGAAAAACACAAGGGCATAGGCTGTATGTACATAGAGCATGTAAGGTCAGATGAAATAAATATTTGAGCTGGGTGTGGCGGCACATTCTTGTAGTTCCAACTACTCAGGAGGATGAGGCAGGAAGATCACTGGAGTCTGGAGCTCCAGAGAACAGCCTGGGCAATACAGTGAAACCCCATCTAAATGAATAAACATTTGCTGGATGAATGATTTAGAGACAAATGTGTGAAGGGTAAGGAAAAGAAGGTGTGTCTGGGCTTATCTTTAAGTGCCTACAGCCCCATTATGGACTCAAAAGATGCTGAAGGAGTTAGCAAAGAACAGATCAGAGCTGGGTTCAGTGGTGCACACCTGTAATCCCAGCGGCTCAGGAGTCTGAAGCAGAAGGATCAGGAGTTCAAAGCCAGCCTCAGCAAAAGCAAGGCACTAAGCAACTCAGTGAGACCCTTGTCTCTAAATAAAATACAAAATAGGGCTGGGGATGTGGCTCAGTGGTTAAGCACCCCTGGGTTCAATACCCAGTACCAAAAAAAAAAAAAAAGCAAAGGAAGAGCCCACAATGGACTTCACAATAAGTGGCATAGAAGAGGTCATCGAAGCTGTAGGGGCAGAGGAGATGACACAGTGAGAGAGAGAAGACAGGGGGCACAGACTGCTGCAAGAGAAACCTTGCAGGGTCATTTCTAAGGCAAAATTTCTGACTGGGACAGAGACACAGCATTGGTTTTGACTGTCAGTGGCACAGCCACCTCGCAGGCTGCTGAGCTCACTGTACCTCTCTCTCAACTCTCTTACTGTGAAACATTCTCAGACCCCCTTCAAAGCCACTTCCTGCCAGCATGCTGGTCCAGCCGACATCTTTTGTCTATTGGCTCCTGCCAGCACCCAGCCTTTCCAGACCCTGAGGGTGTCTCATGGTCAAAAGCTAAGAGCATCCCCCACAGTCGTTCTGAACATCCTTCCCATCCTAGCCAGCTGTGAGCATCTCATCTCCCAGCTGACATTTCACTTCCCATCAGGAAGCCCCCCTTTTGTCTCCAGAATACCCACCGCTTATTTTTCAAAGTTCTGCTCTGCAGGTCTCAGGCAGAGTAGTTAAACTGGCAAACTGTGTTTGAATTTGCCCCTATTATCTTAAATTTTATTTTTCTAAGATAAAACCTAAGGAGCGTGCACTGTGTGTGGGGCCAGTTTAGATTCCTGGTGGGGACATGGACTCTGGTAGCAGTGATACGAATCTAGTCCCCCAGTATATGGAAGCCTAGAGGGCTGGGTGCCAGATACCACTCTCTGGATGGCTGGAGTGAGAGAGGTAATTCCATAGGCAGAGCTCCTGGAGGTGGGGTTTGGGCTTAGGAGGGCTCCAGGCTCCTCACTGAATGCTAATTGGTCTGGAGATGTTAAATCGGTGCACCTCCAGCACCCAGTACCTACAGGTCCACACAGAAGACTGCAACCCAGGGATCTCCCCTGGGTTCCAATTATGTGGTGGGGGAGCCAATTCTTAGGACTCTACATCACCTGCAGACCCCATGTTTTCTGGTCTCAGATTCAGTCTCCAATTTTTCTTGCCCCCGCCCTTCCGATTCCAGATGCATCTCTCCCAGCTGGTCCTGCAAGCAGTCAGATTGCAGTGGGTGGGGTAGAGCTGGGTGGGTTCCCACAACCAGGTGTCCCCCGTGTAAACCTTTCTCCCATTTGATTTTCTCCTGGTCACTTAAGCACACTCTATGTCGTGCAGTGCGTGTTTACTAGGCCTGTATTTCGGGCCCAACTTGGGTTTGCCAGGAACAGACCCACTCAGGTGCCAGCTCCAAAGCAGTGGCTGCAAAATGGCTCCTTCCTTTGTCCTCTGCATGCCACTTGGAGAGATGGTGCCTTCTTTCCCCACACATAGGTACCGTGCAGTGAGTCCTTCAGGTTTGTTGGGCAATGTCCTTGGTCTCTAAACACAGTACCCAGACATGCTCCAGGCCTCCCCAAAATGCAGGTCCCTTTAATTCCCTTGTCCCTCTACTATGCTCATGGAGGGACCCCCTGGCTGGAGCTTCTGGCCCAGCTGTGGCAGCGGCTCTGCTGCAGGGGAGTTTGTCCTTATTATATCTGACCACCTGTGTCCCTAGTCTGCTGTGAATGTCCAGTTTTAGGTTCCAGTAAGGACACTCCCACCCTCCCCATTTTTTGTTCCCCCACCTTGTGGGCAAAGCTGCCTGTCTGCTTTCTTGGTTTCACGCCATGGAGCAGCCAGGAACGCGACCTCCTCTCTTCCGCCATCTTGGATCTCTTCCCAATTGGATTCTTAATAATACATTCTTACAGATTTTGTGGTTAGCAGGAATTATCCTTATCTCCCTGAGTTTTGAGATCTGGTCTATGAAAAGGGTCACAAAAGTCTCCCCCTTCAGCATAATTTGGGTTCCTCTTATCAATATTATTTTGGGCCTGCATCTCTCCTGCAGATAACAGGAGCAATGTGACATCTCCTGTCTACGTGAGCCAGGCAGGGCTGCAGGCAAATTGCTTCTTGGGAAAAAAAAAAAAAGCATGTGGGGGTCAGCCTTGTGGACCCATTTTGTAGAATTCTTTTTTTTTTTTTTAATTTTTCTCTTAACCTTATGTTCCCACCACTTGCAACTGTCTGTCCCTTATCATGATGATGGACTGGTACGTGCCACTGGCCCATTGCCTCAGGTATGTTTGAGCACAGAGGTGACATCTGGTGAGACTAACCAGTTCATGGGCCTGGTTTCTCTGACGTGAGTTGGATATGCCCGTGCATCCACGTGCTTTTGATTTAATAAGTCCACGTATGGTCATTATTTATTGGCACGGTCTGTGCCTGATGACTGGGCTGTGTGGAGGGTGGTTGTTTACTGGCACAGCACAGAGTCATTCTGCCTCAGCACTTGCACTCAAAATGGAGTCACTCAGGCAAACTGCTGCTTTATAAAACAGAGCCACTTGGGTTTGGCACTGCTGTCCTATACATCATGGAGTAACTCGGTGCAGGGCACAGCCTGCGCTCCACAGAAAATCAGGAGACTTCTTGTGGAGATGTGAAGTCACAATAGCCAAGTGGCCTGGATTACTGAGTCACACCAGGGGACATTTGCCCTGGAGCATCATGTGCACCTGTGAAGGAATTAATGTGTTACTGCACAGTAACTGAGAACTTGGGATTGAATGTGTCCCCCAGAAGCCCATGTTGTAAACCCCCAAAGCAACCGTGCTGGGAGGTGGGGCCTAGTGAGAGGTGCTCGAATCTCGAGGTCAAGGGCTCTGTCCGTTCTGTTTGCTCTTGCACTTCCACCTTCTTCAATGTGATGACAAAGCAAGTCCCTTGCCGGACGCCGGCACCTGGCTCTTGGATGTGAGGAAGTTGGTGGTTTTGTTCTTGTTAGCACAGTGTGGTCGAGGACACCTAGTTTACACCCACCAGTACAAACGCAGACCTGGAGGTGCACTGCTGACCTAGTGAATAATTTTAAAAATGAAATAAAGGAGGAAACAAGTGTTGGCTTCCATTCTGTGGGACTGTGGGTCTAGAACATAAATGGACTTGGGAACCCAGCTGGCCCCAGGGCTACATGCTCCTTTTATGGTAGGAATTTGAGTTGCAGCTGAGTGGTTGTACTGATCCCCAGAGCTGTAGCCTCTTCAGTATCAAGGTTATACATAGCACTAGGTCTATTCCTTCCATTTAAGATTTCAAGTAAATTCCACATCTACAATGAACCAGTAAACGTCGCTGGGTAAAGTGTGTGCCTGCGTTCGCTTCATTTCTAAAACTGAGGTTTCCTTTATAAATAATTGGTTGAAATCCAAAAATATTCTATTTTACAAGCATTTCTTTCTCCAGCAGGAGCATTAAATTTTTCAAATGTCTGGGTCACGCAGAAATAATTATTTTGAAATGTTAATTCAAGTTGGCATAAATATCACGGTAAATGTCTTTTAACAATGCTGAATTTTAAAGATGACTTTTGTAATTCTTACCTACTATTTTGATTAATTGTAATTAGATGGCCCTGAATTTTGTATATAGGCTAGACTCATATTTAAAGACATTCTCATGTGCCTTTAATCCTAGCCCAAGTAATTACTAAATATTTCATTTTATAGGGCTTTTATTAGGGAATGCTTACTGAAAGTTTCACTTTCTCTTTGCCTTTAAATTATGGCCTTTTATAGCATAATGTAAATTTTACTAGGACTTTGCCATTTGTTTTTAAGGTACTTTTCCCCATTGTTAAATAAAATATACTTTCCCTTAAGATTTAATTAAAAGTTTTGGGGAAGGGCCAACAGTAGTAACACATGCTTACTGTAGAGAATACCCTCCCTGCAAAAAAGAAACATCCAAAAAGAAAGTGAAGATCACAATCCTGTTCACCCACTGCCCACACCATCTGCAATAAGGTGTCGTACTGCCTGTAAGCTGGGCTCTGCTACTTGCCTGATCATTCTCTTACAGTGATTCCTAGAGGCTTCCTAGTATAGGAGTCCCCCCTTATCCTCAAGGGACACCCAGTACGTGTCTGAAACTGCAGATAGTACATATTCTGTATGCACCACTCTTCCCTCAATGCTCTGCAGTGCTGCCACACAGGACCAGGGTCGGTCTGTCCTTCCATGTTTTATGACGGGTGCTTCCATTGCATCACCACACTGGTGTGTGGGGACCAGCATTAAGTAAAATAAAGGGAACTTGAATGCACACCATCAAGCCACTAACTGATGGGTGGCACCCATGGAATAGACATGCTGCACAAAGAGATGATTCATGTCTCCAGTGGAGTGGAGTGGCACCGCACAGGGCTGCATCATGCAACTCAGAACAGCAGGCAATGGAGAACTCATGAATTGTTGGTTTCTGGAACCCTCTATTTAATATTTCAGACTGTGGTAAACCACAAGTAACTGAAAACACAGAGAGGAAAACTGTGGATGAGGGGAACTGGTATACTCCAAACCTGCAAATAATTGAAACATTGCCCTGTGTAATGCATTTATTTACAGGTCATTGCTGTTTTCCTTTTTATTTCATTTCATTTATTTTATTATTTTATTTTTTATATTTATTTTATTTTATTTTATTATTTTATTTATTATTTTATTTTATTTTGGTACTGGGAATTGAACTCAAGGCATTTAACTACCAAACCATATCCCAGCCCTTTTTTCTATTTTATAGAGACAGGGTCTCACTGCGTTGCTTTGGGCCTCACTAAGTTGCTGAGGCTGGCTTTGAACTTGGGATCCTCCTGCCTCAGCCTCCTAGCTGCTGGGATTATAGTCCTGTGCCAATGTCCCTGGCTTATCACTGTTTCAAACATGGAATGGATATGTTGTTCTTCATGTGTAGATATATAACATGACGACTCCTCCAGAGACCCACATCCTACACCCTGCAACCAGTGACTATGTGACTTTGCACAACACTTAGGGTTTGACCTTAGGGTGGGGAGATCATCATGGAGGACTCACTCCAATCACACGAGTCCTTAAGATAGGAGAACCTCACCAGTTTGCTCTAGGAGAAAAAAAGATGTGACCATGGAAACAGGCTCTGAGAGATGCCACAGTGCTGCCTTTGAAGATGGAGAAGAGGTGTGGGTGGCCTCTGAGAAGCTGGAAGCAAGGAAGGAAACAAGAGTCTCCTTGCCAGCACCTTGATTTGACCCTTGTGCCATCTGTGTTGGAATCCCAACGTTCAAACTATAAGAAAATGAATTTGTATTAAGCTACTATGTTTGTGGGGATTTTTGTGGCAGTAATAGAAAACTAACACCTATCTTAATTTGTTCATTCTTGAGTCAAAGAGAAATTTTTATCTTCAACAAAGTGCCTAAAAGAAGTGGCACGCTGATCCACAATGAAAAGGTCTCTCACTACTTTTAGCCTCAGAATATATTTCAAGAAATAAAAATCACATAGCTTTCCCACACACCTCCCCCGAAATCATACAACTCAGAACAAAAAGAGAAACCAAATCAAACACAATACCCTCACTCAAAAGAAGTATTTAAATCAGGATTTACAATCTTACAAATTCTTTCCTACTGGAAAAAAAAAATACTGAAAAACCAAGAGGGTAGGGGAAAAACTGGACTTTGAGGAAAGCCTTACAAGACAGGAGAATCATCAAAACTGCTAGAATTAGTACTTACACACCGTTTCTTATGTTCAGAAAATGCTAACGTATGAAAAGCAATACACTTTCATAATCTGTGCATTTCTGTTGATGATTTCTCTGGTTAAAAGCACTCTATAAAAAAGTCTTTAGAAATAACGGAAAAGAAGAAAATATTTCCTTTTGTTGTTTGATAATACTTCATTTATTGTTTTCTTGGTTTGTTTTTCCTGTTTTTAAATTTTCACTTTTTTTTTTTTTTTACAAAGCATAGAGAGCACAGTTTGGATTTTTGTAATAATAAATTAAAATGTCCAAACCGAAGCTACTGGAGAACTTAAACAATGAAATAATGGAAGTGGTATTACAGATTTTTCCTGATGTCCTACAAAACCTATACACAGATCTGAATGGCTGGGGAGATCTATTTGATTTTGCCTGGTTCCTATGAATTGCTACAGGGCAACATATTACTATCCTTTCACAATCGAATATCAGGATTGTTTGAAGATGCAGGGGAGTGGAAGCAGAGCAAATTGGTAAAAATCAGAAAGTTCAATGATGCAGCTCTAATTCCTTCTGAGGTCATAAGTTAATTAACTCAACAAAACCATCAGCAATCAGTTATTCTAGTAGGAAAAAATACCCAATGAATTCTGCAGATTTTTCTCATAATATTTTGGGGAAAAAAATCAAGTAGACATGGTTATTGTCATGTGAAAGTCAGAATATAAAAAATTCCTTAAAGACATTAAAAAAATGGAGTCACTTTTGATCTCTCAAGCATATGACTCAATGACAGAAGGGCAGCCCCCTCTTTTTCCTGTGCAGGGCCCACCAATGAGGCTTGATTTTGTTCCTCACCTTGCTTTACAGGGACTTATCTCACTATCGCTCAGGTTTAAAAACACGAAGCTGTTTCCAAATGGGGAGAGACAGCCAGGCATGGTGGTGCACACCTGTAATTCCAGCAGCTCAGGAGGCTGAGGCAGGAGGATCCCAAGTTCAAAGCCAGCCTCAGCAATTTAGCAAGGCCCTTATGCAACTCAGTGAGACCCTGTCTATAAATAAAATATAAAAAAGGGCTGGGACCTGGCTCAGTGGTTAAGTGCCCCTGGGTTCAATGCCCAGTACCAAATAAATAAATAGGTAAAGAGTCAATAATTGACCAGAATCAGGGAAAAAGAAAACAATACCTTGGGAATTGAAGTTCTGATTTTCATGCTTAAATTTTAAAATACAGTTCACATTGAAAAACTTTGTTGTATTTATGTTTCTATTTATAAGATGCTATAAATCCATTTGAAAATTGCTTACAATAATGAATAAATAGCAAAAGGAAGTTAATGCCCGATTTTTGTGCACATCACTCACTATCTTTCTTAGGAGTCAATTCCTAGGAAAAATAAGGTGCTCAACACTCACGGCTGATTTACAATCCTGTAATGTATAAAAGTGCCTGCTTCACTTGCCCTGAGACCACGTTTCATGTTTATCCTACTGTTTCTTAACTTTTAAATTAATTGTATCAAACAGTATGTGCCAAGCACAGTGTGAACAACTCCTTTGGTCCTCCCAGTTCCCTGAGGTAGGTTCCCACTATGGGACAGAAGACACTGGGGCACCGAGCGGTTCCCTATGTGGTGAAGCTGGAGTTAGAACTAGGAAGGCTGGCCCCAGAGGACGTGCTCTCTCATGGACCCTTTTCTCAGGTGGAAAGGCCCTAGAAGGCAGGGATTTCTCCTCCGTTGCTGTTACTACTGGGGCGATTCTCAAGCTTCCCCCTCTGTCAGCATGATCCAGTGTAAAGAACAGCTGTCATCATGTGGGGACCCACCCAGGGAGACTGGTGTATGAAAGTCCACTTGTTATGTAAAGAACCAGGGTGTCACTTCTTCCTGTCTTTGCTTGTGGGACTTGGCTTGTCTTCCAACCATAGGACACTGAGGTATTCTCCAATAACTAAGACTCACTTCTTGATGAGATGTGGGTACTGTCTGTGTCCCTCCAAAAGTTCAGGTATTGGAGGCTCAGGGTGCTGCTACTGGCAGGTGGCAGAACCTTAGAAGGTGGGGTCTAGTGGGAGGTCCTTAGGTGACTGTGGGTGGGAGAGCACCCTTGGAAGGTAGCTCTTTGACTCCTTGAATTCTCCCAAGAGGCTTGTTACCAAAAAAGCAGCTGCCTAGCTCCCCCCAGCTCTCTGCTTCCTGGCTCAAGTTGTAATCTTCTTGAATCCGCACACACTTCCTCCACGGGTATCCACCATGAGATGATGCAGCAAAGGGCAGCCCCCAACACAGAGCCTACACCATGCTGTTTGGACTTGGAACTGCCAGCACTGTAAGTTAAATAAACCTCTTCTTCATAAGTAGCCTGGGTCAGGTAATTTGTTATAGTGATGAAAACTTGACAAATACACTTCTTTAACTGCCAGGTAACTGTGCCCACCCAGTACTTAGTACCACACATGAGTGTGTGTGCGAGCACACACACACACACACACACAGAGATATCACAGTAGGTACAAAAGACAACAGTATATTCTGATGCTGTAATATAGACCCCCCAGTACCCAAAACAAGACATAATCTACTTCTCTTTCACTTCACAGTCCCGGGGTCAAGGATCCAAGACTAGAACAGCACGGTGTGCCTGGGAGGCCCAGTCTATTATTATTTTGTTTTTGTTCTATCCTCCATAGCAGGGGTTAGCAAGCTTTTTCATTTAAGGGCCAGAGAGTAAATAATACAGGCTTTCTGTCACAAACTCTTGTCTTGGCAAGTAGATGAATGAGAAGTGGCTGTGCTCTAATAAATTTTATTTGCAAAACAGGCCAAAGACTTCCCAATCGTTAACATAAGGAATCTACCTGGGTGTCCGTTATAGAAAGTGTGGTATATGCACACAATAGAATACTAGCCCATCATAAAAAGGGATGAAACCCTGTCATTTGCAGCAACATGGATGGAAATGGATATTAAGTGAAAGAAACCAAGCACAGAAAAATAAATACCATATCCTCCCTTATATGTGGAAGCTACAAAGTTGATCTCAGAGAAGTGGACAGTAGTGGTTAAGAGAGTCTGGGAAGGATGCGTGTGTAGGGGCCGGGGACAGGATGGCTGATGGGTACAGGCGAGCAGTCGGATAGGAGGAGTACAGCACAGTACAGTATCTATGGTTGACAATAACTAATTGTATTTTTAAATTTGCTAGTAGAGAGGGAATCGTGTTTTGGGTTGAAATGCCAATTACCCTATCTATTCACTCTCTACACATATTGAAATGAACACTTTAAATATGTATGATAATTAGATGTCAACTAAAAATAATATATTAAAAAAAAATACCCACAGGCCACAGTCTGCTGATCCCTGCCCTACAGAGCCTGCATATAAGTCACCCAAGGACCTTGCTGAAATGGACGTTCGGATGTGGGGAGTCCCCCTTTCCAACAAGCCCTGGGTGAAGGTGATGCTGACAGCTGTGCCATCATCCCCGTGCCGCTCCGGCTCTAGTCCTTGCTCAGGCCCCACCGACCTTCCCAGGTCCCTGACGCCAGCACTGAGCGGCTGGAATGTCTCCAAGGAGACCAGCCCCTGTCCTCATCTAACTCAGCCCTGGTGTGCCTGGGGCTCTCCAGCGACTCTTCCTGTCTCCCCTGCTGTGGCCTCTCCCCGGCTCCACCCCAGGCTCACAACCTCTCAGCGCTTTACAAACCTCAGGCTCAAGCCTCCAGCCCGAAACTCCACCCACCTCCGCCATCTGTAGGTGCAACCACCTGACTCCGCTCAGGTATGTCCTGGTCACTCAGAGCAGGTCCAACCCCACCTCTCCACGCCCGCTTCCAAGCAGGGTTCCCCCCCCCCCCACTGGGTGCTCTGCCACTGAGTTGGTGGCATCAGTAGGATGCAGCCGTCCAGGCCCAGGCGGGCTGTTTGCCTCCTACCTCCTCAAGCCCCTCCCCACGCCGCAGGTTCCCGCCCACCGCCACCATCTCCACCACCCAGCTGGCTTCAAGTGGGAGCAGGGACTCCTGGAGTCCCAGAGCCCCTTCTCCATGAGGGACCTACCCAGTCACAGTGACAGAACAAGAATCAGACCAGTGGCTGCCAGGGACCAAGGGAGGAGGAAACCGGGAGTTCACATTCAAGTTTGGGGGATGATAAAAACTCTAAGTAGATAAGGTCACACAGCCATGTGAATGCACAGGATGCCACTGACCTGGACACTAGCAACGATTTAAATGGTAAAGTTTGGGTTGTGTTTTACCACAATAAAAATGACTTGGGGTGCTGGGGCTGGGGCTCAGTGGCAGAGCACTTGCCTAGCATGGGTGAGGCACTGGGTTCGATTCTCAGCACCACATACAAAAATAAGCAAATAAAAAAGACATGCTGTCCATCTACATCTTAAAAAACAATAAAAATATTATTTCAGTTGCTGAAAAAAACAAATCCCAAAGCATTATCAGGATCGAATACTTTCCAACCAGAGTCAAGTAGACACATGAGATATAAGTTCTGCCTCAAGACTACTGCCCTAATTTATTTTTCTGCTTTCATTATCCCTCACCGTCCCATCACGAAAATAGTAACAATTCATTCTTATTCCACTATATACAAAAGCAGGTAAAAATCCTCACTGTACTGGCATATTGCCTTAGCCCTAGGATTAAATTAACTAACAAGGAAACTGGAAGTGAGTGTTCATTCACTTAAAGGTGTCTTTCTTATTTCTCTTGGGATAATGTTTCCAGGGTTCATCTATGTTGGGGTGTGCATCCAAATTTCACTCCTAAGGCAGAACGATATTCCACTGTATGGATGTACCACATTCTGTTTATCCATCATCTGTGAGTGGACTTGTGGGCTTTTCCCACCTTTTGGCTATTGTGAACAATGCTGCCTTGAACACAGCTAGTCCACCTCTCTCCTGGCTAGACATCTAGAAAAAAAAAAACCCAAAATCTTAACATTATTCAATACTGGGGGCAGAAAGAAGGGTGCTTCACCCACACCAGGTCCCTAAATGGGCTATCTTAGGGTTCTCCAGCAGCTCAGCGAGCTTGGGTTAGCTCCCTGCAGAAGGGCAGTCCTAAGGGGATAGCACACCCGCTCTCCTTCCCCAGGCCCCCACTCAATCATGGCCAAAAGGAATTCATTCCAAGCAGGCAAAAATGCAGCATTCCGCCCAAAAACCACTCCAACTTGAAATTTCCAATAAAGACAAAACTATATGTAAAAATAACAGATTTTTATTAAAAGTTAAAAACGTCTTCCAAGTTTACACACAGCAAATAGATGATTCCACCTCGATGCACTTCTAACATCAACGACAAGCAGATACAAACTGGTCTGGCAAAACATGCATTATGACCTAACAACCCCTAAATACTTGAATTCAGGCTAAGCCTGCTTCCTGGGAGGGCAACTGAACACTTACCAGAATGTGCCCGGCTGCTGTCCTTGCCCCAGTGACTGGCCTGGTGGAGGGGCAGGAACAGTCCCGGCCAGAGCAGGGGGCTGAGGAGGGTTGCATGAGGCTCTCTGCTTTACTCCAGCAGCCCCAGGGAGAGGCCAGCGCTCCTCCAGCCCTGAGCAGTGTCCATCAGGCAATGCTCGACCCTGGCTGCACGTGACAATCCATGGAGAACTTTTGGGAAAATCCTGATTGCCTGAGCCATAGACCAATTAAGTCGGAAATTCCGAGAATGTGCCCCTCCATGTTCTGAAAGCTCCCTGGGCGCTCAGGGAGGGGAAACCCATGCAGTCACTCGTTCTCAACCCTTAACCTTCTTAGAAGTCTCCCTTGTTCTGATTTAAAATGCTGGCCATGCCTGACACATTTGTTGGTCTGTGAAAGTCACGACATTTTGATGGTGAGTCTTCTTCCACTGATTTATAAAGGGTTTACAAAAAAATAGAGCACCCGGATTTCATAAAAAAATTTATTTTCATATAAAAGTGCCAAAATATCCGCCAATGTCACAATCTATCTCAACAACCAGTTTACGCTAGTAATCAAAACACAAGCCTTTTTATTCACATTGTTTAAAAATCCAATTCTTTTCACACATTCCCACAGTAACTCGAGTCTCTGGACAGTGGGAAGTTGGCGTTCCGATTTGCTGTGGAAGTCCATATGTCCAGGTTCATGTAGGCACGGAATGGGTTGAACCCTGGGTAGTACTCCTTGCAGACGACCGCCTGGCTTTCCAGGTGGGCTGAGTGTTCTGGGGTGGGGCTGACCGGGCAACAACTTTCATACACATCGCTCTGCGGGGCCCAGATAGAACCAAAAAGTCCAGACATTGGAGACAAGCTTCGGGTGCTGGTGAGGTAGGGCTGGGGTATAACAGGAAGGAAGGAAAGGTTAAAGCAAAAAGAAGCTGCGGAGAGGCAACGTCAAGGCTGAATAAGCACCCGAGGACACCGCCACCCACCAACCCTGATACCTGGAAATTACTTTCTACTCCATTTTGCTCAAAGAGGATTGCTGTGAAATCCTCACCTAACTGGATAAGCTTACTTGCAATCTAAGGAAGGACTCACAGCCAAATGCCCTCCATAAATTCGTTTAAAAAAAAAAAGGATAAAATGTGGTGAAAAAGAAGGTGTTGGGCCCTATCGCTGACCCCAACCCCTGACCCCAACCCCTGACTGACCTTCCTGGGACTTTCACTGCATCTTACCACAGTGGAAAAGGGCAGTGAGGACACATAAAGACAGCTGTGTCACACGGGGCCTTTCTTGCCCAGTGACAAGAGGTCATCTACGACCTCTGCCTGATGCGGTCTAAGAGGACTTTTTCAGTGGGGGAGGTCAGAATGTCATGCTCTGCAGGTGCCCACCTGTCTGACCACGTTAGCCTCCTCCAGAGGGTGGCCAGAGGGGGCTTCTGTGATTTAAAACTGGCCAAGCTTTGGCTGAACTGAACGCTGCGCTAAAGGATTAAAGAAGGATTAAATGACCCAGAGCTGCCCCTACCGGAGAGTTGACGTAACTGGCGTGTCCCCAGGCGGAAGGCACGTTGGGTGGGGTGTTCCAGGTCGACTGAGAATTGTGATCGATAAAACTGGTCTGAACTTCTGCAGGACAAGGAAAGCCGTTGGCGTAATTCATGTTTTCTACAAGAACAGGAGACAGCAACACGGGTGAACATTTTCATAGAGAGAACTGAATTCTCAGTCTGAAGCAAAAAGATGTCAAGGTCTTACTCTACTGCCAAGTGAAAGACAAACGTTACTTAACTCTGTGTGGACGGACCAGGGGGTCATTGCATTGTCAGTCTCAAGGTTAAACCTGTCTATGAGACACACCACCTGTGGAGCCCTCCGTGGGGAAAGGCTTCTTGGGTCCTGTTTTTCTGTATTTGATGGCAGTCTTTTCAACACACAAAGCACACTTCAAATATTACCATAGATTTGAACAGTGACAAGATTCGTACCAGTTCTTAAATGGTTCTTTTTTTAAAAAAATATTTTTAGTTGTACATGAGCATAATGCCTTTATTTATTTTACTTATTTTTAGGTGGTGCTGAGGACTGAACCCAGTGCCTCACACAGGCCAGGCAAGCACTCTACCACTGAGCCCCTTAAACATTTCTTTGCTATTTGTTTTTGGTGATGCTGAGTTTCACTGTAGGAAGTGCTCTACCATCGAGCCACACTCCTCCAGTTTAAAAAAAAAAAAAAATTATCTGCTGTGCCTGTTTCAGCCACCTGCCCATGAACCACAAGGCCTGGTAAAGCAAGTGGGAGCCAACTACTTAGGAAGAAAGTTACCAAAGCACCCCCTTGTGGTTAGCAAAGAGCACTGCGTGTCCCCACAGCCCTTCCTGGAAACGGCAGCTCTAGTAGGAAAAACCATGATCAGGCTGTAATCGAAAATCAGAGCATTTTCCAGGTGATCAAGGAAATCCCACACCTCTTCCTTATTATGACAGATGCCTCAGACCCCACGTCTACAACTGTCCTTGATTTCCTTGCTAAGCTCCTTTCCTTCCTTTTGTAGCACCACCCCCAGGGGCAAGTCCCTCAGGACCTGGAAGAACAAATAAATAGGTTCTATTTCATATGGGACCTGCCTCCCTATAAACAAAACAAACAGCAACAACTAGGGCTCCAGCCGTCCAACAAACCATCCATCCTGTTTGGGCCACATAAGTACAAATGACCCAGTTCTACCTTATTTAGAGAACTAAACAGAATAGGGTAACATGCAGAAGCCCCCAGACTGAGAATTTCTGAGGGCCACGTAAGATAATGTCACTGGGATGTTCCAGCTTTTACCTTCTGGAAAGGCATTGTAATCATTCAGTTCCAACGGGCAGTACACACTGGGAAACTGGCCCTCACAAGTCGCGCTCCAGTCGATGAAACTGCTACAAAACACAAGACGTCTAGTTTCAGAATTGGGATGAGAATAGTCAAGTGGAAAAATCAAATAGTCAAAGAGGAGAATCATTTTATTTCCCAGCATCCTCATACCTGCAAATTCCCCAATTTAGGAAAATAAAAGATGATACTTTCTCCAGTCACAGAATCTAAGATTTACTGAATAGTCATTTTTTTTTAAATTTTTTATTGTTGGTTGTTCAAAACATTACATAGTTCTTGACATATCATATTTCACACTTTGATTCAAGTGGGTTATGAACTCCCATTTTTACCCCGTATACAAATTGCAGAATCACATCAGTTACACATCCATGTCGAGTCCAGACAGACACAGAGTCCAAGGCCAAGGCTTTATTAGCCCCGCAAAGAATGACTCTTACACACACACACCCAGAGGACTCAGCTACTGAAACGTCCTCCTCCCACTCCCAGCAGGACCGGCTCAGGGCAGTCACCCCTATAAACACTGCAGCTCACAATATGTTGATCACGGTTGCTGAGTGGCTCTCGTCACAGAAACGAGACAGCAAAGGCTGTTGTAATATGCTGACCCCAAAACCTTCCATGGGTTCTGTGATCAAACAAAAATATCAACATTGTCTCAAGTTTCCCAAATTGAGTGACATTCACACCAAACGGTGAATTTAAGTAGTATTGTGTCAACTACTTTTTGACATTCAATTTCTTTGATTCTTTCAAATTTAAAATGTGTTCAAGAGTGATGCTCTGGAAAAATGGAAGTCTCTTGCTGAGGGGGCAGGGATGGAGCGTGTGTCTTTCAAATTTGCCTCACGTATGAATAGGTCACTATTTCAATTTAAAAAAAAGGAAAGTCATGACAGGGCCACCAGCTTTTACTCCGGTTTCTCTCAATGCCTGGCTTCTTGTTTTCTAACACCACAATTCCAAAAGGCAGGAGAAGACACACAGCTTTAGTCCCCTGAAGTAGCAGCTGCCCCCTAATATTTATAGGGACTTCCTAGCAGACAACTCAGATTCCAACTGGGAGCCCTGGGCTCAGTGGGGTGACAGCGGGGGGCAGCGCACCTGCTGTGGACCGGGGCGGGCTCCTGCAGCACTCCGGGTGCCCTGTTCTCCAAAGCGCAGCTCAGGCTGTTTGTCAGACACACTGGCTGTGGGGGCCACAGGTCTCCGGGTGGGTACAGACCTACAGAAGAGAACAAGGTCCTCAGTCCACCTCTTCCACTCAGCCCTGGGTACCCCTCCTCTAATACCCAGTTCAACGTGTCTTCTTTCCAGAAAATACTACCCCATACCACCCACGCATACTGACTACTTGTGCCTTCCCAGACCTCTTCTGGGGTCATTTCAGGATACATGCTGAAATATAGCAGGTCACTTTAATCTTTGCTTCAGGTGGTGCACGATTACCTCCCGACCTGGATGACAGCGTGCGTTCACTACTCAGCAAGTATGAGAGGGCTCACTTTCTGTAAGGCCCCAATACAGATACCAGGAAGCAGCCATGAACAAGTGCATTCAAGTGAACAGAGATAAATGGCAAAGAAAAAACAAGCACGGCATGGCAGAGGTCCACAGACTATGATGACAAACAGCAATTTTAATTAGGACGGTCAAAGGCCCCTCTGAGGGCACATCCCATTGCAGATGTGCCAGAGGACAGGGAGGGAGTCACTCAGGTAAGGGGAATCACATGCCCCACAGTGGGGACAGTCTACAAAGGCCCTAAAGCAGTGTGCCCGGTGAGTCTCCAGAGAAAGGGGACCAGTGTGGCCAAAAAGAGGGTGTGAGGATGGGGGGTGAGGCTAGAGAACTGACTGTGAGGACACAGCTTGTGGCCCCTTGAAGCATCTGGGCACTGCCTTTGAGTCTAATGGGAAGCCACGGAGGTCCTGGGCAGCATGGCTGCAGGACACAAGGCCCCACAGGGTTCTCCCATTTCTGTGGAAGTGCTGGTGGCCTCTGTTCTGGACCATCTTTTCAAGGATTTTTGCTAAGCGAAACCCTTGGGGAATGTAGGCTCTGCCTCTAGAGCAAAGGGCAGGCAAGATTATTGCCTCTTACAAGATCTGGGTTCCCTAAGCTCAGGCTCCTCTCCTGTAACACGCCCCCACCACACGGAGGCATCCATCTGGGCTGGTGATGACAGCTGGCGCCAATAGGCGGATGCCTGTGTAGCTGGCTTGGCCTTACCTACGTTTCTGCTTTATGGGAATTAATGGCCGCTGTCCCTCTGGGTAAACTTGGTGTCCACTCTGCCATCTGAGGCAAAGCTGCTGGCTCAGTGGGGCCCTCCATTCCCTGAGGTTCCCCAGATGGATGGCTCACTCATGTTTGGGTTTAGCCGAAACCTCGTGTCTTCACAATAGACTTCACAGCGATTGTCCTAACAGTTTAGCCTGCAACTTGAAGCCACAGACTGGCAGATTAAAGCCATAGACGACAGAGTGAGGGGTGCCTCGGTCACCTGGCCATTTGGCCTCTGGGCAGGGGGCAAGCAGGGCCCTGGGAAGCCGACTGCATCTGCTGGACCATGCGAGAATCCTCATCACACAGGACAAATATTTCCTCACATCTAGGTGCTTTTATGTTCATCCCAAAACAAAATTCTGAACTCAGAACACGGCAGGTACTTCTCTGTTATCTTCTAGAGCGGGCAGACCTGCTTCTTTCATCCAGCCACCTTCCCTACTGAAATACGGAGGGATACACATCACCACAGGGAAAGCTGCTCATCACCTCCATGGTTTGGGATGGAAACGATGCTTTTCTTTTGTTCCACCTTTCAGATTCAACACAGAAAGAAGCCCTTAGGATGCAGTTATCCTACTGACTTCTCCAGGAAGTAAAAAGCAACTGATACGGGTCTTCTGCAATTTGCTTAATTATCAAAAAAAAGTTTGCGAGCAGAAGGCTGATGTTTAATTTGAAACAGGTGCTTAGCTCATGGTATTTGTGAATTCTTTGTCTTTTGCTCCAAACAAGACAACGAATAAATGGCAAGTGTGGATGACTTCAGGGTTTTTAAAACATGTGTTCCAGTTTCAGCCACTATTATGATAAGCACATTTGAGATTGCAGCAGTAAATTACAAACATTTGTTGTAATTTGAAAAGAAAGAGATGTTAGAAAGTTACATATATCTCTAAATTCTGTTCATTTTGTGACATAAATTTACTGGACAGAAACAAAGGTCCAGTTTTCTAGTTAACCCCCACTATCCTTTTTTTTTTTTTTTTTTTTTG
>NW_026000057.1:11122239-11131186 GCF_001458135.2 Marmota marmota marmota | reverse complement strand
TCCTTTTTTTTTTTTTTTTGTAGTTGTAGATGGACAGAATGCCTTTATTTATTTTTTTATGTGGTGCTGAGGATTAAACCCAGTGCCTCACACATGCGAGGCAAGCACTCTACCACTGAGCTGCCTAGGCCTGCAGTTAACCCTTTGATGTGGTGAAGAAGCATAAAGACAAGATACCAAGATTGATTTCATGTCCAATATACCTATTTTCACGTGTAAATCCACATTTTTGGATGATAACAGGGATTTTTCTCCTGGAGAAAGCAGCTGTTGTTGACTTTTTCAAAAGTCTTGGAACGTTTGCTATTTTAAAATTTTGTCATTCTTCCACAGAAGGAGCAAATTGCGTAGCAGCTAACCCTGTAAACGCATGCTTACATTTAATCGAAAGAATGGTCAAAGCAAGCCCAGTTTGAGTCCATGATGGAACCCTATCCACCTTCCCAAGATGAGAGGCTGCTGTACTATAGTTTTATTCACCCTTTTTTTGTGAAGTCACATAGCACAGTAGAGTTAGTTTTCCATGTGGCCAACCTGGAAGAAAAGTAGCACGAATAGTTTTTTTAGTTAAGAAGGTATGATAGACCCTAGAGTATGACCTGCCTTCGACTTTGGTCATACAGTAGAAAAAAAAAAATTAGAAGTTTCTATATAACTCCTTCTTCCTAAGAAAAAGAAACAAAAATGTCTTATGTAGCACCATTTGACTCTTTTGGAATTTTAGATTACATAGTCCCATTTTTTGAAGTCATAAGTAAGTAACTCTTTTTCTTCAACCCAGATGGGTACTTCGATTTATTTTTCTAGGTGGTAGTAGTAACACTAAACTGAAAAGACTTGGACTCAGGGTAAATTTCCCTGGTTGGAATTGGACTTTCTCATCAGCAAATGGTTCTATCTCAGAACCAATATTCCCAATCCTGTGGTTGTTCCATTGTAGATTTAGAAATTCAGGATCTGAAAAAAACCTCAAATAAAAAAAATAGTTCCAATTAAAAAATAAATAAAATAAAAAGGACTCTTTGGGACTGTGAAATGCAGAAACAAATTTTGGTCTCTCATTATACTTCCAGGCCACTGAACTAGAGGCCCCCTGTTGGGGCCCATTCTCTGCTCAGACCAGGTGGAATCTAGCCACCGGTGGAGTCTGCCCCACCCAGACTGCCATCCTTACTGCTGGGTCCACCCCCACAGGGGGGAGGACTGTACGCTTCCACTGTGGCCACTAGCTACCGTGGCCCTCCGGACTGTGACCACTGCTGACCACACTGGAGACACGGTCTACCTGCGCTCTGCCTGACAGAGGTCCCACCCGAGGAAGTCCAACAACTGTAAACGGCACTCTCCTTCCAGGACTACGCAAGTGCCCCAGGATTGTTCTTGTGGGGAAGCCAGGCAGGAACTTGGCCTCCCTCCCCAAAACAGAGATTTGCTCCTTGGGGGTAAGTCTGAGAGACCTCTGAGTATTTGAAGAAATACCACCAACAGATGATGCAGCCTACATATGACGATGCTTGCTCAAAAATGAGGCTGCCCCGGGGAAAACTTCCTGCTCCTAAACATGCTTGAGTAGTAATCACTATGAGACAAAGTCCATCCGACTAGAAAAGTGGCATTAGCTGGCTGCGGTGGCACATGCCTATAATCCCAGAGGCTTGAGAGACTGAAGTGGGAAATCATTTAAACCCAGGAGGAGTTTGAGGTCAGCGTGGGCAACACAGTGGCACCCTAACTTTAAAAACCAAAAACCAAAGGTGGTATGACATTTGTCCTTGGTACTGGCCAGGCCAAAGCGATCAAAGATACCATGTTGACCCTGGAAGGTATCTCTCTGCCCAGAGATGTCAGGGATGATGGGGTTGCCCTCCTGCAGGCCAAGGGGGAATCTGTGCCATCATAAACATACTCTGCTATACCAGAGTACCACCTCCTGCCAAGGGGAAGGCCAATGCAGAAATGGCTTACAGAGCAAGCCACCTGGCTTCCTATGTAGACCTCGGGGGTTTATGGGAGTTGTTCGGCTGGATGGGGCTGGATTCTCTGGGGCACACTGAAGTCAAAACAGCAGGGTGGTTTCATTCTGCTGCTTCGAATCCTGTTGATAGCAGCTGCTATAATGTTGTAAGTGACAAATCAGACAGACTTGATCCCACCTTCTGTTTAATTATGATTAATTAAGAATTGCTGGGGCTGGGGTTGTCGCCCAATGGTAGAATACTTGCCTAGCACATGTGAGGCCCTGGCTTTGATACTCAGCAACCAAATAAAAATAAATACACAGAATAGAGATATTGTATCCATCTACAAATAATAATAAAAATCAAAAAGAATTGCTAATAGAACAATGCACTCAAGAGAAAATCAGGAGCCAAGGCTACACACAGAAACAAGAAGTGTGCATATCATAAGACAAGTCTCTACGCTTCTGTACTGTGTGCCAACAGAAACCCCTTGATTCTGGCCTATGTTTCCAAGAATGCTTTTAGGCAAAGCCTCAAAGATAAAGGAAATATCTGCTTTTGGAACAAGGGCAAGTATGCTTAATGTCTACTAAAATAAAGACAATGCCTCCTGCCCATGGTAAAAGACTCAGGTTCCCTGAGTTCAGGGTTCCTTTCCTGTCTGTCACCCCCATGGCACCAGAGGCAAGGGGAGCGGGCATGAACATGCTGATGCTCATGCAGCCTCCTGGGCTAGCCTTCTGTCTTGGACCCAGGTGGCTTTTGTCTTCTGCCAGCTCATACAAAATGTCAGCAGCTAACTTGTGAACTTGAAAGTAGCAGAAGAACCTCAGAGGCTTTGAGGTTCTTGCCAGTGATGTGATCTGACTTGTGTTCAGCACAATCATTCCGGCCTCTGTGTTAACAATGGGGACAGGGTAGAAGCAGGGAGACCTGTTAGGAAGTTATTGTGATCCTACTAGTGGGAAGTCAGGATGGCCTGGATAACTATGGTGGAGGTGGTGGGCAGTGACCAGATGCTGGGGTGTCTGGAAGGCGGCCTGCTGACAGAATAAGACTGCAGCATATCTGAGACACAAGAAAGCAAACTCCAGGATGACTCCTAGACTTGGGACCTGAATAATCAGAAAGATTGGAAAACTATAAGGAGAGCAGGTCTGAGGGAGATGATCGAGTAATGGGGGTACCTGCTGGAACCCCCAGAAAAAAATGTCAAACTGACAGTCACTGATGATGCCAGAGTTCCAGAGAGACCCAGGTGGCAGACACAAATGTGGGAGTTCTCAGGGTACAGAGTGACACTGAAAGCTTTGAAAATAGGTGAGATCCACAAGGGTTACAGAGATGATGCTCTGGAGGGCCGTGATCATGAGCGTGATCATGAGAAGAGGTGAGGAGGCGCTGAATCAGGAACCTACAGCATGTGACACGGAGACCAGAGTCAGAGCTGCCCAGGGACTTAATGGGGAAACACCAGGCACCAGCAGCAGTGCTCCAGTGGAGAGGAGGTGCAAGAGCTGGATTGAGGACTTCTACGGAGCACAGGAGGCAAAGAACCTGAATTGGCAGGCACCGGCTGTTCTTTAGAGGAGTCCCCTAAGAACAGGAGCTGAGAAGTTGAGCAGCAGTGACTGAAATGAGTGGGGAGAAGGGGTCTGGGCTATTGCTGGATTCTTACAGCATATTTGCGAGCACATGGGAGTGACCTGTGAAGACAAAACTGATGAGAAGTTCGCGACAACAGCCTTGGACAGGAGAATGGCACCAACAACTCCACAGGCTGCAACAGGAGGTGGGGCGTGTGGAGGGGGTGTGGGAGCTTCCTGAAAGGTTTCGCATTGCTTTTCTCTTTCCAGTAAGACAGAAAGCAAGATTGACCAAGAGAATGAGACAGAGGCAACAAAGTGTCAAGACAGGGGTTCTGTAGCTTGACTGCAAGGAAGGGAGAAGAGTCAGGGAAACCACTGCACCTGGGGGTCAGGGCACTTCTGCCAGATGAGAAGGGAGGTGCAGAGCTGGGAGGGACGGGCCAAGACTCTGAAGGCAGAAGACTGTAGGCAAAAGCTGTTTTTCTGTGACTTCAGGACCTAACTAAGGATGGTCACAGCGGACCAGGTGTAATAGATACCGGCTATGAAGGAGGAGCGGGTTAAGGCACTGGGCACACACATACGCATGGATCACAACACCAGAGTACATACACATCCCCCTAAGTTGACAATACAACCAGAAACTGAGTACAGTAAAGGGTTTCTGGTTTTGGTTTTGGTGCCAAGGAGTGAAGCCAGCATGTGCTCTTCTCGAGCTACACCCCCAGCCCCAGGTGTCTGTTTTGAATTTTTAGTTCCCTGCCATTAATCAAATCCTCTCTTTCCTCAATTACCTCATAGGAACAAATATAGGACCATCTAAACCTCCCCTCTTCTTGCCTTAGCAAATTACAAACCCTTCAATTTTAGATTTCCCTTTTATTAAAAACATTTGCTTTACTGGACTCGTCATTTGATCCAATTTACAAATAATCTGTTTCTGCTGATAATGTGACAAGTGGAAAACATATTCAAGGAACAGCACAGAGGCACTGTATTTCCAAATAGAAATTCTCCAATGGATAGAGCAGATTTTACATCCAGCTTTCATGTGTCTGAGCAGAAGGAAGCATGTGCATTAAAGCTGAATGACACCAGGAGTATCCTGTCAGGATCCCTGACCCTGATCTGGCAAGGAAGAAGCCCCAGAATAAGAGGAGACTAAAGGCACAGACAAAGAAAGGTGGAAGAGCAGGATCAAGGAGAGGGAAACCAAGGGGCGTCGGGAATGAACCCCCCGTTGGAGGAGAGGTTTCCTTCTGCCCCCCCCACACACACACTCCAAGGCCTCCGTTCCCCCCCCCCCCCCCCCCGTCTCGGGGAGCTCAGCTCTTAGCTTCAGGCCTTGTGCAGGAACAAGGCTGGTCACCTGGGCACTGAGGCTAGATTAACAGGTTTTCATACAGTGTGAGTGGGGGGCAGGAAAAGGAGAGGGCCAGGGAAGGGGAAGCAGGGAGTGTGGAAGCCTCGCCCCTGGCCTGCTCTCCAAGTGGGCCTCACTTCTCTTGGGCCCTTCTGTTCTCTCTCATCTCTGACTAGAGCAGGGGACCCCGACAAGGGGCTCCGACTGTACCCAGCGGTGGGGCTGGAACAGCTCTGCCTCAGCTGCACAGAGAGGGTTTAGTGCAGAAGGTCAGAAGACACCACAGCAAGGCAAGGGCAGAGGCCCTGATGTCGCCCGCCTGCAAAGCTGGCGCCTCCCCCGTGATTCCAAGTGTACCTTGGAGATGCCACCCTACCCCCACTCCCACTCTGCCCCCCGCTTGGTCTCCTCAAGTTCTCCAGCCACGAAGGCAGGCCCCAGGGGTACTGTGCCTCACCTTTGTCTTCTTCAGCACCTGCGGGTCCAGCAGGAAGGCCGGGCTGGGAGGGCTCTGGGTACTGTGGGACGTTACTCACGTCTCTGTGGGGCAAGCAAAGAAGGCACTGCTGAGTTTTCTGTGTAAGAACATTGAAATTTCATAACCAAGCCCAACTGAGGTTTTACATGAATTCTTTCTCTCAAAAATATCATGTAGACAAAAAGGTACAGCAGAGCTGAGAAGAAATAAATTCCCGAGATCTTGCCAAGTTTTGCTTTCATGAAACAATACAAATTTAACCAAAGTGACTAAGGCCACCTGCCACTTCGGTCTGCCTCCTGCCAGGCAGCAGCAATTCTTAGTCCAGAGCTGACTTTCTACCTCTAACTGAAAGTTCATGGCGCCTTCCTTGGCCTGGCCGATAGCTGCGTTTCCTTCTTCACATCACCCATCTAGTTACATCCCTCCATCCTCAGGAGGCAGGTGCCCAGGAAACCTGGTTACACCTGCCACTCTGAAACTCTCTCCTGGTTTACCCTGTTCTCTCAATCATTAAAGGTCCATCAGCCCTCCAAATCCACAGGTTCCCATCTATGGATTCAACTAACCACGGGTTGAAAATATTTGGAAGAAGTTATACTGTTGTTGTTGAGGGTTATGCAGGAAGATGCTCAGGCATCACAAGGCCTGTGATGGCTATGCCTGTCCTGAATGCGTGCAGACTTTTTCTTTGTCACTATTCCCTACACAACACGTTCCAACACCTGTTTACAGTGCATTAAGTTTTATAAGTATCTAGAGGTGATTTAAAGTGCACATGAGGATGTGCACGGGTTATATGCAAACACGCACCATTTTATCTTAAGAGTCCAGAGTATACACAGATTTTGGTGTCCACAGGGGAGTGAGTCCTGGAACCAATCCCTGAGCACACAGAGAGACAGCTAGAGTTGTTTATACTTGTCCAATGCTGCAGAACAAATTATACAGAGGAGTTGCTAATGTGTGAGTATCTATTAGGTTTTTAAAAATCCTCTGAATTATCAATGCTTGGCTTTGTTTCAAGGCTTAGCAAAGGGCAGATGCCTCCCAGCATTATAGTAACTCCTGCCTCCTCTTTCTCTTTCCGAAACAACACATTTGCTCTATTACTGAGAAGGCAGTGACACCAGAGACTGCCATGTAAATTGTGTTTACTTAGAAGGATCAATCTTTCTGAATTATTAATATAATCAGGTTTTACTGTCCTGCATCCTTATTTTGTATTTTAGCCTGCAGAACCGAGTGCCAAGAAAACACACTGACTGAAAGAAAAAGCACATAAAAAAGTATCATAAAGGCTGAAAAAATAAAAACTTACGTGGGATTGCAGATGTGATGAGAAAGGTTCAAGGAGATAGGAGTTTCAGAAGAAAAGTCGTTTTGGGAAACACTGTCTCCTGCATTCAAAAAATAACACATATCACAAATCTTCTAAAACAGTACAATTCAACTGTATATATTCTGTATCAAGAGGCATAGATTATCACTATTATTAACTCCAATCAGCAAGTTCAGTTTTAACTTTAAACTGATATTTACAATCAATTCATTTTTAAAAGACCTTTAAAAAACCATCTTTTTCATTAAAAAGCTAAAATAAAACTCAACACTTAGATTTAAGAATTTGGGTATTGTGGGTCATAGCAACGTATGATAGAAAGCCTGGAAATGTCATGTCCTGTTATTTATGTTTTTAATTTAGAAATAAGAAATATTGATCTTCTTCTGGTTGAGAATTGAGAATGCATGAAAGAAATAAGTTTTCAAATCAAAATGAAAAAAAAAAAAAAAGAATTTTGGTATAGGCTGGATATGTGGTGCACACCTATAATCCCTGCAGCTTGGGAGGCTGAGGCAAAAGTATCATGAGTCCAAAGCCAGCCTGAGCAAAAAGTGAGGCTCTGAGCAATTTAGTAAGATTCTATCTCTAAAAAACAAAACAAGGGCTGGGGATATAGCTCAGTTGGTAGAGTGTATGCCTACCATGTACAAGGCCTGGTTCAATCCCCAGCACCAGAAAAAAAAAAAAAAAAAAAAAAAAAAAAACAGGCTGGGATATGGCTCCATGGTTAAGTGCCCCTGGGTTCAGTCTCTGGTTAAAAAAAATTTTTTTGCTATAATGTATGTTACATTATGAGAGAAGTTGAAACTATCAATATTATGCAACATTTAATAGTTTTTTTCCTGATTAAAAAAATTAGCTATATAATTATAGTGCTCACTGACTTAGTTCATAAAAGTAATATATGTCCATTATTTTAAAAAATCAATAAAAAGAAATAAGAAATTTTTCTTCACAGACACAGACTTATTTGGGAAAGTAGATATACATCAGGGAGAATGCAGGCCATCTCCAGAGGGACAGAGAGCTAGAAATTCAAGTTTAAAGAAAAGTTATAAATTATCTACAAATACACTATCAATATGATCATTCAGGTATCATTTTATGTGTGCATACATATATAAAAATTTTTATATATATATATATATATATATATATATATATATATATATATATATATATATAAATTGGGATCATATTCTATACATACTTGTCTTTTTTGTGTATTTTTAAATTTGTTCTTTTTAGACATAGTATTTTGACATACTATACATACATGGAGTATAACTTTCCATTCTTGAGGTTGTACTACACTTTGTCTTTTCAATCTTTCACAGTGAGGACATTTTCCAACTATTATATAGCATTCAAGCACAACTTAACCCATCTCATCCCACTGTACTGATTTGGAACACCTATAAAAACTTAAATTGAGCAACAAGCATACCACTTACAGTAACTCTGCATTAATTATTATGTTTTTTAGAGGTCTGTTCTCTTGACAAGATTGGTGAATGTTCAGGGCATTTGAAACATTTAAATTCATTGTGAAATTGGCAGAAATTCTGCTGCAAAAATAACTTCTACTAAATGTTCCACTGAACAAAATATTACATGCATAACTGATACGTAACACAGGAAGTGGATTCAAGAAAGTATTCTCTAGAACTGTGTTGTCATTCAAGTTACCAATGGTGGAAAACATGGTGTACACACACACCAGGATGGAATATTAAGCCTTAGGAAGGAAGGAAATCCTGACTCATGCTACAACATGAGTGAGCCTTGAGGACCCATGCTGACTGAAGTAATCCAGGCACAAAGAGACAGTGTCACTGTAGGATCCCACTCACACGAGGTACCTAGAGGAGTCAAGTTCACAGGGACAGACAGTAGAAGAGAGTAATGGGAGCTAAAAGGAGGAGGAACAGGAGAGACTAAATGAGAAGTCCTGCAGATGGGGACTGGGGATGGCCGCATAACCATGGGAACGAACGTAATGCCACCGCACTTTACACCTGAAAATGGCATAAAGGGGCTGGGGATGTGGCTCAAGCGGTAGCGCGCTCGCCTGGCATGCGTGCGGCCCGGGTTCGATCCTCAGCACCACATACAAAAAACAAAGATGTTGTGTCCGTTGAAAACTAAAAAAATAAATATTAAAATTCTCTCTCTCTCTTAAAAAAAAAAAAAAAAAAAAAAAAAAAAAAA
>NW_026000057.1:10970390-11122216 GCF_001458135.2 Marmota marmota marmota | reverse complement strand
TTTTAAAAAAAAAAAAAAAAAAAAAAAAGAACTAATTTAAAAAAAAAAGAAAATGGCATAAAGGCTGGGAGGTGGCTCAGTGGCAGAGTACTTGTCAGCACGTACAAGGCCTGGGTTCGTCCCAGCACCACGAAATCAACAAAAACTAGTCACAGTGATGAACTCTGCATTACACAGAGCAATAAACAAGAACATACAAATGCACAGCTCTGTGACCTGCTTCAAAGATAGAGAACAACAACAGTCGTGATGATGGTTTGGAGGGAAATGAGGAGGGAGAGGGCAGGAAAGAAAATAAAAGGGAATGAAGGTCAGAGCAAAGCCAAGACTCAAAGTCCCCTCTGTCCTCCGTCTTCTGCAAGGCAGAGCTAGACTCTGTGCTGGACCCACCGGAGGGCAACAGAAGGCCACTCTGGGGCACCCAGCCTCCTCCTGGGACTCACCGGCTGGCAGGAAGTGCTGCGGGTCCACCACGGGCTTCCTGTCACCATCGGAGCTGCCGCTGCTGCTCCAGCTGCCCCAGCTGCCCCGGCTGGCACGGACACTGCCCGAGGAGCTTCCACAGTCAGAGCTGGAATCCGAGCAGAACTTGTCTGCACACTTCTTCTCGGGCTTCTGGAAGTAACCGTCTACAGCAGGTGAGAGAGAAACCGTGTTTCACTCACACAATTTCAACCTGATGCCATTTCTAACAAATGGAGAGATGTGGAACCAGGAAGAGGCCAGAGTTAGCTCCAGGGCTCAGTTAGCAAGAAGAACCAAGACGTCCACTGACCCTCACACAGGCCGTAAGAGCAGCAGCGAAGAGCCGAGACTCTGCCTGCGGGAAGGACGACTGGACTCATGTGGGGCCAAGAGTCAACAGCAAGTAGAACCTCGATCTAAAAATGGTTCTGGGACAGTCCCAAGAGGGCATAAAAAAGATGTGTTGCAAAAGATGTCAATGTTACTTTTGAGGATCGACAAATTGTCACAGAACATAAGTAGAATCACAGAGCTAAAGGAAGAAAGAGAAGTAAAAAAGAACTCCAAAATTTAGAAGATGCTTGTGATGACATCAGGATGACTACTTAAAGGTACTTCCGCAAACTGGCGAAGTTTTCATCAGCCATTCTCACCAATAAACACAAGAAATGTTAGAGGAAGCAAAGAAAATCTCCAAGAAGAAACTGATGCCCTAGAGTCCATAGTGGAAGCAATTCAGCAGATGTTGGCAGACTTGGAAGTTCAATTACGTGTAAAATTTGGCAGCAAAATAAACATTGAAGCTGATGAAAGTTAAACATTTTATAATACTTATAAAATTTGTTTAATAAACTTGAATTTTTAAAAATGATGATTTCCCTTCTTCAAATGAGATGGAAAGAAAAACTTATCTTTTTAAACTTTTAATTAATGGAAACTCGCCTATTCTTACATCTTATTTATTTTATATTTTTTAAAAAGACAGCATCATCTATATATTTTGCATATATCAAGTTTAGGTGTTTTGTGCCATGTTATTAAAACCAGTTAAGCAATTGTTGGTTTCTCTATTATCTAGAATACTTATTCGTTTATAAGAAAATCTAAGTTGTGTCCTGTTCTTTACGCATCTGATCTCAGTTGCTATCTAAGGATGGTGAAAACCATACAAGAATGTATATGGTCCTGTACTTGTCTGCTCAATCCACAATAAAAACTTTGTCAATTACTTAAAAAGTACATAAATATATACAACAGACTTATTTGAACATATATTTAACAGACATCACTATCATAGGTGTTGGTAAAAGAACATGTAATATTCAGACAGGCCAACTTTTTTTTTTTCTCTTTTTGTTACTGTAGACTGAACCCAGGGGCACTTAACCACTGAATGACATTCCCAGCCTTTTTTATTTTTTGTTTTGACACAAAGTCTTGCTAAGAGGCTTACAAGTCTTTCTAAATTGCTGAGGCTGGCCCCAAACCTGCAATCCTCCTGCCTCAGCCTTGTGAAGTGCTGGGATTACAAGCATGCAAACCACACCCAGCCACATCAATCTTCATCCACATACAGAGTAGAACAACGAAAGAATGTAAGAATATTTTAGAAACCAAGAGATGTACCAAAAAAAAAAAAAAGGTTTATGTAAATGTTTGATTTTTTTTTTTAAATTATACACTTTACACTTTATTTCAGTGCTCTGTAATTAATCGGGGTTTATGTTGACAATGATGTGGAGGATAAACAGCTGTGTATTTAAAAGTAAGGCTCAGGAGGCTGAGGCAGGAAGACTGAAAGTTCAAAGCCAGCCCCAGAAACTTAGCAGGGTCCTAAGCAACTCAGCAAGACCCTGTCTCTAAATAAAAAACAAAAAAGGTTGGGGATGTGGCTCAGGGGTTAAGTGCCCCTGGGATCAATCCCTGGCACCAAAAATAAATAAATAAATAAAAATTAAAAGTAAGCCTTAAAAAAGGCTTAAAAGGGGGGGGGGCATTTGCCTGTCGTTCTTCCCACCACCAATAATAATAATAATAATAATAATAATGGTTCTAGAGGCTGGAACTCGATTCAGTGGTAAAGTACTTGCCTCATGTGTGGAAGGCCCTGGGTTCTAGTCCCAGCACTGCCAAAATAAAATAAAAATGGTTCTAGAAATAATGAACCACTTCTATTAAGAAAACTGAGGCTAGAATCTATGGGATGAGAGGTTTGTAGATAATTTTTCCCTGTTTTATTAAGATGTCCACTAAAATTTAGAAGTATTTGATATATGTGTAGGAAGAATCTCTAATAAAACCAGAAGTAGCCAGGCATGGTGGTGTACTCCTGTAATCCCAGCGGCTTGAGAGGCTGAGGCAGGAGGATTGCAAGTTCAAAGCCAGCCTCAGCAACTTATCGAGGCACTTAGCAAGACCCTGCCTCTAAATAAAATATAAAAAAGGGCTATGGATGTGGTTCAGTGGTTGAGCACCCCTGGGTTCAATCCTCAGTACCAAAAAAAAAAAAAAAAAAACCCCAAAAAAACACAGAAAGCAGTATAACTGTCAAAAGAATGAAAAAATAAAAGACAGGGACAGTCCAGTTAACTGTGGTGGCTGGACCGTGCACTGTGAGCTCATGTGGGCTGAGAGGACTGTGAATCCCCCACCACCCTACACCCCACCGGCACTGCCAAGTTCAGTGCTCCAGTCCCGCTGTCCTCAATCCTACCCTGGTCCTAGCACTGGGTGCCCCTCTATCTCTCACTTGGGGGTCCTGCCTACCAGCCCTTGGGTGGGGCAGAGACTTGGCTCTTTGGAAACTATCTGGCTCAAGAGTGGCAGTGGCACTCTCTCAACTGGATACTCCCCCTTTCCACCAAGGGTGTCCCCGTCTAGAGCAAGCAATCCTTGCTCCTGCAGCAATACATATGAGGATAGATGAGAATGGCATGGGTTTTGTCGTTGTTGTTTCTGGTGGAGGAGGGCAACACTAGAGGCCTGCCCAGGCTCAACAGAATCCTAGCTCTCTAGTCCCACCCTGACAGCATCCTATTTGGACCTCAGTTAGCCACAATGCCTGTCAAGTGTCAATCAAAGCAGAACTTCTTCTCATGCTGGACACCTCAAGGAAATAAAACTATCCCCAAAAGCCCCCTTTAGCTCCATGTATTACATACCTGCCTCTCTCTGTGCAGCAGGTGAACTGCTCGTCATTTCTGCATCTGCTTTACAACTCTCCCCAGCATTCTCCTGTACACACCAGCTCCTTACATCAGTGCCACTGCCCAGCTCAGACCTCTCAAAATCACTGCACACAAGCTTCAGTTCACTCTGTTCAGAAGACCTGGAGGAAAAAAAAAAAAAACACATCCACACACACATCCTTCCCTAAGACATTAGACTCAGGAAAATCTGACCCTAGGATAAGTTGGAGAACATGATGAGCAAGGAAGGGGACATCAGTAAGAAAGAGATCCGGGGGGCTGGGAGCACAGCTCCGTGGTAGAGTTTGTGTTTAGCATGCTTGAGGCCCTGGGTTTGAGCCCCAGCACCAAATTTTTAAACCAGGTTGCCATTTGGGGACTAGAATTAATTTGTAAGTCATTGATTTTACTTAAAAGTTTACCATGAGAGGAATACGACTCTGCAAGGTCACTCAAGGTTAACTGATAAGTAGCTGACTTGGGATTCTTGGCTTGTTTCCTTTGCTTTTCAATAGATGAACCTGCTCTGCCTGGTGTCTGACAGAAGGTACTGAGTGTTAAACACCCCCTCACTCATTTATTTAGCAAATGTCTATTGCATGTACTATGTTCTGTGTATTGTCCAGAGAGGTGGAGCATCTATAAGGAAGGAAAGCACAGCCCCACCCCACCCTAATATGGATTATGAAGTTGAATAAATCTCTTGCTAGACCACAAACCCTTCCAGGGCAGAATTATAATACAATTTCATAAACATCGAAACAGAAATGTGGAGAATGTTCCGGGATTAACCAGATGACTCTTTTGCATGCTCTAGTTTTGGTACACAGTATTGAGTCTGCAGGATGGCAGGAAAGAAGATGAAATATGTGAGGTGCAACAGACGGTTCTGCTGGTTTCTTCTGATCAAGGTAAAAATAGGATGTGGGCAGAAACAAGAGTCCAGGCAACAGGCTACTCAATAACCACCACCTACTTCTTAAGCATCATGTTCTCAAAACATTATGAGCAGCTACAGACTCTGCCTTGGAAGTTATTTTTTAACAATCCAATTATTCCTTCAGCATCTCAGAAATCTGCTTTTAAAAGTATCATAACATTTCATTGGTAAAACTGCACTCTATTTTCATATCTTTCTATAAATTCATATCTGGGAAAACAGACTTCATTAAAGTGACTTCATGGTCAATCATATGTTTATAAAAACAAATACGTAAAAGAATACAAGGTCTGTGTCTCACTTCCTTTCTACAGAATATTATGCTTCAGCTTTCAAATAATTTACTCTAAATTATCCAGGCTAAACAAGGAAAATGACCCATCAATAATTAGAATTCAGTGTTATTAACAAAGTAATAATGGGTATGTTTATTCTTTCATAATTGCACTTTGTGGTGGTGCCATGTGAGCTGGGTGTGGAACTGAGACTGGAGGCGACCCTACAGCTGCCCCCCCACCCCGGCCCATCATCCAGGACTGCACGTGGGCCTCGCTAGGAAGCTCTCACAGTGCTGGGCCAGGACCCCGTGCTCCCCAGGGCAGCCTACCCGCAGGTCTAGAGACAAACACCCAGGCACATGAAGCACACATGCTTCCTCTGCCATGGCCCTAGCCACCATGCAGGCTGACCTGTCAGTTCCTTCTGACAGCCAAGTTCAAGTGCAGCAAAGTGGAACCCTTTCCCTACACAAATGTGGAACTGCTAGTGAAAAAATTTTAACAAAAACATTAAAGTGCCCAGCTGAGACCACAAGAAAAAGAAATCTCTAGGTGCCAGAACTCAGAAGAAAAAGAAGCCGGGGGAACGGCTTCAGTGCCCACCCATGGACAGCTGAAGACAGGCCTCAGGGGGTTGGAACAGCATTTCCAACATAACACTGAGGTCCTGGAAGGGGACAGCCTCCATTCAAGGGGGAACCTGAAAAGATCCATCCAAGGGCCCAAGGAGGACGAGGCAAGGGAGGATGTGTCTGCTACAGGTTTTCCCATGTGTGGGTGAGGGGCGCTGGAAGAGTGATATAAGAGAATTTTAATATTTATTTTTTAGTATTTGGCGGACACAACATCTTTGTCTGTATGTGGTGCTGAGGATCGAACCTGGGCCGCACGCATGCCAGGCGAGCGTGCTACCGCTTGAGCCACATTCCCAGCCGAAGAGTGATATAAGAAATCAGAACTTGAGAGTGCCCGCCTGGTATGCACAAGGCCCGAGGTTCAATCTCTAGCACTGGGGGAAAAAAAATCAGAATTCAACTGAGTAGATTTGGAGTTAGACTGTGTACCCACACAACTGACCTGGTTAAAACAAGTCAGTTTAAATGGGAAATTTAATGTTAGATTTGGGAGGCTATTCCTGGAACCTCAGCAATACAGCAATACAGGATTCTCACAAAACATCAGATAAGAAAATGAAAGTCCAGTGCACTTAAGCATCTTAAGGAAGCAAGGTTTCCAAAACCCAGTGCCAAACTGCCGGGTTCAATCCTGGCTGTGCCCTTGCCAACTGTGGAGCTATCAAGGAGCTACTGACTACCTGGGCACCTCGCTTCCCACAGCTAGAAGAACCCACCTCATGCAGGACTGAAGCGAGGGTTACGGCGGGGGGATGGGGGGAGTGACTATTCCATCTTACTATGCCAGTGGCCAGGCTGGGAATAGGTGGCCTTGCCTGTGTCCAGGGCTTTCTCCTGCACCTGTCTCACAAATGCTCCTGCACTTTACAGACAGAACAAGGCCTTGGCACAGAAGAATGCTTAATCCTTTTCCTAAAACCTCTTGGCTTTTAGCATTTTGTAAAGGACAGATTTAAAATAAATTTTTGAAGCCGGGTGTGGTGGGTGGTACATCTGTAATTCCAGCTCCGGGGGCGGGGGGGGGCTGAGGCAGAAAGATCACATATTCAAGGCCAGCCTGGGCAACTTAGTGAGATCCTGTCCCAAGGCCGGGAAAATAGCTCAGTGGTAAAACGTACCTGGGCTCAATCCCCAGTTTAAAAAAAAAGAAAAATGAAAAGGACGGTGGAATGAGGTGGATATTATTACCCTGCACCATGTACAGCCAGAGGAAGGAGAAGTGTGCTCCATTTGTGTACAATGTGTCAAAATGCATTCTACTGTCATGTACAACTAATTAGAATAAACTAAAAAAATAAAAATAAAAATAAAAAACAAGAAGGCCCCTGTAAGGTACTTTTAATAAAAATACAATCAGAAAATATGTTAATTTTATAAGTACATTTCAATCTTGAAGTACTATACTATACTATATTTGGTCGTCTATCCAACCTTAAGTAAAAGATAACAGCACAATGCACAAACATAAAGTAAGAAATCAGACCAAAATCATAAAGAAATTGTAAAAACCACACACCTGGAGGCCTGGGCAACACCCCTCTTCTTGTTTTTTCTACACGTTCGATTTTTATTCCAATTCAGATTTTGCACATTTCCGTCTTTTTTCTCCTGAAGCTTCTTCTTCCTGAAAGGATCCTCTTGCTAAAGAGGAAAAAGAAAGCGTTTAGTGGCCTCAAGTGCCTCGACGTGAAGAGAAACCCTTGATTGTGTTTGTTTTAATTTTTGAAGACCAACTCCATCTGCGTTTAAAATGACCCTGCTCTGGTGACAACTGAGACATATGTTCCCCGGCCTCTAGTTTGTTTTCATTTCCCTCCTTTCTCCATCTCCCTCTAGTTCCAAAGAAAGAGAAGAAAAAAACGAATTGTTGCCTATAAAATTCCTGAGGGGCTAAAAAGGAAAAACATCTGCTAGCAATTTATGGGTGGCTTGCTGTTGGCTTCAGCAGCAATAAATCCTCCAGCCCCCACCTGTTAATCTAGTATGTGCAACTCCCACGAATGACTACTAGAGAAACATCAGATTAAAACTCAGTTTAAGAGTAAGTTGTGTACTTCTATTGTTGTTTACAGATCAATGTCAGGAGAACAGCCAGATCCCAATAGAAGGCCCCAAACTTGTTGTAAGTTTCTTGGGTAAATAAAAAGTATGCTTTATATTTTTGAAATGTGGTTCTAAAAAAAAAAAAAAAAAAAAAAAACCTAATCCAGCATGTGATGCGTATACAGTAGATAGGAGAAGTTACAGATACATGTGTATACTTTTAAAATTTGTGCTTTTCCTTTTTTTAAATGCCAGGCCCAAAGGGAAGGGAATTCCCCTAGCTTTTGTTTTTAAAGTAGCCAGAGTCTTCTCCATCTTCTTACACATACTACTTCTCTTCCACATGCTGCCCCTTAAAGCACAGGCACTGACAGGTGAGAGGTGGTGCACCTGTGCAGCAGGACTGAGGGCTTAAAAACACGGCTCCAGCGTATCTGGTCCTTCCAGGAGGAAACTGCCTCCTCCAAGGTCCTCCAGAGCAGAGGAAGACCCCCTAGATGCACAAATCCTCTTCCTACTGACCCCTGGGACTCACATTCCAAGAAAAGCAAAGTCTGGTTCATTTTACCCTCTTTTTCAGAAGGTTGGTCCAGAGATCAGAGAAGGAATCCACAGAGTGCTAGCATACACATGACTACCACAGGAAGAAGAGAAAGCAAAGGTTCCACGACCTATGTTCTCTATGTGGCCTCTGTCTGGGACAGCAGAATCCTCCATCCGTTCAAGCAACGTGTACACTCTGATAAACAAGTGTTAGAAATAACACGAAATTCTAACTACCACATAGTCAGATGATGGAATTTTTGCTTCCTTCTTTATATTCTTTTAATATTCTTTCTGGTAGGTACACAGCAACATTTTTTCCTGACACTGAAAGTATTTTAAAATCCTAACAAGCCCAAAACACAGAACCCTGTCCCACAGGACCTAAAGCTAATTGCTGAAGTTTGATGTCCAACAGACATAGGAAAGACAGACACGTGACCTGCGTGCAACTCACACACACACCATTTGTTCACGTGCCGCTCCTTCATGGATTGGGGGGAGGGTCACCCCTCTCCTACCCACATTGTTCACTCAAAGGCCAACTAAGCCTTGTCAAAACACAAGTTCTTGAGCCTTTCTGTTTCTCCAGGGTCAGGCACAAATAAAGGGTCAGTCTTTTAAGTGTGAGTGGGTCTATGACAAAGGGCTGCCTTTCTCACATCAATCTGGTTGGAACTGTCACCCTGTGCAAACAGGAGGGTAAGTCTATTTTGGATGGCTGAGAGGTAGGACAGAAGCGCCACAGAATTCACAGCAAGGAGACGAGAAGAGTGAGGGACAAGCTGGGCTCAGAGGCAACGAGTGGAAGGACCAAGAAGCAAAACCCACGAGTCACATAACAGGGGAAAGAAATCGTGGGTGAGGAGAAGAAAGCAGAAAGAGGCTGCGAGGAACGACAGCTGACAACGACCTTTTTCTTTGAGACGTGAGTGCATCCAAAGCACTGGGCACCGAGCAGGGACCCAGTGGAATCAGGCTGAGGGCGACAGGCCTGCGTCGCGGACAGTGACAGGAAGGCAAACCAGGGAAAGGAAGCTGCAGGCTTGCCCAGAAAGATGAGGCAGAGGGGGGGGTGATCGGACTCTGAGAGCAAGGTTCCCACGGGTAAAGCAGAGCTGACCACGAGAGGAAAAGAGCCACACAGAGACCCAATTTAGAGCACTGCCTCGAGGGCCACACGGCCAGCTTGCACCCTGCTCCCTGCCTCCTCGCTGTGTTGCTTGGGCAAGTCACTTGGCCTCTCTGCCTCGGTCCCCTGAGTTCCCAAAAGGTGGCTGGTTGTAAGGATTAAGTTACCTGTCACAGTAAGCAGGCTGTCTTTGCTATCATCATCGTTGCTGAGCCTAAACTAAACAGAGGTGACAATTTAAAAGATGTCAAGGTGGAGAAAGAGCCTCTAAATTTTTCTAAAAGCACAAGAAGAAATCGAAGAAGAGAAACCGTGGGGCCAGGGTTGTGGCTCAGTGGTAGAGTGCTTACTGAGCATGTGTGAGGCACTGGATTTGATCCCAGCACCACATAAAAATAAACAAAATAAAGGTACTGTGTCCATCTACACCTAAAAAATAGATATGGTTAAAAAAAAAAAAAAAGAAGAAGAAGAAGAAGAGAAGAAACCACAGATTGATTGCACAAAGGCATTCTGAAACCACCATATATAAGTAAAAGTGAATGAAAATCAGAAGGGAAAACTAATAAAAAATTCTGATACACAATGTTTGGTGAACAACATTAAGTTAATATCTTGACATACAGAGTGTTCTTAGAGAAAATAAAGGAAACCACTAACATTCAATAGAAAAGTGGAAAACATAGAATATCAATTCACAAAAGGAATAGAAAAGGAAAAAAATGAGTTCATCTAGAATATTTCACAATAAAACAATATCCTTAGAAAAGGCAAATTATAGACTAGCTTGTATCTCATCTTTCCATTTTGGTTTTAGAAAACATGAATGCATTTATAATGCATGTTTACATTTGCAAATACTAGGCAATGACAGGAAGCAGGATATTGTAAGAGTGTCAGCCTCTGATTAAACATTAACATCTTAATTTATAGGATTTATTTGAAGTGGTAGGATTTTGGATGCTTTAATTTTTTTATTAGAATTTTACAAAACATGAAATAAAACAAAATGCTCCCCTTTCCCTGGTGAGATGCAAACTGAAATGAGAAACAAACCCAGCTATTCAGAGATGGAGGTGTAGCTCAGTGGTAGGTGCATGTGTATCAGCACGTAAGGCCCTGGGCTCAATGCCCAGCACCAAAAAGCAAACAAACAAGATCAAGGGAAAGCCCAAGCCTTTTGGCTCACTTATCATATGACCATAATTTTGCTAAGAGGGGCTGTGGGTGCAAAAGTCAGTGGTAAAGCTCACACTTAGTGTGCATGAGGCTCATGTTCAATCCCTGGCATCAAAAAAAATTTATTTTATTTTATTTTATTTATTTATTTATTGGACAAACTGGTGCTGCTGAGAGGAAAATGAAGCCAGCACTCTCATACACCACACGTGAACATAAACTGCTACTGACTTTCTGCAAGGCAATGCAGCAGCACTCCAGGGAAAGAGCTGATACCCTTTAACTCTATTTCTTGACATCCATAAATAAGGATCTATCAGGAATGAAGACAAGAATTATGAACAAAATTGTTCATCAGAGTTACTTATGAAAGTCAAAAGCTTAAATGCCCACCTGCAGGAGAATGGTTTAAATAATGGATGGCTTAAATTTTGGCACAAATGATAGATTGTTAATATACCCAATAAAAATAAAGCTGTCTAATATTCAACCACTTGAGAAAATAAGAATCATGACATTAAACCTACCCATAATAATAGCTGTTTTCCTCACTATTTTATGATGGTGAAGTAAGAAACTTTTTTGAAATTTGCATAGAAAACAAATAAACTTCTAAAAGTGGTTCATTTTGTATAGATTTTTCCCCCTTACATTTTTAGGCTTCTATAAGAATCATGGATTCCTTCCTAAAGGGGGAAAAATCTGCTTAAAAGAAAATAAAAAGCCAGAGCTAGGGTTAAAATTTAGTTTATGGCTCTCAAACTTGGGCTTCAACCAATAAATCTGGAAGAATGTTCTCCACATACTATAGACAGATTTATACAATTTTCTAAGCTGCAAAGTTAGGCCCTAAGAATGTGCAAGAAAAACAAACGCTGAGCACTGCACTTGGGAATGTGTTTATTGAGAATGATTTTCTTTAAACGAACAATGAAATGGAAAGTACACTCAGGGGACCTCAAAGTACAATTCTAAGAAACAGGGAGTGAGTCAGACATACACAGAAATGGCAAAGGACAGCCCCCAACTCGGAACCAGAAAATCCACCTTGGTTAAACTTGGCTGGGGATGGCCACAGGGTCCATCTGAGTCCCCTAAGTCCCTCAAGCTGGCATCTTTCCTGCTGAGCCAGCAGCCACTGTTAGGTACACATGTCTGTAATAACAGGCTCACAGACCAGCCCGGGAGGGATTACATAGCCTTAGGGACGGAGTGCAAGGACTGAGAGACATGGTTAAAGCCGGTTAAGGCCCCACAGCCTCAAGCAGCTAAAGCCAAAGACACACAGGGAAGAAAGTAACTCAACAAATTAAGAAAACTGCATAACAAAGGACAGAAGTTGGAGGGCTAAGTCTGGATCTGGGATCCAGGAAAGACTCTGAGACTGGGGCAAGGGCTTAAGGGAAGGAATAATGTCCACACATGTGGCAGATGGGCACCAGGAGCAGTACTGACCATCTCAGACCAAGGGGACCTTGGAGTAATCGGTCACCACCTTTCCTCCCAGCATCCAATCCCAGTACCAATTTCTATTTCGCTGCAGGCCAATGGGCAAGCCTCTAAAGCCATTTAGAGCAGAGATGCAGATCTTCACTTCACTGGTTCCCTCTGTCCTGCATCTGATGACTTTATTTCTGCTCTGGAAAGTACGCCCTACTTGTCTTTCGGCTGAGCTCTTTGTTCCTCTGCTGTACCTGTGCTGGCAACCCATCTGCAAATTCGAGGCTGCCCAAGGGTCAGTCAGGCCACCATCTTCTTGCCACACATGCAACAGAGAACTCATGCAACAGAGAACTCCAGGCAACATTTGGGTCTCACCTCCACAGGGATAAGCCCCCCAGCTCAAGTTTCCAGTCTCCCTTGTCATGGAAGCTCCAGCCCCCCAGCATCTATTACACGACTGGCCCCAAAGCCCGCAACCCCCCCGTTGTAATGACTGCCATCCTAACTGTCACTGCTTTGGTACTTACTACTTGGCAGCCTGCCATTCTAAGCACTTCTCATAATAACTCATTTCCTCCTCACAACCCCATGACATTGGAAAACTATTATCATCGTTTTACAAAAGGAGGGCACTGTGACATTAGCCCAATGTCATTTCATAGAGTGAGTGTGCATGAGCTAGATTCAAACCCAGGAATCCTGGCTGTGAAGTCCATGCTCCTATGATGCAACACTGCTCTGAAAGATGTGAAAAGAAGCTTATTACATAAATCCCAATTTCTCATCTTCTAGCCACCGAGGTGTTAAACCTTGCGTTGCCGTGGCAGATGGCTGTGTAAAAAAAAGTGATTCCTCTGCTTTATGCTACCAAGTGCTAAGAAGTCCTGATGGTTTCTTCTCTAAATGTCTCTCTTCTACTCTTCCTATCCTTTACCCTGGTCCTTATCTAAATATAGGTCTTGGTGACAGCATGTCTCCTAGCAGAGTGACAGCATCCATGCTAGAAGAAACCTGATATCCATTTCTTCCCTCTCCACCCCAGATTCCCAAACACCCATACTGATCTTTCAAAAATGCATTATTCACACATTCAGTCAAGCTCTTACTTAACAACTACATCAGTTCTATGTAAGAAGCAATCTGTCAAGTCTTTGTGAAACTGATTAAAAAGATGTCCAACTGATACCTGTCAGGAAGATCAGAGCCTACAGGCTATTTGTCACTGTTCAGCCAGCCACTGTCCCTTCACCCCACAATTCAGCTCTCCATGATTTGCATCAAATGTCCAAAACTGGCAACTCTTAGGCCAAATCCTCTAAAACACTTTTGGTTTGCACAAATGTGCTTTTAAAAATTATGACTGAGGGCTGGGTTGTGGCTCAGTGGTAAAGCATTTTGCGTACGTGAGGCACTGGGTTAGATTCTCAGCACCACATTAAATAATAAATATATAAATAAAATAAAGGTATCGTGTCCATCTAAAACTTAAAAAAAAAAATTAAATTCTGATTGTAAAATTCTGTAGCAGACAAGCATTCTCTAGTTCTCGATAGACACCACCCACCTCCTTGTGTTTCCCATGGAGACTGAAGGAATAAAATCTCACCTCTCAATTAGCATTCAAAGGCCTTCACAATCTGGTGGACTCTGACCTTCCAGGCTATTACTCTGAGTAGGGGTGGCTGCACAGGCAGATGACTCACTGGCTACCTGTTCCCCAGTGTCCAGCTGTTCCTCACCTATGGGACTCAGTGGTTCCCCTGCCCACCTTTCCTCCTCCTCCTTTCCATACAAGTTTCCTTCTCCTCCAGGGGCTTCCCAGGGCCACTGCAGCCTGACCTGGCTTTTGAATCTCTGACATGCCCTCTATTACATGCTCATCTTGGTGCTGATTACAGAGAAAACTCTCACCTTTCTCGACATGCTGCAAACTCCTACTGCAGAATGTCTGCAACTTATTTTACAGCACTTACATTTTTATTTAAATGAAAGATTCATGCTTATAAGTTTAAATGAAACAGAGGATGATGAAGAAGGGGTAAAGAAGTCATCCAAACTCCCACCACTCAGAAATAACTAAGGTCACCCACTGACATTATGTTAACCTTAACATTGAGTATTTTTCTAGAAACATATGTACAAATGGTGGAGAAATTATGGGAATAATTTATAACATGGGACCTGTGCTACTTTTTAAATAAAAAATTAAGGCTCAGTTTTATATTAATTTAAAGTAAGAAAAAGAAACTGAAATTGTCAACAGGAACTTACAACTTTCAAATAATTGTTCCTTCTCCATGTGATATAGTAATTCCTTAAGGATCTAAGATTACCAAGACTGGAAAAATACTTTAAGTTATTCTTTTAAGCTTTTAAACTGTAAGTTTCATTTTACATAGTAGTGGCTCTCTACCAAAAAAGATTAAAATTAAAACTTGTTTTCATTTACCTCTCAATCCTACCTCCTGTATTTTAGAGAAATTCTTTTTCTTTTCTCTTCTTTTCTTTTTCTTTTCCTTTTTTTTTTTTTTTTTTGCTGAAGTTTTAATATATGCAATCTGCTCTGCAGTTGTAAAGACCATTGTGTAGTCTTAGTTCTGGAAATAAAATGGACTGAAACCTCACAAAAGACTTTTTTTTTTTATTTTGGGTCTATACTTTTACTTCTATCTCAATTGGCTAAATTTTATTAACTTGCCTTTTCAAGTAAGACTCTTTAGGGCTGGGGATATAGCTCAGCTGGTAGAGTGCTTGCCTTACAAGCACAAGGCCCTGTACCTTGCAAGCACAATCCCCAGTACCACACACACGCAAAAAAAGATTCTTAAATTCATTTGTGTTTAAGGATTGTCTACCTATCACCTCTGAATCAGAGTGTCAACTTGGCTAGACACAATATTCTTTGTTCCAATTTTCACTGCTGTTTTTTAGCATGAGATGTTCCTGTGGAGAAGTTTGAGGCAGCCAAGCAAGCTTAAGTTTGTGTTTCCTGATTTTCCTGTCTTCACATCTCTTTGCGCTCCAAATTCAGTTAATTTAAGTAGAATGTATGCATATCTATTTTTATATGTCAACCTTTCCTTGTGTACACAGTAGGCTCTTTTGATCTACAAACTTAGCTTCTGCCTCACTGCAGGAGAATTTTCTTCTATTATATCACAAATACTTTTCTAACCTTTTGGAGAGAATACGATGATAGTCACAGGGATAAAGAAAGAAGGTGACTCAACAAGAGCATGCCTTAAAATAATGGATATTGGTACCAAATGGACAGAAGGGATCCTGATCTGGTTCTACTCTACTGCTGGAGTTAATCCATTTTCTTAGGAATAGGTACCACTAACTCCTAGGAGTTCATCCATTTTCTTAGGAATAGGTACCACAGGGAGACAAAGCTATATGGCTTCACTAAAAATTATTTTAGTACTCCCTACATATTGTTTAGAAGATAAACGTTTCTGAAAACCCACACCAAATTCCCAATATTGATTCCAATATACTGAAAAGAAACACATTTCTTATACAAATATTTGCATCCTATACCCTAAACATATTATATTTCTTTTAGTAAGAAAAAAAATTTTTTAAAGGAATACAGACCTCCACTGAAGGCATGTCCTGTTTCTCAGAACATATGTCTTCTTTAGAAGCTTTGTGAATCTTCTTTTCTGAAGATGACTTTGTGTCGACCTTTTTCAAAGTTTCACAACTGTCTACTTCATTCTTGACAGGCACTTGCTGGTTATTCCCTTGAATAAATAAAAACAATTCAATTTCTAGCTAAATTTTTCCATTCATATTCCTTTTTCCTATATCAAGCCATCTCATTTGGTTTAATGACTTTTAGGCTTAAAGATTACTTTTGACATCCATGATGCTCCAGAAACTAATTTTGTTTATAAGTAAAAATGCATTTAAATTAAGAGTTCTACAATCATTAAAAGACGACTAGGAAAAAGGCATATGGAGGGGGGGAATCAATATTCACAGCAGCATCATTATATAATAGACAAAAGATGGAAACAACCCAAATATTCACTGATGGATGAGTGGGGGGTGGGTGCTGCATACACATAAGGAAATACTATTCAGCCTGATTCATCACCTACGGTGAGTACACTTAGCATACTGAACAGCTGGAATTGTTAGGATGATTTTTAAAAAAAGATCAAAATTCTAATATAAGCTACAACATGGAGGAACCTTGAAGACATTATGCTAAGTGAAATATGCCAGTCACAAAAGGACTAATGCTTCCTGATTCCATTTGTAAAAGGGACCCAGCATCATCCATCCACCATAAAGGGATAGAAAGTAGAATGCTGGTTCCCAGCATTGGGAAAGGGAGTAATGGGTGTTACTTAGCAAGCACAGAGTTACTGTTTGGGATGATGAAAAAGTACTGAAAATGGACAGTTCACATGCACAGCAACGTGAGTATACTTCATGTCAGTGAATTTTATAATTAAAAACAGTTAAAGTGCCGGGCATGGTGGTGGACGCCTATAATCCCAGCGGCTCGGGAGGCTGAGGCAGGGAAATCACGACGTCAAAGCCAGCCTCAGAAAAAGTGAGGCACTAAGCAACTCAATAAGACCTTGTCTCTAAATAAAACACAAAATAGGGCTGGGGATGGTGGCTTAGTGGCCATGTGCCCTTGAGTTCAATCCCTAGCACCCTCCCCCCCAAAAATAGTTAAAGTGGGAAATTTTATGATATATACATATATTTCAATCACATTTTTGGGGTGACACAAGAAAAGAACTGGGTTCTCCACCACTAATTAGAATATAATGAGATTAAATGTCATGTGAGTAGTCAAAGAGTTACAGTTTTTGTTTGTTTGTAACAGGAACACAGCATCCCCTTTCCTGTCTGTGTACATGTATACAGTAGAAGCATAAAGCATCACCACCAAAGGACACATGTCATTTCACGGAAGGCCCTCTCCCTGGGCAAGTGAATAGCACCCACAGGCCAAGCAAGGAACCAACAGTAGGTGAAAGATCCAGAAGTGGGATGTGCTGGTGAGAACCTTACCTGAAAGCATGCCTTCTCCATCTGCAGCGGGTGTGCTGGGGATGGAACCCAAAGTCTCATACATTCTAGGCAAGAACTCTGTCACTGAGCTACACCTCCAGCCATTTTTCTTTTAGGTGACTTAATAGGTAAACTACTTCTATCCCTTAATTCACAATGAAGGCACAACTCCACAGCAACTGGCTTCAGTTTTGTAATTTAAAACAAAGTATTTCATTGCCTTCTATCCCCCCCACACCCCGCCCTTAATGATATCTCAAAAATCTGAGAAAGTTCAGATGGCCACAGCAGGCCCTGGCAGAATGGATGCCTGACCAGACAGTGGGACCTGAGGGGTGGGGGCGGGGGGGGNGGGGGGGGGCAAATCTCTCAACTCACAAGATGAAAGGAGCAGTTGAGTCCCCTCAGATTCTGACACTACAAATGAAACTCAAAGCAAGATACATAGATTTTTTTTTTTAAATAACACAAAGTAAGCATACTTTTTCTGTTAACTCAAAGTGACATAAATATCAAGTAACTATAAAAACAGTGGCCAAGCAAACGGCACATACTGTGAAAAGGGACACAGGATTTTTTATAGTTTAAGTACAAAAAGTTAATTTGGAGTTAGAGTCTTTAAATGTTGCAAGGAATACATGCGTATACAAAATGAATCTTGTGGCTAAACTCATTACATAAAATATAACAGAATTTTCACGCCTTTGGCTATGAAGAGACCCTGACAGAGTCCAAAGGCAAATCTGATCACTGTCATTAGCTGGCAGTAAATTTTAACAGCAGGGTTCAAAAAGATTCTGAATCAAAGGCAATTAAGGAACTCTAAAAGGAATTTCTGTCCCTACAGGATGGACAGTCAACCATATGCCAAGGGGTTGAGATCTATCTTCTTTACAGGACACAGGGGACACAGCTTTTGGGTCCCCTTGTAAGCTGTACATTTTGAAGTAAGCATGCAACTGCAGCCCTGCAGAAATGTTACCACTCCCCCGTCTCACAGGTGGCAAAAGTAAAAGTCATTCTTGTGCCAAATGATGTCTAAAATGTAATTCCTTCTATAACACAAACTGGCTGTTAGACCTCCACAAAGGAAAATATCCACCGCTGAGAATCAGTCACAGGGACAGCCAAAAGCAAGGGAACTCTGGATCCTGGGAGCCAAGAGTATGAGACAGAACACAGATATTCTCCTCTAAAGAATGAACCACTGCTTTCCTAGCCTCTTATTTCATGAGTAAATACTTTTCCTTAAGTTTTCTTCATGTCAAGAATATAGCACCTAAAGTATTAATCACCAAAGTTTCTTAAGGAGGACCCAAATTTAATAGACAAAACTACACCAACCCAAAGAAAGTGGTAAAGCCGAGATTTTTTAGAAAATTAACAATGCTTTCTGTGGGGCGAAGAATCAGGATGAACAGTAAGATGAATGCTAATCGCAAGTTCTTTGGTGATTGAAAAAATCTACCAAAATAATATTCAAGAATATGAAACTACTGAGTATATACTTTTAAAAGGAGCCAATCCAAGTCTTCCTATTAAGCTTGCAATATTCCCATAACCTCACAGCAAGTGTTTTTTCTACAGTTAAAAATCAAAGACAAATGAAAGAAACAACAATAATAAAGGGAGCAGGAAGAAACTCTGGAAGGCGACAGATGTTTATGGACTTTGTGGTGGTGGCGATTTCAAGGATGAATGCTTATTTCCAAGCCCATCAAGATGTACACATAAGGGCTAGGAAAGCAGCTAAGTGGTACAGCGCCACCCCCCCACGATATATACATTAAATATGCAGAACTTTTTACATGTTAATCATTTTTCAAAAAAGTGCTTGTAGCAAAAAGCAAATGGAAAAACAAGAAATGTGAATTAGCCAGCACCTTGCTTCAAATTTTGCTATCTAAAATCTAATCATCTTATATATTCTGAATAATGGATCTAATCATTATTCAGAATGATTAGATGATTCTAATGATTCTAATCTAATCATCTTATATATTCTCCAATAATGGATCTCTAATAATGGATCTCCAATAACTTGAATAGATCTTCAAGTTATTAGTATCTGTGAATAAGAAAGAGTGATTTCTGCAAATACAGGTATTTCAGAAATTTTGGGGGTGTCCATTTCAGTAAGAACTTTCAGATACTGTTAATTCCAAGGCATTAGTAAGTAGAAAAGTCTACTGTCCTTTATAGTATTATAAGAAAAAAGCAGTGTGGTAATCTGCTAACTATTTCTCTTTGGTAATGCTGAGACCAAGAAGCACCTAACTTTAGCCATAATTCTAAATCTATAGTATTTGAATCATATAATTAAAAATCATAGCTATAAATATTTGAAAAGATATATTATTTCAAAAGATCATTTACATTACACATAGAGCCTCACCCTGTGAGATGATCAAGAGATTCTGGAACATGTAACAAACCTTTGAAGATTTTAGCTGTTTATCATGCTTGACAGGTTGATGCCAAAAGAAAAAGAAAAAAAAAAAAAGTATGGGAAAACAGAGCCCAGGAGAATCTGTCCACAGCCTTCACTTCTATCAGGCGTTTATATTTACCATGTACTACAGGCCCCTCAGGGGAAGGCAGGGGGAAGGCATAGGCACCCAACAAGACAGGTTTTCTGCTATCCAGAAAACATTGTTTCTCAAAAAAGAAGAATAAAGTCAGAACCATTAATATAGAAGCTGGAACATTTTTTTCTTTGAGGGGGGCGGGAGCCACAAAATGGGTGGTACAATTCTCCCAGGGCACCTGGAGTTCTGATGGGTTAAGAAAAATCACTGAAGACACTCTTAAGACAAAGGATTTGCTCCACCTCTTTCCCAAAAGCAATCTTAACCACTAAAATTGCTTCTGCAGAACAGCCTTACAACCTGGAAGAAATGGATAAAAATGTGGGAGGCACATTAACCAGTTTCAACAGAGTGAGTGGAAGTTTACAATTCTGTTGAACAACACAGTAAAACAGATGAAATCGGAACTTAGGATCCTCAACCATTAGGTCAGATAAGTTCCAAAACCCAAAACTCTTTTCCTCAGATTCTAGAAAGGATCTCGAGTTGGAAATGACATGCTTTCCACAAAGTAAAATACTTCCCAAAGTAAAAAAAGAACTAACGCCCAAAGCCTGAATTGAAACGCAGAAGGTTCTTGTATATACAGTTTTCTCATTCCTGAGCAACCTGCACACACTATGGTTTCCACAGCCACTAGATGACCCTTTACCATCTGCTGAGTTACACTGCTCTCCTTCCAATTTTCACAAAGGAACCACAAGCCCTTAATATTACTAAGAAACTGCAAATTCTACCTTCCAACTGTTAATCATCTTCACCTAGATTTCTCAGTCCATATTCATTTTTAACTCGTCACAATTTTTACATTATAAATGGATGGCAGGCTATCTGTACATTTTTTTTAGCATTTTGATATTTTCCTAGAATAGTGTTGCAAACATAAAACAACAAAATATAGTTGTTCCGAAGTATCCATAAGGGATTGGTTCCAGAACCCTCTCAGGTAACAAACTCCAAGGATGCTCAAGTCCTTCATATAAAATACCACATAATTTATGCATATCCTCCCACATAACTTAAATCACCTTTGGATTATCTACAATAACATAATACAATGTAAATGCTACATAGATGTTATATGCATTGTTTAGGGAACAATGACAAGAAAAAAGTGTATGAATTCAGTACAGATGCAATATTTTTGACTGAGTATTTTCAGTCCCTGGTAGGTTGACTGTGCAGGTGGTTAAATCCTTTAATGTAGAACCCACAGATGCAGAAGGCAGACTTCACTGTCCATGTCCATGAATAAAACTTCCCTTTGAGGATTCTCCTGCTGACACATTAATTCTATAGAAAAATACAGGCCTGTGAATTAGCACCTTTGGATCTTTATTTATTTATTATTATTTTTTACTTTATATGTGGTGCTGAGAATCGAACCCAGTGTCTCACACATGCTAGGCAAGTACTCTGCCACTGCACTATGACCCCAGCCCGTGAATTAGCACCTTTGAATTTGCTGGTCTGAACACAGCGGAAAGCCAAAAAATTCATCATCAACACCTACATGGTCTGATCTACAATCACCATGATACCACTTAACATGCTGCTGATTGAACCAAAAAACAGATTAAAAGATTCTTGAAGTGGGAGAAATTTTTCATTTCAAACATCATAAACATACTAGTAATCCGCACAGGAAGGATTCTGGGCAGGTTTACCACCCACAATGATATAGGCAAATCCTACGTCTGTGGACTTTTGAATCAGATTTACTCACATCTACTGAAATGTTGTTACACGTGGTGACTGTGGCTCAACTATTGGCATTAAATACAGAGTACCAGACAGAAGGACCATAAAGCACAGAGCAAATTCTCTGACCCACTCTGGTTCTACATTTCATCCATTTCAAAGAACTGGTGTAGCAGAAGGTCCCTCCTGGCCATCTAATAAGCAGGCATGCTCGTCCAGACACTCGACAGGCCCAGAGACCGCAGAAGCAGCCTCCTGGAGGGTGATTCCCTCAGACGACTATTATTTCAAGTGCGCATAGTCAGCCCACGCCAAAGACTGTACTCAGACCCACATGACTCAGAGAACAAGGAAAAGGCCCACGAGGACTCACTCCACTACCTCACCTTTTCCCAAAGGTTTTGTGGTCTGGGCCCTGAGAGCGTGCGGGTCAGAAACAGTACAGAAACAGTACACAGGCACCCACCCACCCACCATCAAGTACCTGCAGACAAGTCATCTGGTTTGATTTTAAAGATCTGGTTAACTGCGTTATCTGGGGGCAAACTCACACAGCAGGTGGACACAGTGTGGACCCTGCAGACACACGCCCCCTTCACATGTCCACCCTGCTGCCAAGGGAGACAGTACCAGCTGGTCGGAACCAGGTGCTGAGAATGCCCGTTCGGCGGCCCAAAGTACATTCCGCCCACAGGACTCCAACTTTCTTTTACATTAGAAATGTCCTTTTACGAAACAGTCAAAATTCAATTTGAGTTTTCTTTAACTAAATACATAAAGTTTGTGAGAATTAGTCAATCCATGACCTTTCTGTACCTTCTCTACATCACTGAATAGTAAAAAATATGAAACTATCACTATGGTGTGAACATGAAGTGTCCTCTAAAGGCCCACGTGTTAAAGGCTTGGTCCCGGGTTTAGCACTACTGGGAGGTGGGGGAAACTTTAGGAAGTGAGGCTCAGTGGGAGGGCCTCTGGCTATCGGGAACATGCCCTCAAAGGTGATTATGGGACCCCAGTATCTTCCTCGTTTCTTGGTCATGATATGAGCAATCTGCTCTGATGAGCACTCCCCATCACTGGCACCTCACTAGAGACCTCACTAGAGACCCTCACTAGAGACCCAAAGCAACGGTGACATCTGATCTTGAACTAGAACCTCCAAAATCATGAGCTAAATAAATCTTCGCTAAGTTAATTGCCTTAGGTATTTCACTGAAATCACATGAAGCTGGCTAACACGATTATTTGTATTTAGATGTTTCAAATTAAGACCAAAGGCAACGGAGTTTTTTCCAACAGGTACAAGAATGTGTACATTAAAATGGTCAGATGGAGGAAGAGAGGGGGGAGAGAAAGAGAAGAAGGGAAGAGAGGGGAGAGGACACAGGACCTTTTGCCACGGGACCAAGGGATCAGCTCAGGTGTAATGCCAACGTTAACGTAGTTGAGCTTAGCTGTACTTCCACTAACTGTATTTGCTACATGAGAACACTTGTCTTCTTTTAACAGATGGGTGCTCTCCAAGAAGAACCAGGGTCCAGGGACCATGACACAGTGTCAATAAATAAATAAATGTTAGTTAGCTGGTTGGTTGGTGAGGTTCTGTTCAGTTGGAAACACAGCAGGGACTAATTAATTTTTGCAAATAGTCTGAGAAGCTAAGAACAAACAATTAGAAAAAGGCGTCCATATCCTCCCAACAGTAAAATTCAACATTCACACCACAATTAAACCTCCTAGCCACAACATTCTAAAACCTGGGTGCCTTGTCTTAAAACTCTGCATTTCACAAGTCACATTTCAACATTTACACGGTGTAGGAACTAGAACACTCGGCATCCACAATTAAAACTAAAGGTCACAGGTGAGAACGAATCCCATCCAGAATGACAAGGGGCAAATGGAGAGAAGAAATAAGGAGGAGGAAAAGATTACCATTATGCTTCTTGGACATTTCTGGCAAGTCTGACTGGTGGAACTGAGGTGAGTTTCTTGGCAAAGGATTTTCAGGTAGTTTCTTAGCGGTCTTCAGGGGACAGAGCTCTCGTTCCTTGAGCTCGACTACGTTCTCTGAAGTTTTAATGTCAGTTTCCTTAGGAAACATACATGTCTGTATTCCCTCCTTCAGACTACATTCTGAAGAAGTATTATTGACAACAATTGTGTTTTTCAGTGTGTTTTCCTCTTTATTCAATAAGTTTTTGGGGAGGGTTAAATTCTTCTGCAGGTTGACACTCATGCCATTTGCATAGTTGAGGCTGACCCAGTTCTCACCCATGACATCGGTGCAAATGTCCTCTTTAGCAGCAGACAGGGAGCCGCCCAGGGTCAAAGTCTGTTTCTCCTCAGTAGCAGTGCTGGCACTGCTGGCCAGGGATGCGCTGGTTTTGTGTTTACTGTAGTACACTGAGCACTTATGCTTCTTCTGAGAGTGACCATAGGTGGCTGGGCTCCTCTTGGCAGCATTCTGGACCCTGTTGGGTGGGGTGCTCACTGGAAGGCAGCTTTTCCCTCTGCCTTTATCAGAAGGGCCGTACGTGTCGAGAAAGTTCTTGCAATTGCTTCTGAATTTAAGATGAAAAACATTTAACATAAAGGCAAACCAGATAAAACCATACTTCTCTGTTTCTGCACCACGAGAAGGAGGAGGCAACCATACAGGTACGCATGTGTTAAGGAGTTCTACCTCCCCTTTGCCTTGGGCCTGTGGGGTTTCTGCCCCGATGACACCCACGAACTAGGCCCTTGCGTGAAAATTACCTAAGAAAGGAAATGGTGCAGCTGTTCATACAATGACACAAAGAAAGCAAATTTGGAATTGAATTCATATTACCATCAAATAAAATCAGAAGTGAGCAGTAAGAAAGTGGGCTCAGTCCTCCCCAACACACCCACACACAACAAGGGTTCTTACTTGTGAGAATGGGAGCTGATAACATCCACTGGCCCATTGTTCTGCTGTGAGGAGGAGCTGGCATTTTGCCTCTGTCTTGTTTTCATGAATTCCATAAGAATGTACTGTGCTTGCTGGAAGGCTATTAAAATCACACCTAACAGAGACAAACTGAGAAAGCAACATGACATTCATTACTGCATGGTTCTGAATTGCATTTAAAAGACCAGTTTTAAGCTGGATGTGGTGCTAAGTGCTGGAAGTCCCAGCTACACCCAAGGCTCAGGCAGGACAATCACTTGAAAGTACCCAGGAGTTTGAGGCCAGCCTGGGCAATATAGCGAGACCCCTTGTTTAAAAGGGAGGTGGGGAGTGAAAGACTAGTTTTATTATAGAAGGATGATGAATAATCAGTGTGACAAAATGGTATTCAAATATCAAGAAACATCATAATTTCTGATATTTCTTAACAGTAAAAATGTGCAAATTTATATAAGGCTGACATTACCGTTCAATGTTAAGCATTATTCTAGGATAAAATCACTTCAAAAGGGTCATGTGGGTCTTATAATCTCAAATTGTCACTGTGCTGAGCTAATAAGCATTCAGATATTCCACAATGACTGCCAATGAACATATATGGAGCATAACTATTACCTTGTAAGACCTATGAATCTCTTACAGTTAGTTTATTATCTGAAAGCTTACCAGTTATGACCCTGTCTACCTCACGTACATCAGAGTTCTTGAAGCAAGAAAAGTATCCCTCAATTCCTAAGCTTTGACTGCACTTAGGCAATCTGTATTTTCATGCAGCAGCCCTACAACTTCACTGCTCAGTGAGGGAAGAACAGCGGAGAAGGTGGTGGCCTACCTGACAAAGAAGACCGTGAGCCTCCAAAATGATTCCTCCCAGCTGGGTCCTGGAACCACATCTGCACACAAGGGCAAGAGGTGATGGGGCAGGGTCACATTGAGAGTAAAGTGGAATTCCAAGTCTGCTGCAGTTACAAGTGTCAGCTCACGAATGACCCAGGAAGAGGTAAAGTCCGGCGTAAACCTGATAACAAGTAATTCTCCTTTATGAACTTGTAATGGTTTTAATTTCAATCATAAAGTAAAAAAAAAATCAGAAAATTTCTTACTTTTATAAAATAAATATTTACCTTAAATCTAACTTAAGAAGTCATAATAATGGAAAAAGTTCACCCCACCCTGTCTCCAGTGTTAAATTCCCACAAAAATGAGATGAAGTTAAAACCCAGAACTTACACAATGCTGATATCACGGGATGTGTTTGGGTTCAGGGAAAACTGATGACAGTCTAGCACTTCGAAGCCATAACCTTGACAATTATATCCACTGATTTTCAGTGAAGACACAGTTATAGGAAGAGGCCCGATATTCTCGACTTTAAAGTTCTTTGTAATAGATAAAATCTGCTTGCTGTCTTTAAGTTCTGATGAAGACAAAAGTATTATTTTATGTATATGAATGGTGAAATTTATTTAAAATAATTTACTGAATTATTAAATTTAAATGAATTATTAATTAAAATGTGAGAAAAGTCCAACATAAGCTCCAAGTACAATTTTTGATTTTTAGAATCAGAATTTCTGATCCTGTTATATCTAGGTTCTGTTAATGTAACCAGGATACAATGGAAGATGTTTTTTAAGTTGAACATTCAGCCTAGGTGCCTACATAATTATTAAAGATTAAGGTTAAAGGTTTATTCTTCTCAGAGCCAAACAGTGTGTATTTACCTCTAGCCATCATGTACCTTGTGTGCCCTGTGATTTTCATTCACACTGAACCAATAGTAAGAGCACATAACATGTGTTTTGTGTAAATTCATCCATTACTAGAAACAGTGCAAACACAATATTAACATGTAATTAAACCTTTACAAATAAATGAGAGCATATTTTATATATGGAGTTTGAAGAAGTCACAAATTTTAAATAGGACTATAAATTATCAAGTCTATTCCACACAAGGACTAATATTTAACTGGATCCATCACTTTTCTATCACTCCTTAATTTAATCACTCGGAGTCAACTCTAAATTACTGAGCAAATGAAAAAATGAATACTTTCAAGGAGAATTTTGAAAAAGAAATTGCTAGCAAACCTTTCTGAAGTCAGTGCTCACTTGTAAAACATAGTTTTCTTAAAGAAAACAATTCTAATTGAGCAGTGATAGTGCCACAAATTATCCAATAGTTTCATCAACCAGATTTCTCTGTAGAAAAGACTGCTACAACTAAAATGCTTTTAGTATTTTCAAACTTTAAAAAAGTAATAGGAAAACAATTTACCAGAAACACTTTACATCTACTATTTGTTTGATATGTTTTAGTTATTCAGGAAGTCCTCAAAATAAACATAAATGGCTTTAAGGCATTTAACTTAAATGAGTAATTTAGAAATTTCTAGGGCAAAATGTCAATATATTTCTTTTCTGGGAGATGCTGAAGATTAAATATAGGACCTCACTCATACTAAGCTCGTGTCCTGCCACTGAGCTATATGCCTAGTCCCTAATATATTCCTAAATAAGCATAGTCTAATATAATAGCCATTAAACACATGTAGCTAGTCAAACAATTTAAATAAATTTTAAACTACCAGGCATGGTGGCACATGCCTATGATCTCAGCGATTCAGGAGGCTGAGGCAGGAGGACCGCCAAGTTCAGGGCCAGCCTCAGCAACTTAGCAAGACTCTGTCTCAAAATAAAAAAATTAAAGGGACTGAGAATATAGATCAGTGGCAAAGTGCCCTGGGTTCAATCCCCAGTACCAAAAATATAATAATAAATTTAAAATTGACTTTGTCAGTCACAGGAGTCATATTTTACTTTTATGTGTTTATTCTCTTTTTGAAAGGAATAGGATTTGTTCAAGTGTAAAGAACAGGAACAGAACTCTTACAGGGACAAGAGGAGCACCCCAACAGGGATTGCCCCATGAGCTATATTTTAGGGGCTCATTAACCACATGTGGTTAGTGGCTACTATGTTGAATGACACATATTATTGTGATATCCATTTGTTACTATGGTTCCTGGCTTATAACATCCCTGCTCAAGGAAGGTCAGTGAAACTAGAACTTCTCTTCCCTAAGGCATAGATCTTCCCTGTCTTTCTGTCTCTGACCTGGCCATAAAGAAAAGCACTCTTTAATTTATCCTTGTCCAACAGTAGGTCCTAAGACCCTCCTCATTCCAGAGGGGTCCTGAGCCGAGAGGCCACGAAGCAGCTGAGCACACAGACCTTACTGGCCTTCCCCACTAAGCCCACTGATGAGGTCATATCCTTTTTGTCTAAGCAAATTTTGACACCAGTGTCCATGCTTTAATCATGGACGTGCAACAGAGTCTCCACAAAAACACAGGGTTTGGGGAGTTTCTGGATAGCTGAACACAGGCTATGGGGAAGAGAATGAGAAACATATTATGTCGGGAGGGCAATGCACCCCAACACTACAGGGACAGAAGTTCCTGCACTCAGGACCCCTCCACACCCCACTCTACGTATCTCTTCAACTGGCTGCTTTGCCTATATACTTTAAAAAATCCTGTATACCAACAGCATGGCACTTCCTTGAGTTCTGGGACGCACTCTAGTAAGTTAATCTAACCTGAGGAGGGTCTTGTGGGAACCCCAACAGTGGCCAGGCATGTAGAAGCTCCTGAGGCCTGGTCCTGGGGTCTAAAGTAGGGAGTGTCTTGGGAGCTGAGCCCTCAACCTGTGGGATCTGACGCCATCTGATGCGGAATGCTTGCTTGCTGGAGCAGAAAAATCCCACACCTTCTGAGGTCACAGGAGTGACCTGTGGTGGGAACATATGGCAAGAGCCACTGAATTTGAGCTGGTTTTTCCTTCCCTTTCTCCAGCAACGCAGACACAGAATATTCCCATCATCACGAAAAGTTCTGTTGGTTCTCTCCACTCAACACTGGTCTGATTCTCTTTAGCGAAATTAACAGCCTCATATGTGTATCTTAGCAAATGAAAAATGAACCCAGCAGGGCGCTGGGTTCAATCCTCAGCACCACATAAAAATAAAATAAAGATGTTGTGTCCACTGAAAAATTAAAAAATAAATATTAAAAAATTCTCTAAAAAAAATTTGAACCTATACTGTTAATTAAACAATATTACTTAAATAACACACTCTTTTCCGCATTCTGTATCTGTTACTTAATTTGAATACCTATCATAGCTATTATTTAAGCTAAATATCTAAAGCTACTATTTTGACCTAGGGTACCAGCCTACATATGCTCAAATGTTGGCCTGATTTAATTATTTTCATCAACAGAATGAATATACTACACATTTTTAAAATAACCTTCCTATAGCATCCTTTTACTGTCGACTTTAACACCAGGCCTCCCATCAGACAGCCAAGCATGTGAACTCACGTCGGCGACAGTCCATCAGGGTGGACTCAGGCACCTTAAATCGAAGTGAACCCCCTGCGCCAGGAAGCCTTCCGCCCACTTTCAGTAGTTCTCTTGCTCCGAATCCTTCTACACCAATTATGTCAATAACAGTCAAGTTATTCCTACAGCGAAAAGAGATAAAATTAAAAGGGATTACCTCCCCGTTACCAGGTACAGTGCATTCAAAAAGAATTAACTTAAAGAGCATGGCAACTCCTGCCATTTCACAGAATAAGGGTGGCCACAGGCACGGGAAGTGGCCCAGGGCAGCAGCATCCACGAAGCTGATCACAGCAGGAGTGGGTGAGCAATCATGACTGCTCTCTAGCCACTGGCCACAAATGGAACCTCAGATTTTTTTAATAATAGGCACCAGGGTGGTGATCAGATATCAAAGAGAAATAAATTGGTAGACACAAATAGTAATAAATTTAGACAAAATAATGAAAACTGTTTACAGGGTGAATTGGGGTATTTCATAGTAATTGTGACAAAAAGACATTCTGCCTTAGGGATGATTCTAGAATAATAAGAGGCTATTGTTTCTTTTGATTCAAAGATTTAAGATTTTACCCCACAAACAGCATACATCTAAGTCAAATTCTTATCAAATAGTAATGAGTGTTTGCATTTTCATTAATTGAAACCCTGATTTCTAGGATGAAAAAATTAAGTGAAAATGATGTTTAAATGATACACACTAAACTGAAAGCCAGTATAATGTAGATGCCACAGAAACGAGAAATTGTTTTATTTTTCTAATTATACAAAATAACACTGAAATATCTCAACATCTTTATTTAACCACTTCAAAGGCTTAAAGTGATAAGGTCTTAGATGATTGATACTATTAATGGAAAAATATTGTGTCTATCAATACAGAAACTACCCAAAGTGAAAGAACTGCTATTAAAAATTTAGACTTTCTTTTTGAGTCTAAGTGAAGTTTATCTCTGCACTTCCTATGACTTAGCTCTTCAACACAAATAAGTTCAAAGCTGACATAAGTCAACAGGGCATTAAGGAATCCTAGTTAAAAGGCTTAAAAGAACAAATTCTTAAGTTTATTTTAGCATACTTTCTTTTTGGTAATATTCACTTGTAGAAGAACAAACTTTAAGGGAAGTTATAAGAATTTTTTTTTTTTTTTTTTTTTTTGGCCAGTTGATCTGATACTAGAAAAACTTTTTAAAAATCACTAAAATGTTGTTTATTAAAAATGCCATTTGTGTTCGGCTTATCACCAATGCAGAGAGCTCCAACACAGGTCTGTTATTTACTGTATATTTTTGAAAGAAGACTCTTCAAGAATGATTACCTAAAGATGAAAAAAAAAGTTAAGTTGAAACTGATTTAGCTGCTTAAATCAGTTAGCATTTAGAAGACGGAACAAGAGCTAAGAGCATAAGGAAAACATGTCTTGAAGTGATTTATGTTCAAATACTGTTCAGGGAAAAGACAAAGGGCAAAATTTCAATTATTTTTCTATGCTAAAGACAGAGCAGTCATATCAGTGTGCACGTGTATGCGTGTGAGCTCTGCACTGGGCGAGATGCTGAGTAAAGTGCAGTAAGCCGTTGTAGGTATGAGACACGCTCTCTATTGGGAGAGGGCAACCGAGGTACCTCGATGGCCCCTCTCCTCTGCAGCTTCCTATCCTGCAGCACAACCTCCTCACTTCAGAATGCCTGAGAAGTGCATGTCAACCACTAGAGAGATTGAGACAGACAGACAGATTGTGACAGGGACACACCTACCGGATCAGTATGAGTGAGGTAACCTTTCCATAGTCAGCTGGGGTGAAGACTACACCAACCCTTTTCATTTCCAAAGGCTGCAAGTGCAAGTGGAGGGTGCCAGACCTGGGTTCCTCAGAATGCACACCCTGCAGATTACCAACAACACAGTTAAACAACTCGGTTGTCCACGGAGCAAGTTTCCATGTTCATTAAGTGCACTGTGGGGTATAAAAACATGATGGCTTTTGTTTTAACTTCCAGATCTGACCAATCTCATCAACTTTGTGTGCATATGAGGGGTAGGGGTGCTGGGGGATGAACCCAGGACATCACATATTACACGGGATAGGCAAGTGCTCTACCGCTTAGCTCTACTCCAAGGCCCTCATCCACCTATCTGAACTTGTTTATCCTGATGACTTCACATGATAAAATGTTCCTAAGCTGATAGGCAGAGGCTGCAGGGCAATCTGAAACCAATGCTGGGAAGGGGATCTGCTTCCTGGCTTGGATGGGAGTTGAGGGTAGAAGTCCTCCATACAGAGATGTTTCAAATGGAAAACATCAATCAGAAAACTGACCAGAATGTCTCTGTCCAAATATGTCTTTGCCCAAGCAATATGAAAAGACCACCCACCCTCTGCTGGACAACCCTAAGATACCTTTAAATACTGTACTTTAAGTTTATATAAAGAAACTATCTTTTTTTTATATTCAGTCTCTCCAGTCAAGAGAAAGATCTTTATTTCTTCACATCCTCCTCTACTCTGGATTCTCCAAGATTTCTTTCTCTGAAAAATCTCATCTCCTAAATTTTAATATTTGAGATTTACTTTTTTATCTTCCTGCTGCCTTCTCTCTAGAAACTATTTTTTAGAGCTGTCGTCCTACAAGCTGCAGGAGTATTTCTGTTTCCTATGTTTTCAACTTTTAAACTTGTGGTACTCTTCAAGTCTTGCTCTCACATCCCATGCTATCTGAAAAGAATAAATGGTGACGGTATTTGATTCATTCATTAGAACTATTGAACTCCAGGGAGCAGAAAACCCTGCTTTATACACAGAATTAAAACACTGAACAAAAGTGTTGCTGATTTCTGGTATTAAATTTATAGTAATTATAACACCATTTAATTAATTTTTTTTTTGGTAGGTGCACGTCAGGTATTGGACTACTTAAGAAAATGTAAAAATACCAAACAATCTATTTTACAAAGCTTACTGGAAATCTTCAAACATGAAAGATGAGGCTCAGAGAGGTTAAATAATTTGCCCAAGCAAGGTTACACAGGTGAAGCATAGAAAAACAGGGATTCAAAACTTTCAGTGTCCAATTCCATACACTCAACCCATTAAAGTCCCTGGATCCTATATATAAAACACCCATAAAAACTTGCTCAATTTAGGTTTTTATATGTGTTCTATTCATAGGACACTGGGACATAATGAAATTGATCAAAAGGACTGTATTTCTAAAGCAAACCAACAAAATTACAATGTAAGAATCTTTCTCTTACAAAAACTCTCCTACAAAGAGTTTTAACAATTTTTATTAAAATTGAGTGTCTTCACGGCACTGATACTATTCTTTTTGACAATATAATAAGTTAACAGTGGTCAAAATTTTCCTTATTGCAAAAGTGTGACATTCTTTTTTTGCTACAGTGTTTGAACTCAGTAGCACTTTACCACTGAGCTCCACCCCCAATCCTTTTTATTTTTCATTTTGAGACAGGGTCTCACTAAGTTGCTGAGGGTTTCAATGAGTTGCTGAAGCTGGCCTCAAACCTGTGATCCTCCTGCCTCAGCCTCCCAAGTTGCTACAGAGTGCATGCCCCCCAGCAAGGTATGATACTCTCAGGAAAAATCTACACAGGTTTTTCCAAATGAGCTATATTATGCGTTCAAATATAACTAGAATATTCAGATATAAAAGAAAATGGCCTTATTTTTTCAATTTCAAACTACATATAATTTAATACCAGTATGGCAAAACATCTCTTAGTATTTTGGACTAACTGCCCCCCATACTCTAGATACTGCCTGGTAGAAAATGTCAGAAACCCTGGGCTTCCAAAGGAGAACAAAACCACACCCCAGTGTAGGCTCCAACCCTGGCAGTGCTGCCTAGACCACTTCACATGCTTACTACTGTCAACAAGTCTCTGTCAAAAATCCAACTTGGAAATCTGCTTTCATTTGTTTTGTTTGAACTCTTATTAGAGGTCATCTGTGGTCCTCTTCCCATCACTCCAGTTAAGCTAGAGCAATAGTATACTTTTAAAGGGATAGAGAAGAAAAATAAGAAAATATCCAACATATTAAGTGCGTGTGTACCTCTATGTGTGTGCATTCTTTATAATAGATGCTCCCCTTTTGAACTGATTTCAAACATACAATATCTGTGAAACCAAGACTCAGCAATATGAGACTACTGAATGAAAAATAAGATATCAGGCTGCTGAGTCCCTACGCTCACAATGTCCTCGCCACGTGACATTTTTACTCCTAAGTATCTGAAAAGATCTCATGATTGCTCCTTAAGATGGGAAATCCCTTTATAAGTGAGATGAGAACCAAAGAAATTGGGTGACTTGCTATAAACATGAAGGATGACAGAGAAGATTTTAAAAATGCATTTGCTTTTACCTTATCTTGCCCTAAAAAAAAAAAAAGAATTAAGTGGGCCAAGGAATCTTACGAGATCATAAATTCTGGAGTCTCAAGTTTTATGGTTTTCTACATAGGTCTGACTCCACTGTTATTTCTTCATTCACGTGCATCTAAATCATCAAAATGATTTACAGACTAACATGAATCTGACTCTAACTAGTTAATTGGAAAAACCTGCTATGCATCTTTCATGCCTAGAGAATGAAAATAAGAAAGCCACACACAGTTCACACAGCCATCTGAACACCAAGACAGGGGCCACGTGCTTCTGTGGCCAGTTTGTCAACATTCTTTTTTCTACTGAAAATGCCATCCTACCCGGTAAGAGCAAGCTTTGGTGAGCTGGAATTCACCAGTTGTGAAATTAATCGTCTGCATATCAGTGCCAAACCTACAAAGCAAAAAAAAAAAAAAAAATTTTTTTTTAAGTTTAAAATAGCATTGAGATCTGCCAATGAAGAATGAATACATAATACATGCTTATGCACATGCACATTTACACACAGGAATGCATGTGTGCACGCATAAACAACTCATCCTGTCTTGACACTACCCGTCTCAGCCCTGCTTCCACACCCACCCATATCTGGTTTACTCCAAGTGCTCAATGAATCTTATTCAGTGAGTGACTCTGACATGCTCCTTGGCAGTACAGAAACATATGGAGACAAAAGTGCTAAGTATAAAGCTGTTTATTTCTTCTCCAAATGGTTCACAGCTATGAAACCCAAAAGGAAGTGATTCTCAACCAAAGGCAATTTTATCCCCACCCCAAAACATTTGGCAACGTCTGCAGACATTTTGGATGCTGTGGCTGGGGAAGCCCTTTAGGAGGTAGAAGCTGGAAAGCTGCTGAACAGCCTTCACTATACACGACAGCTCTTCCTCCAACACACAAAGAATCATCTGCCCCAAAATGTCAACACTGCTGAAGCTGAGACATCTGGGGACAATGGCACATCTTCCTAAACGAAAAGTTACTAACGGTCTACATAAAAGTGTGATTATGTGAAAACAAGATACAATAGGCATGAAAAAATACTATCATTCTCTTGTTTTGTTTAACTCTAGAGTAGAATATACAAGATCACTAAATCTGTCTTTCTTTTTGTGGCACTACTGACTGAACCTTAGGCCTTGTGCATGCTAAGCAAACACTCTATTCCTCTCTGTATCCATGGCCCTCTTATTTTATTTTGAATCAGGGTCTGGATAGTTGCCCAGGCTAGCCTGGAATTCCCAGTCCTGCTGCCCTAACCTCCTGGGCAGCTGGGATTGTGGATATGCCACTGACCCTGGCTTTAAACTCATTCCTGAATTAACCAAAGATCATCATGATTTAGATTCTCAATTTTAGAAATATGCATGAAAAAGCATAATGATAAAGGTTCCCTAATTCAAAAATGCTCTGTTGGGCTATAGACCCAAGGCAGTGACAGGGAAGGTGCCAGGTAACACCCAGAGCCAGGAACATCCATTGAATACCTGCACTCAGGGACAGGGCACCCCAGATACACAGGCTGATGGGTTCACAGTGTGTATGCCCACATCCAGAGCCTGGGAGAAAGCAGCACAGGCCTTCCAACAATTCTGAGTCCTAAGAGTGTTTCCCAAACTGCCCACCAGAGGGTCTTCCTACCATTTGTGCAGCAGGCGTGCCGCGGCTTCGGGTTTCGGGTACAAGGAGAGAGGCAGGAGCTGCAGGGAGACTGGCAGCGAGGACGGGTTCCTCACCATAAAGTACTTCACCTAGACGTGAGGAGAGGAGGGTTAACACAGCGAGGGGCACAGCATCCTCCCAAGACACTCCTGAATCTCATCACAACTACGCACAGCTCCAACAGAGGGGCAGCTTAGAAAATCAACGGCCTGAACCCTTCAAGAAAATGTCCGTGTGTGGGCGGGGCTGGAGCTCAGTGGCAGAGCACATGCCTAGCGCACCACATTAAAAAAAATAAACATACATAAAGGCATTCTGGCCACCTCCAACTACAAAAGTTTTGTTTTTTTCAATGTCCATGTGGGCTGAGGGTGTAGCTCCGTGGTAGAGCAAGTGCTCTGCACAGGATTGATCCCCAGCACCAAAGAGAAAAGAAGAGAAAAAAATGCTACGTCATGAAAGGCAAAGACATGATGAGAATATCAGAAAAGACTCGGACTACCATGACAATGCAGTCATATCCTGGGGTCATCCTGAGCCAGGAGGGAGGAAAGTCACCATGAGTTGTGATAGTGAACTCCCTAGAGAAACTAGAATACAGACTGTACATTGGATAACATTAGGTTAATACTTCATTTTATAATTTTGATCACTATAATCTGGCTATATAAGAAAATACTTTTATAGGGGGGGCTAATGTTTTATCCTCTCAAATATATACATGTGAAAAGGGACAGGAAACGATGATCAAGCAAGCATGGCAAACATTAAATACTGATTCATCTTGGGGAAGGGCCACTACTGGGAGTTCTTGGTGCTATTCTTAAAACTTTTCTCTGGGGAGAAATTACTTCAAAACAAAAAGTGAAAAGGAAAAGCAAAAGCAGTCTTAGGTTGTCATCCCCAAGAACTCAACAAGCACCTATTAAGGTGTGCGCTCTACTCAGAGCATGTGTGAAGGCAGTTCCTGGCCATGAGACCTAACGGGAAGTCTGCTGGTGGCACCTCTTTCCCTTTCTCCTGCCTCCTGACACCCTGGGTGGACGGAAGATAGCATCCACAAGGAAGGAGGACAACACACTCAGGATAGAAAGTACAAAGATGGGTGGAGCCTAGGTCCCCACCGTCACCAGAGCAGCCTGGCTCACTCTGGACTTCCTTTGAGTTCTGGTTTTAAAACCAAGTCCTGTGTTAGCCAAGATCTTCTCTGTGCTCAGTGGCTGAATGTTTTAACTCATACATTTTATTTAGGAAGTTCATATTCAATTCCAAATCTCTTTGTTCAATGCGTTCTGTCTCCTTAAAATTTCACTCCTCTTGTTCTGTAGGGCCTTACTCAAGGTGCCCTTATAGCATTAAAGTGTGGACTTTAAATTGATTTTGGTTCTGAAACATCTCCAGGCAGAATTACTCTGGTGTTCTGAAGACCTCAGCGTTGTGGTGTCACTGGCAAAGACAGGGGAAGAACACACTGTCCTCACCACACTGTTCCTAAGGGCAGTTGCGCTGAAGTTTAACACAAGGCCAGGCTCCGCAACCAAACGAGGCAAAACGGAAACAAAGGACTCTGACTCCTTGGGTTTCTTCGAGTGGGCGAAACGCATCATTCCTAAAACATTCCTCCTGTGCAAAGAAATTATTTTGGAAAATAATTTTGACATTCAAAAGGAAAATCATTCAACACCACTCCCACCACAAGGAACAAAGGCTCCTGGGGAAAATGGCGTGTGCTGGGTTTGGGAAGCAGAAGGTCTCAGACTGACTCTCTGTGGAGACTGAGGGCACAGCTCGGTGACAGGGTGTGTGCTTAGCAGGCATGGGGTCTTGGCTCAATTCCTGGCAATTCCCCCAAACCACTCAACCTAGAATGTTCTGTTCCCATGGAGAGCATGAAAGGCTCCGAGAATGATGACGATGGAGCAAAAAGGCACACAAGCCACGCTGAAGGGCCCCCATGCCAAACTTGGGACAATTGAGCATCAAAAGCAATAAAGACAGTAACTGAGTACAACATGCTAACAAAACTATAGGGATGCTGGAAAAAAGAGAGGCTCTTTTTTAAAAACAAAACAAAACAATATCTCACAATAATTGTAGAATGGACAAATGGAAACATCCCTCCCCATCTTACAGCCATCAGGCTAACGTCACTGATTCGGACAGTGATGTTCCGTGAATTCTAAAACCATGGGATGAAAGGTCTCTAGGGAATGGCAAGGGTAAATGATATCAGATTATCACAACCCAGCTTTTGATTAATCACTAAAGGAAAAAGGTGGCGAACGTGGAGAGACCTGTCACACATCAGCTACACCACATAATTCACCCTAACCATGCTAAACAGACAAATTAACATTCACATACCCCCTGATGGGACACAATAATAGACAAGATCAACCAGGTAATTCACATTCTTGCTAAAAATGTTTAAACTGAATGGAAACTTGAGGAACCAAGCATAAAAACTGATAGTGTGGAATGTTCTTACAACTGGCCTGGATTCGACAAAACTTGTCAACATGATGAAAACTGAACAAAAAATAGGGCACTATTCTAAAGGCTACCAAAAACCAAGACAGTCAAATGCAATGCATGGTCCTTGGATGGACCTGGTCTACAAGAAAGGAAAAAGACAAAAATAGAGTTGCTGGGTCAATCAGGATAATTTTAATACAGACTGCCTATTAGATAACACAATTATGTCAGGGTTGAGTGAGCTGGGGAAAGAATGGTGGTACAGTTAAGAGAATACCCTCCTCAGGAAATAACTTCCCAAGAAAGCACTGTGGGCTGAAGTAGAATAACAGCACTTTCCTAATAAAGCACAGAGGACTGAAGTATGCTGATAATGAAGATTTTCCTAATAAGATATCGAGGGCTGGAGTAGGGTGATATTTACAGCTTCACTTTCAAATAACTCAGCAAAAAGTGTGACTATGTGAATACAGGTATACACAGAGAGTAGGGGGAGGGGGTAAAATGGGAACACAGGGGACAAACTGGAGCCAAGGACCATGTGAGGGGTCAAGGCACTAACCCTGCAGCTCTTCTAAGATGTGAAACTTTGTCAAAATAAAAAGGTAGAAATATCGTCAACCACCAAAAATTAAGGAGTGCAATTTGAAAAAAGGACCATGTGGTAGTTTTCCCCCACTGCTCAACAACAGAGAGAGGAAGATGAGAGACACACCTGCAGACGTTGCCACTCTTGTGTTTCTTCCAACTTTCATACAAGTTATTTGCAAGTTCCAAATCCACATCCCAGGTAGACCAATCCAGAGAAAGGGCCCCATCCCAATTAGGATTTTCTAAAAGTTAGATCAGATTCAATATTTAGATTTACAGAAAGTACGACTCAATTCGTTAATAATACCACGAACTAACCGTTAGACTTCTCAAACTGAGAGGACGGTAGAGTGAATCAATGCCACTCTTCTCCTCTCTTCTTTACTAAAAGTCCCTCTAATTCAATGGTAAATGATATATCAAATTAAACAAACATGTAAAAAACAAAACCAAATCGATTATGTAAAGGCATTAACATAAAAGACACATGGTTCATGAATACAGCCTGAAACAAGTTAAAATTATATACTTGCAACATTTTTAACAGTTTTAAATCTAAAATGCAAAACTGTTTCTATGGACATGTTCCTCATCACTGTCTGAGTCTTTCCACATACTGTAGAGTGCCGAGGGAAAAGCCCACCTAGACCAGGAGCTGATCCTCTACAAGGTACATGTTGTTCACCTCACCCTACTCATCTGCTCTGTGATAAGAGGGGATCTGTAAGAAAAGGTGGGACTCTCCCAAAAGAAACATCTGTCCTTTAAAACTCTTTTAATTATCTTAATAAATCAAAATGCAAAAAATAAAAATAAAACCCCAAGTTAGAAACTGCTTCCATAACAACACTAATGGCCTCTGTCACACATCATGATCAGCACTGCCTATGATATGTTTATGACTCTATCATCTAAGCTCTTTTACAAAATAATCATGATTTTCTAATTTTTCCTGGTGACAAGGCTGCTCTGATGATCAAACAATATTATTTTTAAAAAATCCCTTTAAAAAGCATAAGCTACTTAAGAATAAAAGGGCATTATTTACACAGTACCCTATGTGTGTCTTGAGGACTCTAACAATTTCAGGTTGTTCTGTCAGTGATTAAGCTAAGAACAGAATATGATGCAATTACTTTTGAAAAAAATTATTCCATCTACAAATGCTAACATCCTTCACTGCTTCCCACTTCCCCCAAATTGGAGTTCTACAGAAAGCCTAAGGGCAAAATACTTACCTGCTTTTGATTTTCCCATGAAATAATGCATGCCACAATGTGCTATCACTTCAAAACCCAGACTCCCTTCCTAGATTGAAAAGTAATATATGAATAACTTAAAACACAACACTCAACATAAAAATCCCAATGCACTAAAATATGAAGCAGACACTGGCCTCCTCCTCAGTGAACTCCCCTTTAACCAGATGTCAAACAACTAGAAAGTGATGTCTTGGTTTCCTTTCTCCTTGAATCTGTTCTGAGAACTCGGCACCATCTCTCCCAGAAGGGCCACTAGAGCAGCTCCTGCACAACCATTACAGCCCATAATGACAACCGTTGGGCCCACAAGACACAGCGCTGTCACGTCAATTGAAGATGAAATTAGTTTCAGGACATTCCTAGTGGCTTCTGTCTTTTTGATTTTTTGTTTGTTTTTAACTGTCCTCTAATCCTCTGAGAAACTGTCTATCCATCTAAAGAACTTCTTGCTACTCAGGGCATTTAATGCTCCACTTCTCAGTTTTGGGAAGAACAGACTTGCTACTTCCTCATGCACCTGAAACCTGTTCTCCTGCTCCCTCCCTTGGTCACTCTTCTTATACGCATCTCTTGTTTAGAAAAAGGAAATTTCTAAGAAATCTTCCCTGCTCAAAATATGGATAAATGAAATTAGCTTTACATTTTTGTTGAGTTTGATTTGCAAGGTCCTACCTTCACACTTACAGCCTAAACATGAGCATTTCTAACTATAAAATATCAACACCAATAAGTGAGAAAAATCATAAAGATGGTTGCATGAATGTCTCATAGTGAAAAATTAGAACCCAATATTATATAGAATAGCCTGGATCAAAAGGAAGCAATAATAACTAAATGAAAAGAAATAAAACGTTAAGAAAAAAATGAGACATGATTAAGATAATCTAAATTAAACACAATTTACCCAGATTTTAGAAAACATTCTCTTGTGAACTCTTAGGCTTTCGACTTGTCCCATTTAAGAAAATTCAAGGGTTATAAGCAAAACTCGAAGTCACTTAAAAAGTGGTCTACCTAAAGCATTTAAACCAACGTGATTTATCTCAAGGCAAGGCCCTGAGTTTCATCCAAGGCACCACTATATTAAAAAAAAAATTTTTTTTTTTTTTGGAAACAAATGAAAATGAAATCTATTTACATGTTTATCTTTCAATAATCAATTGCTTCATGAAAAATAGACTCTTTCCAAATAAAAATCTCCAAATCTGAAAAAACTGATCTAAGATTGGCCTGGTAATGGCCTTCAATTTCTTAGGTAGCCTTAAAGAACATGAACTTAACCCTGTTAATAAAACCCAAGCACCGTAAGTAAAAAGAAACAATAATTATCAAGAAATTTATAACACACATGGTGTTGTAAACAATACCTTGGTTGGTGCTGAGAAAATCTGTAGAGGTACTGCAAAAATGGCACCTATGTTTGTAGTCAAAAATACATTGGTGAATAGATTTATGGCAATGTCTTTAACAGCAAGTTTCAAAGAAAATATATTCCAACAGCCTGGAGGTAGAAATAAAGGGCCAGTGAAATTCAGAATCTAAAAAGAAAAGAAGCAAGAGAGATTACTTTTCCTAACACTGATTAGGATTAAAATAATTACAAAGTATGATGTTGAAGTTCTTCCATATTTTGGAAAAGCACAATTTGACTCAATTCATTCCAGATCAAGGACGGAAACATTTCTTATAGAAATGATAGGTTTCAAATACCGCTTAATATGCCCGTATTTTAAATTTCACAAAAGTAATCTTCAAGTGATCATAAATGGCATTTTCAAAAGCCTACTATATTTTACCACAAATAAGGTATATAATTACTATACATAATCTTGTTTATAGAAATCATGTATTATAACATTTTTGAGTAATAGTTAAGAGTAAATATTCTTACAGAATATAATGATGCTCATTTTGAGATCCATGAAACTCATTTTGAGATCCATGAAACAATTGTGTTTGAAAAAAAGAGAGAGATCCTAGAAGTAATTCTAAAGGTTTTTAAAGAAAAAGAGTTGCTTTAAAAATAGGTCAAAATTAATGAGTTTTTTTGGGGGGGTGGGGTACTGGGGATTGAACTCAGGGACACTCAACCACTGAGCCACATTCCCAGCCTTTTTGTATTTTACTTAGAGACAGGGGCTCACTGAGTTGCTTAGCACCTCGCTTTTTGCTGAAGCTGGCTTTGAATTTGTGATCCCCCTGCCTCAGCCTCCCGAGCCGCTGGGATTAAAGGCATATGCCACCACGCCCAGCCAAAATTAAATTTTATAGATATGAATTTCATCACATTTGACTTTGAACAAAGCTTAAAATAGGTTAACACTGGAAGAAAAACACCATACATACCTTTAAAATGTGCCTAGCCTCCTTGGAAACAAACACATCCTTTAACACAATGTTACGGTCAAAATGGTTGAGGTACCATATTGACCACACTCCTGATGTGTTCTCATGACTCTCCACACGAAACTGGGCTGCAGAAGGGTCCACTCTGAAATACCTGTGAGCAGAAGACACGCATGCCATCAGCCCAAGTGCAGAGAACCACAGCACTCCAGGGAGACCCAGGTGCCAACAGGGGATGCCACAACATATTATGGATGCTGCCAACAACCACAACAATCACCTCCTGAACCATCTGTTCGCATTTGCAACACCTGAGGGCCAGGACAAAGTGGCCCCTCCATGACCAGGGCAGCTAATGGAGGCTACCAGGACAAAAGCAGGACCCAAATTCTACTCAGAAAACACCATCTGAGCACTCCTTCCCACACACCTGGCGGCCTGGCCCAGAACCTACTTCAGACTGAATTATTTAGTTACTCTTTCCCATTCTGCCAAGGCACCTCTCCCGAATTATTAGCAGTGTGAATGCACAGCAAAGAAAGTCCAGGAAAAGACCCATAGGACTCACATGAGCTATGGTTCTGAAGACCTACTAGGGGAGGAAAAAAACCCATATGACTTCAGGGAAAGTAGAATGAACCTACCCCTGCACCACCGGAGAGGAGAGGCATGCTTCTAGTGTTGGAGTGATTTTTGATTTCTTCACATCTTCTATCATCCCACTGCCACAGGACATAGCTGCTTTAGATATTTAAAAAAATTTTTTTAAAGTGAAGCATAAATATTTTTTCTTTCATTAAATCTGAACAAAAAAATAAGGTATAGTTTTTATAACTTTTTCTTAAAAGCTTTTTTAAAAATTTTTTTTTAGTTGTAGACGGACACAATACTTACATTTATTTATTTTTATGTGGTGTTGAAGATTGCCTCACACATGCTAAGCAAGCCCTCTACCACAGAGCTACAACCCCAGCCCAAGTTTTTATTTATCACTTTTTAATTCATTTTTTATCACCATTAAAATAGTGAATCTTGTATATATGGCAGCATGTTCTCTCAAATGCCCCTGTCTATCTCCACTAGCTTGTTCCAGTTATCTGGAATATGGTGTCTACCTCCCACCGCTCCCCCTCTCTAAACCAATCTCTCAATTTTTTCCTGATGGGAGGGGGTGGGTCATTACTTGGGGATTTCTTTTACAAAGATCTGTCTTCATCATAAATAAGAGGAAAGTCCTTAGATCTGCCAGATGACAAAAGTGAAAAATGAAGCTCACTGGTGTTGAATCTTAACTCTCCTTTTTAAAGTTATACATATGGTGCAAAAACGGAAATTCAAATACTCAAAACAAAAAAATGTGATTCTAATGTGAACTTTGCCCAGACTTTGTAATTATCTTAGGTGAAGCAACTGCTGGCACTTTCTGAAGCACTGTCCAGGTGTTCTGTGTATATACAGGCATGCAGACACACTTTCAAACACCTACACGTCCACATACAGCTTGCACTGTATCTCTCCATGGATCCATGGATTTTTTTTTTTTTTTTTTTTTTTTTTTTTTTTTAAATTTGTGGTGCTGGGGATTGAACCCAGGGCTTTGTGCATGCGAGGCAAGCACTCTACCAACTGAGCTATATCCCCAGCCCCTGTGGACACTTTTCACATACTGCTTGCACTGCATATCCCTGGACACTTTTCAGTAGCTCCAGGGTACACCCTTCTATAGATGTGCTCAGGAGTCACCTAACAGTGGGTGCCTTAGATTGTTCTGTTGTCACAAAGAACAGGTTCAGGTTTGTTCTGGTTGTAGCTGTCGTTTGAGATGGGGTCTTGCTATATTGCCTAGGTTGGCCTCAGCCTATGCTCCCATCTCAGCCTCCCAAATAGCTGGTTCTATAGGTGTGCACTACCACACCCAGTCTAGGTACAATTTTGAATACTAGATGAATAGATCTGTAGAATCATTCCTAGAACTAGAATTAAGGATTGAAGAGCACATATGTGCATTTTAAATATTTAGAGACTGTCGATTTTCCTTCCAAAACAGCCTGCGTTAACTTATATTTCAGTGAAAACTTCAACATGTTTTCATTCCTAATCATTACCAACACAGAATATTAACGACCTTTCGCTCTTCATTGATCTAAGTAATAAGCTACATCTCATTTGTTGCTTTAAATTACATTTCTTTAACTATGAGTAAGGCTAGGCATGTTTTCCTATCCCTTTGAATTCCTTTACAGAACTCTTTTTAACCGTAAGAACCCAAAGACAGGACTGGGTTTATGTCACTAGACATTCTGCATCACATTCTATGCAAAAAAAAAAAGAACAAAATTGGAGCTACACAACTACACTACCTGAGAAAGTGGCCCCTCCAATAAATACATACCTCTGGATCCTGCAAATCACCAAGTTAAGCTTTAAGCTCAAAATCCTATAGCAAAATACACCTATCATCAACAAGAGCTTTGATGTCACCCTATCTCTTAGAAACATTAGGGCTGTGGTTTATTAAAACCAAACCCATTTGCTTTTTTTTAAACCATGCCTCAGCTGTAGTTTGAGTACCTACACAGAAAAAATTACCAAACAAACAACTAGATAACAAAAAGAAAAAAAAACACTCCAATATTTTTAAAATGTGTACCTTTGCAACTAAAAGAGGCGATCTTTGTAAAGTTTGTTGTAGAAGTAGGCAGCAGGACTGGTTCAAACTGAAGAGACAGAGCATCTCTCTGTGAGAAATGATGTACATCCTGTAACAACAACAAAAAGTCCACATTACTACTCTCAGCCAGAATACTTACCCATTCCAAACCCACTCTGTTAAAATAAGTAAACAGCAGAGACTGTATACCTAGCAACTGCTCAGCAGATGTGTCTGTCACAGCAGGGAGAGGGTGCTGGCACCCACCCTCCAGATAAGGCTTCAAGTAAAAGAATGGCTTTAAAGGAGAGCAAAAGAGAGTGTGTGCAACTGTTTCCACATCTGTCCTGAAAGACCCTCATGTTCTGCAATCTGATGCACCCTTATGATTTCAAGTTCTACTTTGTATGAGAATTCATAATTTATAATTATAATTTAAATTATAATTATAATTTATAATTACCTGTATCCATATAAGGCTGTTTCCTGAATGTAATATATACATATTTACTGCTGATTCATCTGTTCAAAAGAATCAGAACAATGAGATTAAAACAAAGAGCCATCTCATCTCCACACCTTAATGATTAAACATTCCTAATAACTTCTTTTTTTTTCAAAATGGAAATCAAAACTGGGAGCCATTTTCTTCTATGTATTCTTTTAAGTCACACAAAAAAGATCCTTACAAAAAGGCCCGATACCATCAGCTCTTAAAATGGTGTACAAGAAATTCTGAATTTAGGGTCATCTGATCTTTTCTACATCACACTAATCACCTGGACAGCTTCAAATAAAGCTGTTTTCCTGCTGCTTGGGCACCCCTGCATTTCCTTATTTAGACAACTATATTCAGAAAGAATGAAACTCCTGGCATCTTAAAACACATGCTTCCTTTTAGCCTTTACCAACGGAAAAGTTCCCCATGGGGCAGGGGCCTTCTCCACATTGATGTCTACCTGGCCATCACTACTCTGGCCAATTCTAGGACTGGAAGTTAAATGATGTTTGACTGACAAGACTGCCAATAGCACTGGGGTGCAGCTCAGTGACAGAGCACGCACTTAGAATGCATAAGGCCCTGGGTTCAGCCCCAGTACAAAAAAACAAGACTGCTAATTTAAAAAAAAAAAAAAATGAACTATGCTTTTGTATACGTTTGTACCATTTTTAAAAATATGAATACACATATACACTCACATACTGTCATAACCAAAGAATTATAATAAATCCCACATTATGAATTTCACAGATCATAGGATGTATGTCTCCTACAAAAGTTCTTAGAAAGTTAAACGAATGAATAGGTTGTTTCTGATAAATAGGACACCTACATCCAGAGGTTAAATTCATAGAACCGAACACAAAAATTTTACTCTAATTTGTCAGGCATCCAAGAATAACCAGCCCCCAGCTATTAAGATACAAAACAGCATGACTTGTTAACAGAGCCGCCATGCAGTAAAATTGAAATAAAGAGCCATCAGACTTCAAACACTGAATATTTAGACTACCATGGCCATTTGATTTGTTTACTATCTTCAAAACATTAAAAAAAAAAAAAAAAAAAAAGCATTTACAAGGAGACTCAGAACAGTCTGCAATAGTCATTTAAGCTCCTTTCCCAAATAATATAGCCTGGTTAATAGCTGCAGGCTGAGAACCAGTTACTGTTACACTCCCTCCCCCACCCCACCCCAGGTACTGGTGATTGAACATAGGGTGCTCTACCATGGAATTACAAACCCAAACTTTCTTTTTTTAATTTTAAGACAGGGTTTCACTAAGTTGCCCAGGCTGGCCTTAAACTTGCAATCCTCCTGCCTTAGCCTCTTAAGTACAATCTACAAGTAAATGCTATCAAATGATAATACAAATTAATCAAAATATACTATAATGAATTTTCCCCCCTTTGGCAAAACTGGGGATTAATCTCAAGGTCTCAAGCATGCTAAGCCAGCACACCTACAATTGACTACATCCCCAGCCCTATGATGAAAATTTCTAAAGATTTCACCTTACCTGAGGTCTCAGATTTATCTGTTGCTACATAAACAATAGAGAGATGATCTAACAAATCTTGTGTGTTTTCTTCAAATTCTTTTGAGGAATTTTCCATTGTTACAATTATGTTCATTCGTAAGTGCAAAACATCATCAGACTCCAGATAACAATTCTGCGATTGAAGGGAAGGAGGGGAAAGTGAAAACTCAAAAAATTATCTGAACTTTGCAATGCCAATTTTTTAAAAAGAAAAGCACTTAAGATCATGGCATCTTCATTTCCAAGGACAGACAGGCTGACTGGTTTTCTGTTATTCCTGTTGGTTTTTTTAAGTAGAGAGACAGGAAGAAGGAAGAAATACTAAATATCTTACCTTTAATTGCTGACACACTTTATTATGTAAACTGCATTCCAGTTGCACTTGCAAGAGGCTACTATTAGTGGTTTCTGCCTACAAGGAAAAAGAGGGGAAAGAACTTTATAAAGGATGTAAAAAACACAATCCAGCATTAATAATATACTATTCATCATTTATTCAGAAACCACATTCATTCATTTATTCAACAAATATTTGAGTATCTGCTAAATACTGGGCATTATTCTATTTACTGGAAATACAACAGTGTGCAAAACAGAAAAATTAGTGCTGGGTTTACTTTCTAAAGGAAATCACAAATTCTTTCTTGGGCAACATGAAAATTCTCAGCATGGCAATAGGCAGGTGAATATGTTCTAACTATACATAGAACACCGTAGCTTCAGCATTTCCAATGCATGTTGAACATTCTGTTCAAATGCTGGAGTTTGAAGTAGGTTTACACAGTAACAGTCAAATAATTGTTTTCAAGTGTGCCTTCTATCCGTACCTTTAGAAGCCATGACCCTGACCCTCAAGTCAGACAAAACTATAAAAGATAATACCCACAATTAAACTAGCTATCATTTTTAATATAGGAAGTGCTATGGGGGGAAGAGACAAAACTATGAGAAAAGAATGCAGGACTTTGTCAGGTTCCAAGTTCTTAGGCACATGGAACAATCCCAACCTATCTGCAAGGAAATGAAAAATCCAATCGAGGGACACAGCCATTTGGGTAGGAGGGTAGGGGCTGCAGACAAATGTGAATACCCTGGATATTAAGTGCAGCATGTGAATCTGAAGAACCTGGGCCATAAAATTTCCTCAAGTTTGACGTCTCTGGCACCAGGACTCTATGTACTTGACCTGGGAACATGTCAGAGCATTGGGAAATCTCAGCTGGGTAAAACACACTCCCAAACCCAGGCTGCCTTACACAGTGTGTGAGCATCTGTGAACTCCAGGAAGATGCATTATGAAGCCGACTCACAATCATGTAATCTATAAGACTTACTCAAGTACATATATAGAAAAACATTCTAGGGGCTGAGGGTGTAACTCAGTGGTAAAATGTGTGCTGAGCATTTTTGAGTCCTTGGTTTCAATCCCCAGCTTGGGGGGGGGGGTATTACTTCAGTTGTCAGACAGTTGAAGTACAGAAAAGAATAAAACACACTACATTTTAAAGGCAATAAAACTATGTACAGTAAAGCCAACCTTATCAACGGGACCAAATGTTAGCCAAAGGCACTTTTCAAAAGTTGCTAGTAACCACTAGTTTTCTTAAAGAGAATAATAAGATTTATACAGCGAACCTAAAATCCTAAGAACTCGATTTTTAAATTTGTCTTTCTTATGAAAAAATCCCTCCACCAAGGACATGTACCAAAAAAGCCCGTAACTTTCTAAAAATGCTTTAACCACAGTTACAAATGGTCTGCAAGAAGCCCACCAACAGGAGCTGCTCCTTTTGCTCTTGTCTCCTTAGGCCTCAGTGAAGACCATTAACCACTTGTCCCTCTCTGGCTCCTCTCCTCCTCTCCAACCACCAGACCCTGGAGTAATCCTGGAGGCCATCTTGGCCCTCCTCTCTCTTCCTGAGGAAGCTCTCTGACAAGGTGAAGCCTCCAGCATTTATTTCTCGAACTCGGATCTTTCTGCACACCCAGAGTCCAACACCCCCCAAGCAGCCACCTTGGCTGTGTCCCGTATCTTAAGACCCATATTCATCAACTGTACCATTATTCATACGGTTGTGTGAGCCAGAGACCAATTTTACGCCACCTTCAAATCCAGAACCAAGTTAGAGTAACTGTTCCTCCCCAGAAGCCCCTGAACCCATCCATGTGTCTTCATTCTTAAATACCGACTTCCCGGGCTGGCAAACTATGCCACAGGCTAACTCCGGCCCACTTCCTGCTTCTGTAAACAAAGTTCTATTGGAACCCAGACCTGCCTGTTCCTTTCTGTACTTGCTTTTGTGCTACAATAGCACTGCCACACCTACAGCACCTTGTACCTGACCTTCTTAACACTCCTCATTATAATGTAACAAACTGGTCAAGGTCACCCTCCCCGCAGACCACAAGCACCCAGTCTGTGCTTTTATCACAAAGTCTATATCACTCAATAGGTACTCAACATGCAGTTAGCAAATGAACAGAACAGTTGGCCCGCAGTCATAATCACAGTGGGGCTGGGCAAACTGGGAATGGGAAGAAACTAAAAATAATTTTAAAATACCTATAATAGGTTATACCAAACCTGACATTTGATGTACTTCTGATCTGAACTATTCAAAGTTTAAAAAAAAAATCAGCATACTTTCAAAGTACACTTTTATAATTAAGATTCTTTTAAAGGAATCTGCAACTATGTCTTTTCCCTTAAATGTCTGAGTAGGGAGAAATTAATAGAAGTTCAAAATTCTGATTTTGAATATGGGTTAAAAGCCCTATGTCCAGTAATTTGATATGACTTAAAGCTTAATAGTTTGTCCTTTTGGTAAATTTCTACATGGATAAATTTATAATCTGACATTTTAAGCATGACAAAATTAGCTAGAAGCATGACAAAAATACACTCTATTCAAAATGCCTGGCACCAGAACTATTTCAGATTTTGGGCAGGGGGACTTGGAACTATTTCCATATACGTTACGAGATCTCTAGGAGATGGGATCCAAGTCTAAAGACAAAATTTATTCGTTTCATATTTTATGCATGGCCTAGTCATCGTTTTATTTATATAACATTTTAAATAATTTTGCTAATGAAACAAAGTTTGTAGACCCTGAACCATGGGACCTGTGATGTCAATAATGGGGCTCAAAAGGTCTCAGATCTGGAAGCACTTGGGATGACAGATTTCTAGGGCAGGGGAGCAAACCCTGGGGCTTCATTTCTTTGCTGTAGAGTACATCTCAGAATCCCACAAGGGGGAGTCCTAGCACCTCCAAACTGCCCGTGCAGCATGCTGAATTTTCTAAGAGAAATCTACAAGTTCGTGCTTTTCACAAAGAATGAAACCTTTAAAAAGAAACTATGAGCAAAACATGAGCCATCTGAAGCAACTACTCAGACTAGCATTCAGGAGCCAACTGAGCACTCAGTGAGAGCAGGACATGGCCTAATAATCCACGGTGTGCCTGGGCAAATTATGAGAGAAAAATGAACAAAACCCTAATTCTCAGTTCTTGAAACCTCCCATATTACTTTAACATCTTAGTTCATATTTTCTTAATAGTCGTCATATAAAGTATGTGAAAGTATTCCTTTTAAGAAGATGGGAGGAAATGTAGTTTGAGGAAGTGACTTATCAAAGATCCTGGGGCCAGTCAGTAGGAAAATGGGGCATGGGGTGTTCCGGGTCTTTTCATGCAAAACAGTCAGTACTTGAGTATTTTCTCCGGGTACATGGGGTATATACCAAGTCTACTCCTCCTAGGTACTTACAGGCCTAAGCATTCATCAAAACAAAGGCACATAATTGAATATAAATGCCGATAAAATGTAACAGATAAGATAAAGAAATGCTAAAACCCCTTTCTCATAAGGCATGTACTCCCGTGATTTTGTGGTGAAGTGGGTAGGAGTTTGGGAAACTAGATATTAAGAGGAAAGAAATCATCTCCCTCCACTTGCTAAGAAACTGATGGTCTTATAAGCACAGTGAATTTGAGGGATTGGGTGCAAAAAAAAAAAAAAGGAAGAAAGTCATTTTAAATGACTTGTATTAACAAGACGAAACTTAACAGAAGTAGACAAGAATCTGTATACTACATTAATCCAAAGAGAATGTTCAAGGCACTTGAATCATGATTTCAAGGTAACACTCACACACAAAAACCTTTCATTTAAGGAATATTATTATGAAATATAAAAGAGTTACTTAATAAGTGCCAACCTTACTGTCCATTTTTCTTAGACACCCTTTTCTCCTTGCTAGATCTGAATGCTACATTTTGGAGCTCTTCATCAATCTCTTATGCCACCTCTGTTTCAACAGGAACACAGATTCTGCCCGTCCCCACCCCCCGCCACGGAGCTGTGTCCACTGGAGTCTGCACAGCAAAGATCTTGTATTAAATGAGAGCTCTCAGGCCCCTTCCACATTACACTCCAACTCCATAACCAAATTCCTCATTTAGTGCTTCCTGCATGACAGACAGGCTCAGCTGAACTCTTAGCAAGCACCACACAGTTATTTGACCCCGATATGAAACAATAATTGTTTCAACCCCCACCCCTGCCCTTCCATTCTGACATTAGCCACCGAAACAAAATATGCCTGCATTGTCAGAACGACTCACAAAAACATTCTGCAAAAACTGGGAACTGGCTGGAATGAACTTTGTAGTTTTGTTTTAGGGGAAAAAAGGGTTAGTAATATGTATAACATTTTTTCTTATCCACATCATTTTAGAAAAGGCAGCAGTGGCTTTGTGGTCAACACAGATTCAAGGTCAAACCCCAGCCATAAATCCATGGGGACATTCTCTTCCCACCCTAAGACTAAACTTCGGCTTCTACAAAATAGACTTACTGAATTCACAGCAAAGTTATGAGCATTAAGTGAGCCACATACACCAACCAACAGCCTCAAAGGGAGAGTTTTTTTGTTTTTATTTGATTATTCACAAGTGATGCATTTATTTAGCCAAACTACAATAAACAAACGTGGGAAGCATTGTTTCCCACATTAAAGTTGTTAGAAGGAAACTCCTCTTCCTCACTCCTTTGGTTTCTAAGAGAAGGGATTTTTTTCCCCCCTACAACACTTCAATTTCTTTTTGTGAGATTTCACAATTGGTTCAGGACCCAAGAAAAAAGAAAAAGGGTCATTTAAGGCACGCTGCCTCCCATCCCCTGAAAGTGCCAGAAACCCTGACAGACCAAAAGCAATCTGAGAATAAGTTAACCCTTTAGATAATAGGACTTTGGTGCAACCGAGTAGAGATGACCCATATGGCACAACACCTTGGTTTTTATGCTTGGGAAAATAACTTATTTTTTAATTACTACGACCTGGGCTGGCAGGTTCAGAACAGCTGTGTGGGACCTTGGTAGGTCATGCAGCGATCTTGGATCTGTCCAAAGGCATGTAGCTATTTTTATACAATTGGATGCTGCTGGCCCAGAAGCAAATGGCAAGTGGATCCTGCAGGTCGGGCTCAGGCCCTGAAACAGGGCCCTGGCTCAGCAAAAGGTCAAGCTTTATAATGCAGGCTGCTAAAGCTTGACTTTCACCAACATGGGCACAGTGTGTACTTCAACTGGTGTGGCCAAGGCAAGAATGAGGCTAGCAAAGGTACTGTGGAAGCAAACACTAAAATTAAACATAGAAGCACCATTAATTTAGCAACTGCAATTCTAGTTATTTACTCAAAAGTGGTCACAGGGCCTCAAGGAGATACCTGTACACTCATCTTCATAGTAGCATTATCCACAAATAGCCAAAAAGTGAAATGTACCCAGATGTCCATCAATGAATGAATGAATAAAGAAAACAGAATGTACATCCTATGGAATAGTATGCAGTCTTCAAGAGGAATGAAATTTTGATGCATGCTATTAACACAGACAAATCCTGAAAACATTGTGCTAAGTGAAACAAGCCAGAAACATGACAAACACTACATGATCCCATTTATACGAAGAACCCACCGTCTAAAGACAGAAAGTAGATTACTACTTTCCAAGGGCTGGCGGACAGGGGATGAGTCGTTAGTGTTTACTGGTGTGCAGCCACAGTTGTGCAAGATGAAAGTACTCTGGAGATGGATGGGGGCAATGCCTGTACAATAGGAACACACTTAACACCTAAGATAAAATTGGTTAAAATGGTAAATTTTACCACAGAGGAAAGAGGGACGGGAACAAGTAAAAGCTGAAGGAGAACAGAAAACCTTGAAGGCCAGTGAAACAGACCAAAAAAAAACAAATGGAGACACCCTGCGCTCCACACGAGAAGGTATTTAAAATGGGGAAGCTAAATCTTTAAAAATGTACTAATAAAGGAAGACAGGAAAGACATCAGCAGACTAGAAGTGTCCCTTCCAACAGAGCTAGGGTCCAGTCCCAGGAACTATGGAGAAACACACTTTTAGGTCCCCCCTTGTGTTATGGTTTGTATCTTAAATGTTCCTGAGAGGCCACCAGCTGAAGGCTTGACCCAGCGCCCCCCCCACTCCTGAGAGGTCAAAGGTCCTCTAGGAGCAGGGCCATGGCCCTGCAAGCCCCTCCTCTCTGTTCCCCACATGCTTCCCTTGACTTACACACGGGCCCAAGGCAATGAGACCAAGCAACCGTGGACTGACCTGTCTGAAACCTCTTTTGTTTGTCTCCCTCCCTCTACTTTGTCTCCCTCCTCCAATCCTCCCTCCTTCTGTCTGTCACAATGGCAGAAAGCTGACGGACACACAGGGAGAGTGGGTGACGAGCTGGACCTTCCCAGCCCGAGGCAGGCTCCTGACAGGGGACAGCAACAGGAGGCGCAGATGGCTGGGGCAGATGAGGTGGGATAGGATCACTGCTTGGGCTCTGAGGAAACATACTCATACATACTGGTCAAGACAGAGAAACAAGCAGAAAGGAAACACGTTCAAGGAAAACCCAGCAGGGCCAGGAGACTGAGCCAGGCCGGACGCAGAGTCGCTCTGACAGGGGACTATCTCCTGGGTGAGACTGCCCAGTGCAGCAGAGAAAACAAGGACTTGCTTGAACAATGGATGTCCCCAGTGGTCCCAGAATGCACTGATTTGATCTCTCACCTGGAAGAACTCGTCCCTCCCCCACAAAAAAAAAAAAAAAAAAAAAACCCTCAAGAAACATAAAGGGAAAAAAATCTATCACGATGTAAAGAGTCCACTAAGGAACCCAGAAGGACAAGGACCGATGTGAGAAGCTGATTAAACTGACCCTCAAGTGAACCTTCCTTAGAGAAGGGGACAGGAGAGGACCAGCAATTCCTGAAGTCCCAAGCCATCTTGCAGAGCAGAAGGCCACAGTCAACCCTGTGGAAGACAGCTGTGCACAGGGCCAAGCTCTTTCCCCAATGGCCCTTAAGGACACGAGCTTCCCACGCACCCACAACACCCTCCAGGATCTGCTGAAAACACCCCATTGAAGCAAGTGCAAACAGGGAAACGACCTCCCTGAGATGGAGGTCCCAGGCCTCAGCGAGTCCACGTGAGAGGCGATGGCAGCCACGCTGTGTTCCGGCATCGACTTCTCAGCCCAGGCATTTGAGATGCCCCGTCCCTCAGCAGAGCAGACACCATCCAGCCTGAGAGTGCCAGAAACAGGGCTCCAGGAAGAAACAGACCCACACACGCAGAGAACAAAGAAAGACCCAGTAACCCGGCTGCCACCAGTGCACATTTCTAAAGCTCTCAGGGAAGGCCAGTGTCTTGATGCCACTTCCTGAAAAAGGAGGAAAATCTGTACAGGTGGCTCTTCCTCAACCGCAAAGCACCTAGACTAGCCCCCCGGCTAACGGTGACCTCTCCCTGTCAAGTGTTATGGGCTAATGTCCCAGACTGTCAACAAGCAGTACCAATGGACGCCAACATCGGCCTATACTGTCTCCTTCCCTCCTTCACAAGCATGAAATACTGGGAACAATTTTTGCTTAGAATTAGCACCTGGAGAGCGGAAGGAAGCATGTTTTCCAAATCTGGCAGATTTCAGGTTGACACTCTGATACTCCAGGGTGTCTTATTAAGATTCTAGAATCAAGTGAGGCTCAGGAGAGTCTTACTACTGAACTACTAGAACTGCTGGAACCCGGAGGAAACCACACGCATTCTAGTGAGAGTGAGCCAGGATGCAGCGTGCTGAAGGCACCATCCCAGCTGCCCCCAGGTGAGGAGACCTCTCGAGCTACAACAAAGAAAACAAGACAGGACAACAACATCATCTGAATGCTAACACCCGCCAGGATAATTTGATATGGGTCTACCACCCTGAACTTTCATGTCTTGCCAGGGGAACTGAATCTGAATTTTAAATAACTCCTGAGAGTTTCATAATAGGAAAGGGTTTATATTCAAAAACTTTTCCTGAAGTTGTGATGAACGCGTTTAGCTATGTGCCGAGCATTAGTTCTAAGCTCTTTATATGAATTCATTCATTCACTAGCTGCAGCAATCCTATCCGCAAGTGCTATTATTATCTATTTTATGGATAAACTGAAATACAAGGAGGCGAGGTAACTGGGCCAAGGTCACTCAGCTCCAAGATTATTACTCAGGTGTCAGGTTTGGGATTCGTCTTCTCATTCACGACCTCTCTGCCTCCCTGTGATGGGCCATGTCTACCAGGCTGGTGATTTTCACTGCAGTATCTTAACTTTGTGACTTGATCCCTCCGTGAAATCTCTGGTGAGCTTGATTGCATGGATCATAGCTGACATTATGATGGGAAACAGACACGGAAGTGAATGGCCTTGAAGCAGATTATGACTGAATTGATCTAATCCATTTCAGAGCTTTCCGGGCCTCCTTTGCCCCCAGAGGCAAGGGTTTCCTACTTAGTGGGCTACAGACAAGGTCCCCAGCTGCAGGAAGGGAGCTGGGGGCTGCGGGAGGAGGAGCTTTCCTTCCTGCTTCTCTCTACACCCTGGTTAAGGGTTTCTCCTTCAGACCCAAGCCTCCTTCCAGTAGAGCACAAGGTGTGACCTGGGAGGACAGAGAGGTAGTAACCATTGGCCCTTACCTCAGCTGACACAGGAGAACATAGCTTATATCGGTAATATAAAGGTGGTTTTAATTCTCTAACTGCTGATCTTTACATATCCATTGATTTAAAACCTGGTCTTCCTTCTATACCAGGAAGAGAAGTATTGATTGGGCATCTTTAAGTCTTCTAAAAGAAGATGCTAGAATATTCTAATATAATGAATGTTTGCAAGAAGTCAATGGGAGATATGTGTCTCATAATCTCAGTTTTAATGTTTCCTTTAAAAGATTAATTTATTCAATTATCTACTTGTTAATGAATTCAATTATTATTTAATTATCAATCAATTTTATATTGTCATATTCTGCCAGTTAACGGGAAAATAAATATTGCTTAAAGAATAATACCTGTTAGCACTTTCAGACTAGTAAAGGAAACATATACAAAAAAATAAGAGCTGTTGGTATTATGCATAACTTGCCCTTATCTAAAATGCTTGACACTAAGAGTGTTTTGGATTTCAGGGTTTTTTGGTTTTTTTTTTTTTTTTTTTTTTTTTTTTTTTTTTTTTTTCAGATTTTGGAATATTTACATATATGCAACATGATACATTGGAAATGGGACCCAAGTTTGGACCCAAAATTGATTTATGCTTCAAGTACACTTTATACACACAGACTGAAGGTAATCTGATGTAACATTTGTAGTGTCACTGAATCTGTAACTGCAACCTATCACATGCAGTCAGGTATGAAAATTTCTAAACACAGGCACATGTGATGGCAGCATCCCAAACATTTCAGATTATAGATTTTTGGATAAAAGATATTCAACCTGTACTTGCTACAACAGGGCTCTCTCAAGGTTTTCAGTAAGTAGCCATCAATTCTCCCCAAGAGGCCACTGAGTTAAAAGAGGGACCAGGAAAGAAAATTGATTTTGAAGAAGTAAAAAGAAGAAAGATGGGGAGTGAAGATATTTCACATACTAAAACAAACATGGAGGAGGAGGGAAGAAGAGCACCCACAGCCACACAGCCGGTATTCCTCTCTTTCTAGAACCTACGCCACACTATCTTCCTTTCACCGACCCACCCCACTCTCTTGGCTTTCTTCTCCCCAAGTTCTCATTCCATAGAATATTCCCATTTGAGGATGTAATGGGAAAAAGACTTTAAACACTTCTTAAGAGCTAGATTCAGAGGCAGGTTGACAGGGGAAATTAAGTAATAGTATATATTCACCAGAATATAGTAATGATTTTCCAGAGTTTGACAGCCTGTCATTTTCATGTAAAGAAGATCACATGACTTCTTTCCTTGTGTAAAGAAAAATTATTCAATACATTATGATGCCCCACATCTGTGGGGACTCTCAGCTATCACACTCTTCATTCTAGGGAACGGAGTGCTGCCAGACAATGAGGCAAAGAGCACAGTTACAGAGCCCCTAACCTTTCCCTGGGCTCTATTTTCCATCTACAAACCCTAGACTGAACTTCTGCCACTTATCTGTTAGGGAGAAATGTGCCCCTTCCCACTTCTCCTCTGTCAAATGGTAACTGGAAGAGTTCTGTGCACTCCTCCTGATTTTACTGCCTGCCTTCCTGATTGCCACATTTAATTGACAGATCAGCACCTGTGAAGGCAAGTTGCAGATAATGATTCAGGCCACCCTCCCCACAAACCTGGCAGGCTCCGGGTTCCAGCAGGCCCTGCCCACACTTGTCCCTGGCAGGCATTAAGGGTTCGACATCAACCCCCAAAAGCAAAGGCCATGCCAGTTTCAAAGGTTAGGGACTCCTGGTCTGAAACGTATTGGGTATCACACAGAATATCCAGAGATAATCTCTCCTTTACACAATCCAGTAACATGATCCCAAGGAGGGGGACAGAATCCCTCATCCACACAAATCAGAAAACTACAAAAAGGAGATCACAAAACATTAATCATGGTGACTTTTGCCTAATGTGACTATGGTCTTGGGTTTATTAAAAAAAAAAAAAAAAAAAAAAAACATGTATTAATCGTACACGTCATGGGGTTCAGTGTGGTGTTCCCACAGAAACAAACTGCATGTGTTCAACCCAACCACCCCTTCTGCTTTTCCACCCTCCCCTAATTTTCATTTCTCTGGGTTTTCCTTTTTATTTTATAGTCTCATAATTTCTTATAATCTTGAAAAGGTAAACTCTTTTAGACAATTCAATAATATGATACCATGCCCCCCCACACACACACAAAACTACCTTTATTTTATAGAACTGTGTGTCAGACATTTCCCACTAACTTTAAAATTTCTCTAGGTTTCCCACATTTTCTTATAAGTGTATTTTAAAGAATAACGATGATTTCAATAAAGATAATTCACATTTTTTTAATCTCTCAGGCACACTATGGCTCATGAACCTATATGCCAGATTCTGAGACAATGGCAATTTCAAATATTCTCTTTGGCTCAAATAAACCAGATCTCAGTAGCATAGATCCAACAAAGCACTGAAGAAAATACTAAAAAGTAAGTTTTGCTTTCTCATGAGCTAAACACAACTATAACCACCATGTGTTTACAGGGACAGCTCTATTTTGTGTACTACCCACTCGTCAGACCTCTCCCTGAGGGAACCATAATTGTACATTGGAAGAACTACTTAATATTCTGCCATGCTGATAACTCAAATTGATCAAATCCTTTTTCTAATGCTAGGCCTTTAAGATGGCTCTGCATTTTTACCATAAACAAAGAACATTTTACTTGCATTTACCTTTTCTGGACCATGAATGACTACATCAGTGGATATGAAAATCATCAGGACACTGGGGAAAATGTAAAAGCTCACAGAGCTGGAACCGCCAATCTTGGCTCTGCTCTTGACCTCTACTACCAAGTAACTTAAACTCTAAGTCCATTCTACAATTTCTAAACTAAGAATTATGCCACCTGCCCCGGTAGTAAATCTGCTGAAGGTCAAACCGGTTGATGTGGGGAAAAGGTGAAGTTCTACAAATCTCAGAGGTCACAACCGGGTAGATGAGCTATTTGGGAATCTCAACTCAGATTCCCATGGACTCATCTATCTTTTTAAAACTCCTGGGACCTTCGTGCACTAAACTCAGAGCTGATAGGAAGGTTGTAAAAATGAAAAAGAAGCAGGCCTTGACTCAGAGAGCCCGCTGGAAAAGCAGGAGAGGGCACCAGCACACAGTGCTACAGCAGGGTGTGAAGCAAGGGCCACCAAGGCCGGGCGCAGGCCTGCCTGGGGACGTGGGAAGGATCCAGAGGAGCTGATGGCTGAACTGGGTCTTGAAGGATGGAACCAGGAGGAGACTCACAGTGAGCTAGAAGCTCATGAGGGTGAGTCTGAAAAAAAGAGGGTGGCAATGTCCTGGGAAGGACAGAACCTTTGATGCTGGAGGCCAGAAGAAAAGGGCGGAGCTCTGAGACTGGAGAGAAGACGGACCCAGATTCTGAAGGGCCTCGAATGCTCAGCTGAGGAGCCTGGATTTTCATCCTTAAAGCAAGAGGGGATCCAGCTAATCCCATGACCAGGAAAATAATGACCAGCTGTGTTTAACAAGACAGTAGCAACAGCAAGTGACACGTGGACTGGAACAGATAAAGCATGAGAGGGAGAATAACCCAGGTGACAAGTGAGGACAAGACGCAGCAAAAGCAAAGAAACTGCTGATTCTCATTCAGACCCACTGGAGCATCCACTAGGAATTCTCCCTTCATGGAGGTTAAAACAATGAACCAGAAAGATCCAGGAAAAGGGTGTAAAAAGAAAAAAAAACAACCTTAACTTGTGTTTCCCTACCATCTTAGTCCATGTGGGCTGCTATAACAAAATACCCCAGACTGGATAATTTTTGTGTGGTTGGTGGCAAGCTGGGAACAGGGAAGAACAGGTACGGGGATTTAGCCCAGGGATGCTCCACCACTGAACTACACCCCCAGCCCAAGTGATTGGTTGACTTTTATTTACATTTTGAGACAGGGTCTTGCTAAGTTGCCCAGGCTGGCCTTGAACATGTGATCTTCCTGCCTCAGGTTACTGAGCTACTGGGTTTAAACATGTGTGCCACCACACCTGGCTAGACTGGGGAATTTATTAATAACAGAACTTTATCATTCATGGTACTGGAGGCTGGGAAGTTCAAGTTCAAGATCAAGATCAAATGACAAGAGTTTTGGTGTCTCTGGGGGGTAGGGGGTATTCTTCACAGATGGCACCTCCTATGTGTCAAAAAAGTGTGAGGAGCAAGCTCCCTCAGGTCTCCCCATTAAGGGCAGTAATCCCATCAGGATAGCTCTGTCCTCCTGAGTCTAATCCCTCCCAAAGGCATCATTTCTTCACCACCTGCTCCAACACTCAGACCCATGTCCTCCCAATCCCAGGTTCACATCTATGGCAATCAGTGAAAACGCACACCTTCCTCTCCACAGAACCCAGTGGTTCCTATTTTTTAAAAATGGGGCCAGCAAGAACTTAGACCATAGACAAGTCACACATACACTCTTGTTTTCAGAAGAGAGTAAGACATTAAATCCAACAGAATTTAGCAGGCAAAAAAATTAGATATGAATGAGTTAAAATATAGAAACGAGAAGGACCAAAAGGAGCCCGTAATGCAAAACAAAATTACATATTCTTAGTCATTATTCACTGACACCCTAGTTCAGTTTACAAGAGGGACAATTTTTTTTTTGTTATTCTGAAAAAAAATTGGGACATTAAAATTAGGATTCATACTAAGAAAGCAGAATTCATCACAATCTATATGATATCATAAATATTTAAAATGTTTTTCCTTACTAATAAGGTAAAAGGAACTTAGTTCACTTGACCATTTCTCTCTATATATGCTCTTTCAGAAAAGGAGAACAAAAGACAGGACATCCTCTTCAGAATGCATTAGGAAAGCCACACTCTGACTTCATTTCAGCTCCACAACGGGGGTTGACAGGCTCACTTGACACTTCCAACAGCAGGCAGTTCAGCCTGGCGGAAGGAACACAGGCCCAACTCACACAGACTCAGGTATGAAATTAGCAATTAATTTTTCCTCCAGTCTGTATCCCTGAAAAACACCCATAATGATTTCTAGGCATTTTTAAACCTGATTTTTGCCATAGATCTCTAACTCTTTTATCGGTTAAGAAATACGAGAACTCGTTGGGCAGGTCCTGAGTATCCACAGGAGGTAGTTTGTAGCAAGTTGCAAGAGTAATAGAGCCAAGGTGTTCTGATTACATAAAATTTCCAGTTATAACCTTAGGAAACAATTTTAAGGAAGTATAATGAATGGGCTATAGTAATCCCACATTATCTGAGAAACTCAATATGGCCCCACTGTCTCTGGTATGGACATAAATTTTATGCTCATGAAACTGAACCTGGAAGTTAGAGATCACCCCCCAACTTATTTATTCTAACAATCACTCTAAAGCCTCCTTGAAACTATGTATATTCCATGCTTTATAACTGATTTGATAATAACTGTCTGTCTCTTGATATATAAGAACTTCTATTTGTTCATGCCAATGCATATTAACTGAGCACCCACCAAGTGCCAGTCAGAGATCAAAACAAAACCCCTGCACTAAGAAGAAGCTGATATCAAGTGCAGGCCAGGCAATAAACAGTTTTCCTCTGAGCACTTCGGTTGCAGGCACTAGTCTCAGGTCCCAACCACTCATCACTTGTTTCATAACCAAACCCTGCTTCCGCCTCCTTAGGCTTAGTGCACATACATCACAACCCTGCACTAAGGTATGCACCTGCTTTCTATTTTTTAATTTCATTTCCTCTGATGGGACACTGCTGGGTTTGCAGGAGCAAAACTTCTGATACCTTCGGTGATTATTCTGACAACACAAGCTGCTTTCATGTTTTCAAACGGCTCATAACCATCTTAAAGATGCCTTTTGAATTATGCATCTTTAATGTACCCCACGCATCAAGCACATCTGCCATTTTCTCATCCATGCTCATAGTGTTATGAAATATTCCTGCTGTGTGTGCGTCTCTGATCTGTATTTGACAGATGGAAGAGTCAAACAACACCTGCAAATTTTGGAGGCTTTACTTTTTCAAACTCTGTTCACGGATACTTTTTATTCTTCTGACTATATTTAAGTCAGATTATTTTAAAATTTTTAATACTCAATGAATACACTAAAATCTTACTCAGTTTAGAACTAAACGCAAGGCAGACCTGAACACATAACCATCCTGCACTTTTTACCTATGTACCAAAAAAACAACACAAACAAACCAACCCCAAAAAATTACATAACCCCACTGTTTCACTGCAAATACTTTCAAATTACTTAACCTTACTGCCACGTTAAACAGCAAGAAACACTAGGAAGTATGCAATTTAGATGCAGAAAATATTATAGTTGGGATTTTTTTAAAGAAGGTCATCATTATTTCTTAAGTTTAAATCTTATAGGTTTATGTTTTTAGGGACAAGAAAGCTTAAAAGACTTAAAATTTATGTTTTCTCTATCATAATTTAAATGCAAGAAATTGAGATAATTACTTTCTAAGAGACATTTTTAAATTTTTCAAATATTAGTTTCTAATTTTTAAATGCTAGCTTCTAACAAAAGATTGGTCCAAAAAGTTGAGTTTTACCTTGAAATTCAGAAATGTAGTCTACACTGTAACATCACAGGAGCAGGGACACTGTTGTGTTTATGCCCTATCATTTATTGGCATACTTAAGAAATAATGTTCAGTAACGATTTGTTGACTGAAGGATGATATACAGCAATGTCCCTAGAGTCAGCCTTAGAAAACGACTTAACCCATAAATCCTGGCATCATGAAAAATGAAGGACAAAATCGACAGCTAGGAATGGAGCAAAGGATGACAGGGGCCAATAAAGGTCACCAAGAAAATTCATGGGGGAGAAGAATTCTCTTATTCAAAAATGGTGCCATGACTATTGGTATTGATGTGCAAAACAATGAATATGGATCCCTACCTCACACCACTTACTAAAATTTAAAGTCTAAGAGGGTCACAAACCTAAATATAAACTATAAAACTCTTACAGGAAAACACAGGAGTAAATCTTCATAACCTTGGGTTTTCTAGATATGATACTAAAAATAAAAGTAACCAAAGAAAAAAACAGACAAACTGAACTTCATCAAAATTTAAGCCTTTTGTCCTTCAACGGATACTATCAAGAAAATGAAAACACAACCTACAAAATGGGAGAAAATATTTGAATATCATGTATTTGATAAAGGTCCAATATCCAGGATAAAAAATTCTTACTTCTTAACAATAGAAAACACAATTTAAAAATGGGCAAAGGATATGAACAGACACCTCAAAGAAGATGCGTAAATGGTCAAAGAACACATGAAAAAAGTCAATGTCATTAGCCACTGGGAATGCTAATCTAACCCACATGAGCCACCAACTTCATGCTCACCAGAATGACTATTAAAAAAATGTTTAAAAAAAGAAAAAAACTGTGCTGGGGATGTACCTCTGTGGTAGAGGGCTTGGCTAATATGCGTGAAGCCCTAGGTTCAACTCTTAGCACAGCAACAAAAACAGAAGATAAAAAGTGCTGGCAAAGCTGTAGAAAAACCGGAAACCTCACACGTTGCTGGTAGGATTGTAAATGATGTACACATTTCAGAAAACGGTTTGATAGTTCCTAAAAATGCACAACCCAGCAAAATTCCACTGCTAAGAATACACCCAAGAGAATAAAAAAGACATGTCCAGATGAATTTACAAATAAATGTTCAAAGCAACATATTTGGAATAGCCCCAAAGTAGAAAGCAACCAAGTGTCCACCAGATGATGAATGGTTAAACAAAATATGTATGTCTATACAATAATCATGTTTGGCAAAAAAAAAGGATGAAAAACATGGATGAAAGCTAATCCCAAAAGATCACACATTTCCTTTATATGAAATGTCCAGAACAGACAAATTCACAGAGACAAAAAAAATAAATTAGTGGTTGCCAGGGACTGAGGCAATGAAAACGTTCTAAAGTTCGACAGTGGCGATAATTGCACAACTCTGCAAATATACTGAAAAACCACTCGTAGTCTTTAAATGGGTGGATTTTATGGTGTGTGAATTATGTCTCAATAAGGTTGTTAAAAATAAAATAAAATGCAAAAAAGAAATGAAGAGTTTGGTACAAGTTAAATTTCCCTATCTAACAAGCTTTGGACCAGATGTGTTTGGGATTAGGGCTCTTTCCAGATTTTGGAATATTCTCATATCCATGATAAGATATCTTGGGGACCAGATCCAAGTCTAAACACAGAATTCATTTATGTTTCATATGTATATACCTTACATAATTCCACACAATATTTTTAGTGCACATGAGTTTTGTGGACTTTTCCACTGTAGCCTCAGGCTGGCACTCAAAACAAAATTCAGATTTCGAAGCACTCTGGATTTCAGATTTTTTGTTTAGGGATGCTCAACCTGCTTCTGCTAAAGCAGAAACACAGATTTAAAAAAGCCAAGTCATCAGCCAGCAAGGCAGGCCACAGGGCAGGGAGCAAAAAGCTGTTCCCCTGCAGATAACCACAGAGTGACCTTGGGGCCCACACCTACTGGGTGAGGCCCAGGGGAGCCCAAGGCGGAATCAGATGGCCCAGGAGTGAAGCAAAGAGCAGTAATCACATCATGTGGGCGCGTGATTACCAAAGGGAGATAAGTCTTCTAAGGGGAAAGAACACAGGTCTAGGACACCTTGACAAAGCACTTGTGCTGTACGAGTCCCTGAAAACCTCACGCCTGAGCTGAAAAAGGGACAATGAAATAAGGGTAAAATTGGAGAAAAGGAGGGAGGGGACTTGAGGAAACTGCAGATTCAAAGGCCGGTGGCAGAAGGGCAATTCACGTGCACACCAGCAGAGCATGGCTAGTGAGATGTAAGGTAAGAAGCAAGGGACTGGTGTGCAACCGGGCTGAAGGGACAGCAACCAGGGCCTGCAGGTGGCTCCAGTGGTAGAGCATACGCCTGGCACACACCAGGGCCCTGGGTGCAAGACCCCACTACAGGAAGGGCCTTGCAAGAAGCAGCCAGCCCCCCACCTCCCCGCCACACACATGCTTTAGAGCCACAGGAAGACCTACAGAAATGCACTTTAGGGAGAGACACAGGATAGGGCCAAAGAATACACTGGCAGAGCAGATAAGGGGCCGTTATGGTTGGCCTGGAAAAGGCAGGGGGCACCACCGGAAGCAAACAATCTGCCAGGTAGAGTAGATCAGGGGCAAGCTGGTCCAGTTCTCCTGAGTCCTGCAGGGTCAGCTTCCCTTCCCCCTCCATTCCACATACTCTTCAATTAACCCCCACTAAGGTAATCTGTACACTCGTCTCCACTTCAATACTTAAGACACCACTAACAGGGCATCCGGCACTCAAAAATCCAAATAACTGTCCATCACCAGAGAAATCTGGTCATTCTTAGCTACCCCCTATGCTGAAGAACAGCCCCAAGACAGGGCTAAAACTGTTCACTTGCTGAAGCTTACGCAGCCATCATGTGGAGATTCAACTTACTCTAGCCCTTTCCAACCCCTTTTCTAAAAACATGAGTCAAATCACATTATAATGTATAATGCTTATAATCTTTCAATACATCCCCCCACTGGCTTTAGGACTTAACCAAATCCAAATCTGTAAATTAAAAGAATTACGCCGTAAGCCAAGTGCGGTGGCATGTGCCTGGAGCCCTAGCTACTCACAAGGCTAAGGAAGGGGATTCTCTTGAGTCCAGGAGTTTGAGGCAGCCTAAGTAACCTAGTAAGACTCCATCTCAAAACAAGGGGGAAAGAAAAAAAAATTTTTGTTTAAGATCATGGAAGGATGTTATTAATATTAAAATAAGATTAAAAATCCCCATCAATCATCTGTTTGGTTATGAAGCTTCCAGAAACGACATTACAGGTGACTTAACTATGTTAGCCTCCACCACTACAATGTAAGCTCCCAAAGCCTAGCACACTGCCGAGGCTCAATAAAACTGGTGAATGACTAAAAGCCTCTGGTACTGGCATTACTCACAATAATTTCTGAGCAATGCTTTTTATTTGCCAATCAGAAAGAAAGGGTAGGTAAGGTTCATAATATATTAGTTCCAAAGTTTTTTTTTTCAATTTCAAATGTTATACATTTTTACAAGGAAATATAGTCAAAGAAAAACAGTGTCTAGTACTATAAGCTACCAGTGAAATACATAGTAAAAGAATTTTAAGTTTTCATTAAGTGCCTACTAAAATATCAAAACTGTTTCTTTCCACTCAGCCACATCCAGGCAGGCCTAATGCAGGGCTGGGAAGGAGACAGCAAGACAGTCTGCAGGCACGTCATTTCTGCTGACCCTGGTGGCTGTCTTCCTGAAAAGCAACCAGCAAGATTTAACAAGCTCTATAAAACAGTTCATAGTCCAACTACAGAATCGCTCTTCTCTATGAAATATGCCCCAAGGAAACAGATGATCCAAAAGGGAAATAAAGAAACTTAGGTACATGGCTTAATGGTAATAATTATCAAAACTGGAAACCTTTCAAACGGCCATCAACATTATTAAGCAAACTGCAGAATATCAACCCAGTCATGAAAAAGAGTGTATAGGGCTGGGGATGGAGCTCACGGTAGAGCATTTGTCTAGCATGTGCAAGAACCTCGGTTTAATCCCCAATGTTGCAAAAAAGAAGAAAAAAAAATGGTAGCATAGTATGTGGATTCAGTCCACTGACACTTTACCTATATATACATTATTTCCATATTTAAGGACCATTCAAAAAGCAGAAAATAGTAAAAACCTGAATCTGATTATGTAAAAAACATATATATATATACACACATACTCTGGCTGTCAAAGACATATAAGTGGAGAAGGCTACAAAGCTTGTTCAAAGTGAATCTTTTAAAATGACCTGTGTTTGTGAAAGCTGAATGCTCTGGACCTGTGGCAGCAGAAAATACGCATTTGATAGCTGCTCTGCAGACCCTTCAGTAGAGATTCTGCGAGTGCCAATTCCAGAAACCTGCAGAAAGAGAGAGAGAGAAGCCCTCCTTTGTTACACTTGAAAAACACACTGGTCATAATGCTAAAATACCTCCTCAAAGGAAATCTATATTCATCACCATGGTCTTTAAGACTATTAATCCAATTATTATGTTTATATTTATCTACAAAAAAAAAAAAAAAAAAAAAAAAGAGCAGGGCACGCCTGTAATCCCAGCAATTCAGAGGCTGAGGCAGGAGGATCACAAGTTCAAAGCCAGCCTCAGCAACTCGGCCAGGCCCTCAGCAACTTAGTGAGACCCTGTCTCCAAAAATAAATAAATAAAAAAGGGTTGGGGATGTGGCTCAGGGGTTAAGTGCCCCTGGGTTCAATCCCTAGTGTCTCTCCCCAAAACAAAACCCCACAAAACACAATACATGTTGTATTTAATGTTATGTTTAAATTGATTGTTCCTCCTTATAAGAAAGTCTTTTTACAAGTAGACAACTCTTTTGATGTGATATCACATGTTCCATAGAAATGATAAGAACCACTTAGGTTACCTGAAGCTACAACCTGTTAAAGATGTCACAGGTACTCTACTAGAGGTGAAAATTCCTCACCATGCCTATGAACAGCCACAGGACTCTTCATGCACCCTTCCTAATACCTTGGTGTGAATAGTGGTGTGAACATCGTGCTCAGTGGGAACAAACCTGCAAGTACACACAAAGGTCTCCCAACTTGTAATATCCTGAAGCCAAGGACGAGACAGGCAAAGCCACCAGAGTCACCCTCAGAGGTCCCTCCCTCTGACCTGCTGGTGCGATGAGAGCCTGATGCATTTTATACAGAAAACTAGGTATAGTAGATTTCATCCATGCCCTTCAAAGATCCACAGAGGGTTCCAGCTCTGTAGCTGTCCTAAGGACAGTCAACCGTGGCAAGCAAGGCAAGAAGGTGGAAGCTGATGAACTTAACATCACTAATACACTTGTATTTTGATGACATAAATCAGGTGGCAAAGTTTCCAAAAGCCTCTTGGAAAATATCCATATCACTCTAGTTAAGTTGACAACCAAATTATGTGGCAAAGAAAAAGTTACTTACATGATAGGAAAGGACTCCATATGAAGAGGTATTAATAAATAAAGAACTTTCGATGCTTCCTTCTTCGGTAGGTAAGAAAATAATTCTGAAGGAAGTTTTCCCCATTGCTGGAATTACCTGAAAGAAAGGCACCCACCCTAATTAGCCATTTGGAATGATCTTGTTTGATAACTTGTTTTTCACAGGCTTTTGACAACTTCCATTACCTTGACTTATCAGTATCATGAATCCCTGAGCATCCCCAAACAGACCAACATCCAACAACCTAAAAACATACTGAGGACTTAGAGCAAGAGAGTTTGGAGTCACAGGTCTCACACTTTCCCTTTTCCTTCTCTTATACATCCACATGCTTAACTATCTACAGAGAATGGCCACTGTACAAACACACCGTTGTGATAAAAATCAGGGACAATCTTTAGCTGGTCAAGCTGCCATAAGCCAAGCACTGGGCTTCCCCTTTAATTTAGTTTCTTTAATTCCAGTATTTTGGAGAAAAAAAAATTTCCTAATTTTGAGTAGACAGAGTAAGCAAACAAGTAAAAACTTACTAGCAATTAGATTCTTCATTAAAAGTTAAAAATCACTAAAAAAAATTAGAGGATTAGGTTTTTGAGGTTTGTGTTATAGTGTAAGTGAGCTTTATAAGGAGCTATCTGCTACCTTTTTTTTTTTTTTAATATTTATTTATTTATTTATTATTTTTTGGTGGACACAACATCTTTGTTTGTATGTGGTGCTGAGGATCGAACCCGGGCCGCACGCATGGCAGGCGAGCGCGCTACCGCTTGAGCCACATCCCCAGCCCTATCTGCTACCTTTTAATCTTACATTTAGGAAGAAGTTCTACCTTTCTTAGTGGGTTTGAGAAGGGGGGAAGGTCATGACTATAAATCTATGTTACTAAATGTCTCAGTATTTGTCGAAATTTCAAGACAAATAACAATCTTTCTTTAATCAAGAGAAAGTCATGTTACTCCCTGGTTTCTTTAAACAACCCCGCCCCCTCCACTGGAAGTATGCAGAGCCACCAAAATCAGGAAATTGTTGAACAACTGCAAAAATACATGCTAAAGCAAACACACAGAAGGAAAAAGTTTGGGTAGCAGAAAAAGGGGAGACAGGGAGCAGAAAGTTAAAACTTGAGGCCAAAGAAAGCAAGAGAAGCTGGCAGCCTGCCACAGAGCAGTTTCCAGGAGCACATCAACACTCACCCTGCAATGAACAGGAGGCACATGGAAATGTCTAGCAGCTGTAAACACTGAGTTCACCACGACCTCACTGTCCCTACTAGGGTTGTAAGCATGGAGAATCTTTGCTGCAGGATGCCCCAGGAATCTGAGGGTAAACAAAGAGAAAAAGCGATGCATCGTATGGTTATCCATATTCCTACACAGATGCATATACATAATTATATTTTTATACATATATGCATAATTTAAAATTTTTTTTTTGCTGCTGGGGGTGGAACCCAGGGCCTCACACATGCAAAGCACATGCTCTACCACTGAGCTACCCCCTCCCAGCCCACACATTTTTAAACACAGAAAGTTGTTGATGTTTATTACAAAGTTAAGGACAATGATTGAATTCTGTCAGTAATAAAATATTCAATTCACAATAGTTAAAAAAAAAATCATATAGAAACAAAACTTTGCGGTAGGTCAACCCACAGTAATATCCCACTGGTTTCTGTTGGAAGAGTCCAACCCATCTAGGTCATTAAATGCTTGTTTTTTAAAAAAAAAAAAAACACACACTTGGCACATAAAAGCATTTCTCAGTCCAGGGTCTCTCATTCAAATGAAGTATGGTTAGGTAAGAAACCGTATTCATAGAAAACCCCTATTTTCTTAGGTTTGTTCTGCAAGTAATAAATTTAAAGAGGCTTTTTTGGGGGATTGCATTGTCAACTCACAAAAAGACTATTTTATTAGGTCTTATAAAATAAAATTTTAATTATTGCTTATAGCTGGTCTTCTGAAAAAAATGAAAACCCTGCAGCACTTTACAGTACTGGTTCTTACCCACTTAAATTATGAGCCTTTTAGAACACTCCAATGAGAGCTTTGGCTCCACCCTCCTCCAAAAGGACAAACAAAAAGGTTTAATGCATAATTTCACAACTTTCTATCAGTCTCCCAGTGAGGATTCCGGCTCTGTAGTGAATCCACCACTGACCAAGTCTTCACATCAGCTCTTTTTCAGCAGTGCTCATCCCCGCCAACATGGGTTCAAGAAAGGAACCACAAGAGGGCAAAAGTCTCTGGCCCACCCCCTGGACCCACCGCCCACGTTCCTGTTCCCTAATTTAACTCTGATTCCTACTATCCAACTCCAAGCTCCCTCCAGTTCAGTTAGGTTATAATGGAAAAAGTTCATTGCTGTCATTTTTCAGTGTCAGAGACTCCCATTAGGATGGCCCAGAAATAAAATGATACTTCATCTAAGCAAAAAATTCAAAGTCATTATGCTTACATATTTCTCTGATTTTCTTCCAACTTCTCCAATATTAAAACTGTGTTATTTAGGAAAATTAAATGCATGATGTTTATCTCATGTGCCTCATGTGTGAGGCACTGGATTGAATCCTCGGGATTTCTAAAATACTGTATTACTAATATCGAATCTTTGGAATTTTTCTTCAAGCTTTCACTCCTATTTTTAATCAGTAATCTTAATGAAAGACTTATTGCATCAAATGTTCATTTTAAAACATAAGTTTTTACCTTCAGTTATATATAAAATGCACCTGAGTGTCAGGACTAAAACCTTGATTCTTTGGGTGTTCTTAAATAATACAACTTAAATTTTTCCCCCTTTTACGCTACCATAAAGGGTCACCTCTGAAAGCCCTATCTCAGAGTATTGAGCCTATATTGGCTTTTCTCCCTGTGATTAAATCAAGTAAATAAGGATTTCCATGGTTTTAGAGTTTAAGTAAATAATATGCATCAGTCAGCAAAATTATTCATAGTTCTCCTCAAAGTTTTATATATTATTCACATAATTTAAACTCAAGATTTTGGTTTCAAAGAATGCAAATGTCTACCAGAAAAACACATTAGAAATTAAGACTGCAAAACAGTCCCGCCACGGCGCTTAGTGCCTGCACCCACCAGAAGCCTCAGCAGACAGAGAATGCCGGCTGGAATCTCACCACCACCGTGCTGCTATTTTTATTCTATTTTTTATTCTATTTTTAAAAGTGTTGTGAGGATATGAAAGTCCTTCAGTAGTGACAACTGGAAGATACTCTATTAATTTAATACTACAAAAGAATGACTGAAATCCCTTAAGAATGATTAGCACTTTTAATTCTTAGGACCAGCAGAATATTAACCCTTAAAACAAGCCCTAAGAAGCAGGCAGAAGGCAAATGAGTAACACCATTCTGCTTTTGAATCCCAGAGGAAAACCAAAGCTTTAAGAAGGGACAAGGTCAACATCAACATCAAAATAAACAAAAGCAAAAGCTGAACTAGGGCAGTAAAGAAACAAGGAAGAGAACTCTCCAGCTAAAGTTTTATTCTAACGACTATAATTTTTATGCTGTTTGGAAGAAGGTAAAACCTGACTCACTTTAAATGTGTTCGAATTTAGACTAGGGTTTTTTTGTTTTGTTTTGTTTTGTTTTTCTTGGTAGTTATAGACGGATGAATGCCTTTATTTTATTATTATTATTTTTGAATGTGGTGCTGAGGATTCAACCCAGGGCCTCACACAGGCAAGGGAAGTGCTCCACCACTGAGCTACAGCCCTAGCCCAGCCCAAGAAGTTTGTTCTGATTGAAATTCTTTAACTTCAAGCAAAATACAATATTCCCACAATCACAGCCTGCATCTTACTAATATGAAAAATGAAATGAGTGCTGGCTTGAAATCAGAAGACTTATTTCTCCATTTCTAGTAAAAAATGACCTTGAGCAGACTATTGCTTCTCAACAACAAACACATTCGTGGCACAGGCACAAATACAGAGATATTTGAAAAGGATACATTCAGATAATGCCTGCCTGCAAGATTCATATAAAACTCAAATGACAAGAAAAATGGTTATACTTTAAAAACCATAAACATAACTACATCACCTAAAGATGATTAATATATAAACACTGGCAATCCTTTCAAATCAAAGACCTTAAACATATTTTCAACATGCTTCTAGCTACCAGGACCATTAACTAACGGATATGGTTAATTAAAACAAGTGTGGCTGATCTATATAGATCACACGTGCACTGATTATGGAACTTCTAGGCTATTGAACACATTTTTTATGTGACTAAATATATTACATTAGGATCCTATGAACTGGAATTGTTCTTCTAATATAGCTACACTACCATTCATTTTATTATGTCTCCCAATCTATAATACATACTCTTCAGAGAAGTCCTATATTTCTTCTTCAAAGTAAAGACTTTGCACAAAAGCATTCTCTGAAAATACGAAATTAGTGAGCTTATTATAACATCAGCTAAATTTCTATAAATTCAATTTCTAATAAATTTCTTTACATAAGTATAAATTACAATGATTTTTTAAAAAACAAGCAGGCATATAAAATCTTGAAAAGTCAGAAAACTCTCTTCACCGTTTTCTCTTTTCTGCCTTTCACAGAATCTCCCTTACAATGCTCAACAAGGTATTTTAAGTCTCAGGCACACTCTCCTTCACTGCAGCGCTAACAACGTTTGGATGATCAGAGGAAATGGAGGGAAGGAATCCGGGTGAATGCAGGCAGGAACCCAGGCGACCACACCACCCCCGCCTCAGGTGTTCACCTATCAGGTGGCTCTTCACCCCCCTCACTTGGCCTATGCCTCAAAAAAGCTCTTCATAAAATGAAGTGGTGGACCCGGGCTGCTGAAATAAGCAGAGTTCTCACACCCCAGACACTGTTCCTACCCTGACTTAAAGCTGCATCTGTGCAGGGCTGCCATACCCTGCACCCAGGAAGCTTTGTAACACTTCAGTTTCCAACTGTTCATCACAGACAACAAGAATCCTTTAAGTGCCTCCACAGCTTACCCTCCTCCTCCTTAATATCTCCAAACTCCCAGGTTAGGCCCTCAACCAACCCCTCAGATCACATCTCCTTCACTTTGTGGGTCTGAACAAGAAACACCAGACATCATTATGGCTTATACCCACTCTTCCCCTAATAAAGGTTATTACAGTGCAACTTGGAGTCCCAAGGCAAAACAAATAAACACCTGAATATAGTTTAAAAGGGTTCAGAAACCATCAACAATGCCTGCCTTCTGAAAGCTTTTCATTATAAAATAACCTTATTTGTTTCAGAAAAACAAATGCTTACTACATTGAGTTCTCACTAAATTTTAAATTTTACAAAATAATACAAGATATTTTTACTAAAAACCAAAGAAAGCGGGTGGGGGTCGGGAAGGAAAAGGGGCAATCATAAAGGGAAAATGACTTCAATGCATGTTTGAGTTTGTTGGGATGAACCCAACTACTATGTATAATTATAAAGATCTAATAAAAAGCCAGGCGTGGTGGCACGTCCACGAAGGGAGGCTGAGGCAGGAGAATCGCAAGTTCAAATCCAACCTCAGCAAAATGGAGGCACTAAGCAACTCAGTGAGACCCCGTCTCTAAGTAAAATACAAAATAAGGCTGGGAATGTGGCTCAGTGGTCAAGTGTCCCTGACTTCAATCCCTGGTATCCCTCCAAAAAAAAAAAAAAAAAAAAAAAAGGTCTAATAAAAAATAAGTTTTTTTAAAAAACTGAAGAAAGAGAAGGTAGGGTATAATTCAGTGGTAGAGTACTTGCCTAGCATGCACAAGACCTGGGTTCAACACGCAGCAACATTAAAAAAGAAAACACTAAAGAAACTGCTAAGACAACTCTTTAAGTTCTGCTTTCATGAAAACACTCCTTTAAAAAAAGTTCCAGGATCAATCTCTCTTCATATTATTGATATACTTATAATTAACATGTGTATATATGTAATATAAAAGACATACTGAAAATAAATAGTATAAATTAGCTTTTATCAATTATAAAGAAAACATACTTACTGTATTCCAAAATCTAGAACTGAAGGCTGAAAATGTAAACCTTTTCCACTGAACAGTTTTTCTGAGAAGCTAAAAAAAAAAGAAGAGAAAAGAGAGATTAACTTTTGCTATAATTTTAAAGTTTGGCTGCTGTGTTAAGAGTGTGTACTGCCAGTGACTTGGTGCATGAGATGTAATTTTACTCTCTCAGAGGTGAATCCGAACCAGATTTTAAATGAGAAAACTGAATTATTCAAAGTCTAGTATAATTCTAGCACTGCAAATTTTAAGAGGCTGTTAGATTATGGTTATTGTAACTTCATACCAAATGTCTAGATCTTGTCAGCATTCAGACAGAAATGGGAATGGATTTAACTTTTAATAGGCTTCGCTCTGGATGAAATCAGACAAACGTGGTGATTTTCATAAACCCTGAATCAAGAAAAGGCATACACATAGGGTGGGTTTGAGAGGGGACTCTGGCCTCTAAACGTGTCAGACTACTTGTAGGAGGGAAAGGCCACACTGGCTTGGCGGGGCCAGCTCTTGAAGGCTGAAACCATTACTAGGTTTGTATCTTTAAGTCCAATCACAAAATCTCACATGACAAGTCACAGTTTTCAGCAGTTGTTAATCATTACAGCGACCTAATTTCCTTTCCGAATCAAAGGCCAAGAATCAATATAGCAGGAAAACGTATCAAAAAACATGAAAGAAAAATACAGTAAGGACATGCAATTTATTATAAACATATTTAAAGACATTACATATGTATGTAGACAGAGAAAATATCAACTGCCATGTGACATATTTAAAGGCACATAATCCAAATGCATGAAGCTCTTAAAGGTAACGCCCATTCTGCTCTCAAACGAGTGTTCCAAAATATAATCTCCTCATTTTCTCCTCACAATAAGTAGTCCCTGCCCAAGCTGGTGTGGCACCAGACACCAATCCCAATGCAGAGAACAGAAAGAACCAGTTCCGAAGTCCTTATATCATTTTTTTTTTAAAGCTCCTTTCCTCTATCCTTTCTCCTAGAAATCCAATCTTGTCTATCATCTTTGTCTTTTACCTCTCTCCAATATCAAATGTGTCAGTAGTAAAGCTCTCCCTCTGCCTAACTCTTGGCAACTTCTCCACTCATTTGGAAAATGGCAAGAGACCCACTGTCTACTGGACCCCCTTGAATCCCAGAAGGCCAGCAGCACTAGGGCTGGGGGACGTAGCTCAGTGGTAGAGCACTTGCCTGGTACGTGTGAGGCCCTGGGTTCAGTCCCCGGCATCACACACGTGCTCGCACGTGCACACACACACACACACACACAAAGGCCAGCACTAATGCCTCAACTTGCTTGCAAAGAAGGCCACTAACACACCGAGTTGCCTCCAAAAGAGACGCGAAGAGCACAGGAAAGGATGGAGGGTCCACCTGGGCACACCACCCTAGACCAAGCTGGTGGGGTTCACCACTCCCCAAAAATAGCTTCACGTACCCAAAACCATCCTCAGAAAGATCAGGCTCCTACACACAAAAAATGAGCAAAATAATTAATGGCAGTCCTTTCCTGTGCCCTGAAAAGTGAAATTGCCATCAGATTTTATACTAGACTTCCAAGTGGAGAGATGAAGTTTGGAGGATTTAAGTAATTCACCCAAGGTCACACAGCTACTATGAGGCAGGGCCAAAATTCCAACCCAGATCTGTAGAGGCTGAAAATATGAATGCTGTATCAAGTTCAGGACTGCAGGACCTATCCGGGGAAGCATGCCTAGCCTGCTGGGTGACAGCGCGGGCTCTGGGCCCGACAAATCTGGAATCCAGGCCCATGGCCATCTCTTTCCAGACCTGAGTGGGCCAGACACTTAGCTTCTCTTCAATCCTACTCTTGTTATCTGCAAAACACAGATGACAACAGTACCTACTTTCAGTCGCTGTGAGGAGAACATGAAATGATCCTCCCTTTGTCTATGCCTGACACACAGTGAAGGGCAATAAATATTAGATCGTATTACAAAGAGGATGACACTCATCGAACATGAAAAGCCAAGAGGACAGATGGAGAAGCCAACCGAGCTTCTTGTGGGAGCTGACCTCTGGATTCTGAAGTCCCTAATGGGGCAGTGGTAATTTTCTCTGAATAGAACAAATGAAACATAAACTGGGGCCATCTCATCATAGCAGATCTTTAAATCTTGTAATCAGGAATTTTTACATACTGAACAAAATTCAGACATTTGGGTCCAACCTAAAGAAAAGAGAGTGGAAAGAGACTGGATTTCTCTAACTTTAAAGAAAATGCTATTTTTGGACCCCACATGAAAAAAAAAGTAGAATTCTGCCCTTTTTTTGTTCCTAGAAGTCACAGAATAAATTCTTTTTTTCCTCATCGGCAGACGTCAGCTCACCTGAATTTACAAGGAGGTTTAACATCACTAAGTAAGTTAACATATTAGTTCTTACAGACAAAACCGTTGACAGGTGTTGACCTGCAGAGTACTCACAGACGCACCTGCTCTCAAGTGGCTTCTAAAGACTGGGCGGGTGTGTGATGTTATGATGTATCTGGTTTGTTTTCCCTCCACAGCTCCTGGCTCATACCTCCCTCCCCAAGGAAGGCCCCCAAAACCAGAATCTGTCTTCCCCAAGGTGCATCATTCAGACTCTCATTTTCCCTTTCTGCCTCTGAGCTAGCCTTAAAGAAATTCTCTGATTTACCCTGCTCCCAAGACATCCCTCATTCCGCGGGGTCCTGCCTGCGCCCTGGAGAGGGGAGTGCTGCACAGAGGTCAAGAAGCAGCTGGACAGACAGGCCTTGCTGGGTTCTCCACCTACTCTATCACGCTCATGCGAGGAAGTCTCCACAAAATCCCCAAAGGACCATGTTCAGAGTGCGTATGGACAGTGGGACACTGCAGGCTGCTTGAGGGGTGGCACACCTGGAGGGGCCGTGGAAGCTCTGTGCCCCTCTCCACACACCTCCCCGTGCACATCCTTTATCTGTATCCTTTATAATCAACCAGAAGACATCACTGTTTCCCTGAGTTCCCTGGCCTACTCCAGTCAGTCAATCAAATCTTGAGGGTTGTAGGAGCCCTGATTTACAGTCAGTGGGTCAGCAGCTCAGGCAGGGCTGGAGAATGGCATCTAAACAAGGCTGGGGGTCTTGGGAACTGAGCCCTGAAACTGTAGGGTCAGAGGCTACCTCCAGGCGGATGGTGTCAGAACTGAGCTGGATTATAGGACACCCGGCTGGTGTCCACTGCTGCTGCTGGGGAGAAACCCCCACACCTTTCGGGACAGAAGTCTTCTCTGCTGACTGTCATGAGAGCCGATGATTGACAATGATTGACTTTTCCGAAAGGGAGTAAGCAACAAACAGCCGAAATTTTCTTAACTATGAACATCAAAAGTTATCCTCAAATATCAGAGCTAGCTAAGAAGTTACACTGTTTGAAATGACAAAGTTTTCATCTCTAAACCAGCAGCTTCAAACAAATAAGTCTCAATCAAGGGCTGGAGCGATGAAGGATGAAACTCCCCCACTTTGTCCTCTTTTTTTTTTTTTCCAAAAATCAACATCAATCTTTTCACATTTCATTCACCCTGAATAATGCGGATGACTGCAGGGTGTGGTGGCACACGCCCATAATCCTCGGCTACTTGGGAGGCTGAAGCATCCGGATCACAAGTTTGAGACTAGCCTGGACTACTTACAAGGCCCTTGGTAATTTAGGGAGATACTGTCTCACATTTTTAAAAAATGGGGGGACTGAGGATGTACCTCAGTAGTAAAGTACTCCCTGGATTCAATTCCCAGAATGATAATGATGAAAATAATACTGAATGATTCATATATGTCACAATCCACTAGGTCTCTTGCAAGCTTAGGCATAAAATAAATGCATGCGTCTTATAAAAAGCAATTATAAATTTATGCCACACGTTCTAATTTTCCACCTATAAGATAATTATAAGGAAATGTTCTTCATTAAAAACAAAAGAGGAGGGGTAATGTTGCTTCTCTAACAAGAGAGACACGTCGGATAAGAAAAGAAATAAGAGCAATAAACAGGAGAAACCCATTAAGACAGAGGCACAGACAATGACTTCCTGATTAGGATTCAAACAGCTCAGGAAACAGTAGAAAGAACTGACAAACAGGAGAGCATCCAATCAAAATCATTCTGCACAACAAAGGAAACAATTAACAGGGTGAAGAGACAACCTTGGGAATGGGGGAAACCTCTGCCAGCTATTCTTCTGACAGAAGACTAATATCCAGAATATGTAAAGAACCAAAAAACAAACGACCCAATAAATCAGCAGATGCACTGAACAGACACTTCTCAAAAGTATGAAAGGCCAATAATTATATGAAAAATTGTTCAGCATCTTTAGCCATCAGGAAAATGCAAATCAAAACTACACTGAGGGCTGGGATGGAGCTCAGTGGTACAGTGCTTGGCCAGCCTGTGTGAAGCCCTGGTCCAACTCTCAGCACTGTGCCCCCCCCCCCAAAAAAAAAAAATGAGATTCCATTCTCAACCCAATCAGAATGGCAATCATCAAGAATATAAAAAACAACAAATACCAGCAAGGATGTAGGGGGAAAAAAAAACACCTTGTTGACAGGAATATTAATTAGTACAGCCACTGCAGAAATCAGTATGGAGACTCCTCAAAAAAACAGAACTATCATATATCAGCTCTACTACTCCCAGGTATATACTCAGAGGCATCAAAATTCAGCAAATTATAAAGATACCTGCATTTTTATGTTTATAGTAGTACAATTCACAATGGCCAAGTTACAGAGTGAGCGTTGGTGCCCATCAATGCATGAATGGATAAAGACAATGTGGTGAATATATAAACCACCACGGAGTATTATTCAGCCATAAAGAAGAATAAAAACATATCATCTGTAGAAAAAGGGATGGAACTGGAAAGCATCATGTTAAGCGAACTAAGACAGACACAAGAACTCAAGTATTATATGTCTTCTCTCCTACGTGGCATCTAGGGAGGCAAAAGGACAAGAAAGTAGCAGGGAGACTGTTAGAGAAGATTCAGAGGAAGGGAAGCGGGGCAGGAAAGAACAGTAATGGGGTAGATATGATCAAAGTATGTTATTTGCATCTATGAATATACTACAAGGAAACCCAGTATTCTATATAATTAAAATGCACTAATTAAAATATATATAACCAATCCCCAAAAAACAAATGCCAAATGATTTCTCTGATTTAATGATGCTGATCCATAATATGGTGGGGGAGGGGGGAATTAAATGAACTCTAGATAGGGCAAAGAGGAAAGGGGGAGGGAGAGGAAGGGAGGGGACATAGGGGTAGAAGGATGGTGGAATGAGATGGTCATCGTGATGTGACTCCACTTTGTGTTCAACCAGAGATATGAAAAATTGTGCTCTATTTGTGTAATATGAATTGTAACGCATTCTGCTGTCAAATATAACAAAATTAAAAAAAAAAACTTGAAGAATACAAGGCAAGCATAATTGTAACTACCTTTTGATGATTAAATCATAAATGATTATTTCTTTTTCATCAGTATTTTCCCCAAGTTCAGTGAACATGTATTATGTGAAATAAAAACAAAATATTTCAAGCATGTTTACAAAAATGTGTGTGTGTGTGTGTGTGTGTATAAAAATAAAATTGACAGTAACCTGAGGGTATGTGAGCTCTTGTTCATGTGGACCTTATTCCACACTCTCTTCCTGTCCTTCTTTGAACCCAGGGCCTCGTGAAGACTAAGCACACACTCACCCTGAGCTCTGACTCCGGCTCCCTTTAGGTCCTTATTTTAAAGATGCCCACCTTCTGCAAAGAACTGCACTTCTCATCAGAAGGAGGTTGAATTCTATACATGCCATTTTGAAAATATATTATTTATCTGCCTACGATTTTTTTTTTCTTAAACCAGAGCTACATTTTTCTCTAGTCATATAAAGCCAAGAAACAGTTTGAAAAAGTGTCTAGCACAAAAGAAATTTCACTGGAAATGAGAGAACTAGGGTGAAATGCCAGATGTGACGGAAGCTCCCACATGACCCAGGGCTTCAGTTCCCTCTTAGGCAGAAGGAATGTGTCAGGCTGGATGATGTGACATCCCTGGAAAAGCATCTCTAGGCCCAGACTTCTTATTCCTGGGAAAATCAAACCTATCTGCTGATATCAGGCACACCCTTTCTTAAAAACATCAGTACTGTATCTTAGATACGGAAACAAATTAACTGCAACCAATGGTTCTGATGATTCAGAAATAGGTCACTTCAAAGACAACGCTCCACCTCTCCTAAGTGAATGGCAGGGCCAGTGTGACTCCAGCCCCAATCCCACAGGCCCTGGTCATACTGGGGCAGGTGGTCGGCTACAGGAACACACTCCCCTTGGGTTACAATCCAGAATGTGGGCCCAGCACCAGATGCTAACAAGCAAAACTCAAAGCTCAGAAGGTTCAGAGAGAGAAGAGGGGAACCTTCCTGGAAAACCCAGCAAACTTTTTGTGGTAGCCTCTTGCATGCTACACTGGGCCACACCAAGCCCCAACAAAGGTTTCAAAAAAATGGATCTATGAGATGCACCTCAGTGAACAGCCACCACAGAGGGACACCGGACAGACACCATGTCCAGTAGAGCCAACATGAGCGAAGATGCCAAAGCTGAGAAAAGGATGGGCCACATGTGGAAAAGACCAGGGGGACACGGAGAAGTGAATGGGCAGGAGAGAGGCAGTCCTGAGCCCCCACTGCACCTCGGGGGGTGGCTCTGCTGGACCACAGGGGGCTCTGCAAGGCCCGCAGACGCTCCACCATGAGTGAGTCTCCCATGCCGTGGATCTGTGCTGCCTTTGCTCTTGAAGGTCCGACCACTTTCCAGAGATCCCTGTACCGTGTCAGAAGATGGTCCATCCTTTCTGAACAAGTGGAAAATAATTTTGCCTGGCATTAAGTGGACACAACAGCGAATATTCACAGGGAGGGCAGAACTGTCTGCTTTTCCACCTCCTGTGATGAACTGTCCTGATGGATCTCTCTCAATACCCCACTGTCTATTCACTGTTGTTTTTTAGAAACAAACACTTGCAATACCTAGAGAGAACAGCATGTGTTTCCAAACTTTAAAAAGAAAAAAAAAAAAAAATTCTTTAAGCCAAGACAGTGGTTTGGCCACTGAATGCAGTCAAAAAGGTCATGGGGACAAGAGTTTTCACATCCATTTCTCAAACCCTCTCTGCCTCAAAAAAAGCTAACAACGTGTAGACCATGCCAAAATAATGCTCTTGTCTAGACTCCTGTGTCCCAGGAAAGACATATTATGCAAATGAGGTGCTTACTGGGCTGCCCTCATTAGTCACAAGAATGCAATGTCCCAAGTGCCAGTAATGCTGTTGGAAATCTACAGACTTCACAAAGGTAGGGATTCCTGTGCCTAATCCCTTGAGGCCCGTTCTTCTAAAAAAGTACATCCACTGGTCATTCATGGTCTCCCCTGAGCAAGAAGCAGGTACTTCTAAGACTCAGCAGCCATCTCAGAGGCCTTAGAGGAATTAGGTCTTCTCCATTATGCAGCTGGACCTCAAACTAATCCCTGCGCAGATACAAAAGCCCCAGCCTGGGGAAGTCCTGATGAAGCCTGGCCCACGGCTAGACTGGCCACTGCAGGAGAAGGCCCCTCAGGTGCTCTGCGCTGCACCTGTACAGGCTCCATGCAATCCAGGGCAAGGCCCTGAGCTTCAGGGTCTTCATTAAACAATAGACAGACCAAAAAACTGCAAGACTTGTGAAATGAGTTGTGGACGGGGTGTAGTTCCATGATAGAGCACTTGCCTCATGTTCACAAGGCCCTGGGTTGGTTAACTATATGAATAACAAAATTCTATATCACAAAATCTTAGTACTACATACTTGTTGTTATTTTCAATTTAAGAAATACTTCTCCCCAGAGGTTTGTTGATAGGAGTTTGTTGCAGAGTGCATGCAAAGAACCACTTAACAGTGGAAGCAAAAAACAGTATTTTCCCCATTAAAGTTCCCAGGTTTCTCAGTTAACTGAGGCAGGAGGATCACAAGTTCAAGACCAACCTGGGTAACTTAGTGTGGTACTGTCTCCAAATTAAAAAAAAAAAAATTAAAGGGGTTGAAGGATAGCTCAATAGTACAGCATTTGCCTAGCATGCACAAGAGCCTGGACCACAATCAATCCAGCCTGCAAAGGGGGGAATGTCATAAAAACGTCATGGGGAGGGGGCGTTGTGGCTCAGTGGTAGAGCTCTTCTTGCCTAGCATGTGTGAGGCACTGGGTTCGACTCTCAACACTGCATACGAATAAATAAAATAAAGGTCCATTGAAAACTAAAAAGTATTTAAAACAAAACAAAAATAAGTCCTTGGGCAGAACATGATTTTCTTACAGTTTCTTTCATGTAGAAAGCTTCAACTATCAAGGTCAAAGCATTAAACAAACTAAAAGACTGATCAAAGGGTAAGGTCCTTGGGACAATGCCAACAATGCTAGTCTGCTGGAGGTGCGCACACCAGGAACAGGATACCTGGGTTTGAAGGCAGCCCAGTGTGCTCATGGCCAGGCTTTTGTAAATATGACAAAGTCCTCCACCTGTCCCTAACATTGCTGAGGATCTTCTCCCCACAGTAAGTCCCATGGAGGAGATGCTGCTTCTCTCAGAAACTAGTCCATAGCCAGGGGCTCCTCTGGATGGATCCTGAGCTCACAGGCCCTATCCTGCCCGCTCTGAAATTTTCAACATCTCCCTCCCTGATCTTTCTCCCACAACCATACATATGAAGAGACTCGTGCACTTGAGATGAGACCCTTTGACCTTCCCTTGTTCTTCAAGCCCTCCTCCCCTCACAGTCAAACTGTTGATGGAGGGGCTGGGGCTGGGGCTCAGCTGCAGAGCACTTGCCTCACACGGGTAAGGCACTGGGTTCAATCCTCAGCACCACATAAAAATAAATAAATTAAATAAAGGTATTGTGTCCATCTACAATTAAAAAATACATTTTTAAAAAATGTTAATGGACAATGACAGCAAGTACATTTATTGAGTACTTACAGTATACCAAGTGCTGTACCAGGCACTTTATCACAGGGCCCTGTGGACACTATTATCTTCGGCTACAGTTTGGATCTGGAACATTTCCCAAACGCCCATAGGTTAAAGACCTACTCAACAGGGTAGCACTACTGAAAGGTGGTGGATCCTTTAAGAGGTGGGGCCTCTGGAAGCAAGTTAGGACAATGGGAAATATGCCCTTGAAGGGGAGAGTGGGAACCTGGCTTCTCCTCTCTTTTCCATGCCGTGGCCCTGAGGAGAGCAGTTTGCTCCACCTATGCTCCCTACCTCTGCCATCTGGCACTGCCAACAGAGGCCAAATCAGCTGGGCCCACTGATCTTGGACTGAACCCTGTCCCAATGTAAGCCATCCCTCAGGTATGTTACAGTAGCAGGAAGCTAGCACACCATCCCATCCTCACACTTGAGTAAACAGATGCTCTGAGGGTTGCAGCAGCTTGCCCAAGCCCTCTCAGCTGGGCGCTGGGCGAGTGTGATCTGAGCACACATTCGGAACCCCTGCCTACACTGCCTGCTCCCTCTCGTCTGGCACCCAGCCCTCTCACTGCACCACTGCTACTGCTGAGGTCATCAATGACCACAAGCTGTGAAGTCAAGTGCTGAGCTTCCTTAATCTCCCCTCTGGCTCCACTCTCTTGAACGGTGTCCCTGGGTTTCTAGGAAATGTCTCCCGCTCAAGCGCCTCTATCTCCGACCATCTGGGCCACGCTCCCCTCTGCTAGGCTCTTCCTCAATTCTCTTTTTATTCTGGCCAATTGTATCCACTCACCCACTAGGTTCACCATCTCCAGGAGTTCAAAGTGTCCCACAGTCATTTGTTATTTCTGTGGCTGTCCAGCATCTTCCTGGCGACACTGGTAGGTTCCCCACAGGTACCCCTTCTGGATTTGGAAAGGGCCAAGTACAAATCTCAATAGCCCCACCTGCAGCCAGGGTGCTGGCCAGCATGACCCACCTGAGGCAGAGAATCTGGGGAAGGAGATTGGAAGGTTGCCCTGGGGACAACCACAGCAGCAGTGCAGCCGGTGAGCAGCCGGGGCAGTAGTGTCCCCAGCACCACTTCCACAGCATCATTCTGGCAGTAGTTCAAGCTGCTAATAACCCCTTTAGCTTGTTTGTTTCCTGAGCCTGGTTCTTAAATCTTCCTAGAGACTCTGTCAGCTGCCCAATATCTTTTCAATAAACTCCTTTTCTGTTTAAATCAGCCAGAGTTGGTTTTTGTGGTTTGACTGATTCATTTCCCAAGCCTGTGTATCTGTGGCCTAGACTCCCCCACTGAGCTCCTGACTCATGTTCCCATCAGTCCCAGACAGCAGCCTGTGGATGGGAGGTCCACAGGCACCTTCAGAGGGAATCCAAGATGGAGTCCAACAGCTCGTGCAGCCCCCCATGGGTCTGCTGTACTGGGCTCCCATCTTGGTGAGTGACTTGCTATGTCCCCAGTCAGAGACCTCATGGATACCCTGACTCCTGTGCTTTTCTTAACTCCCCAGACAACAGACGCTGAGGACTCTCCTGGCACTTTACACTTCTGTTCCATTTAAATCTGTGCCCTGCTCTCCACTCCAAATATCAGGACTTCATATTCAAAAGGCACTGCAGCTGTAATTTGAAGGACTTTAAAATATATCATTAACTTGACATAGTTACTCACACCAGAGTCTATAAAGAACTCTCTTAGTAAAGTGGCTAAGTAACTTTGCAAAAAAACTAGAAAAGAAGAGACCAGCAAGTTAAGCTCTTGTTTCCCCAACTTCCATTCCAACTTTCTCCTTACTGCAACTTAGGGTATCGCCTCTGTGGTTTAAAGATTTGACATCTTTCCTAGGGAAGATGATTTTAAAATGTGCAAAATACGAAATCCATTTTCCCTTTCCTTTCAGCTCTAGGGCAGCAAGTTAGTATGAGAAGTCCTTCAGTATTAGATGTCTGAAGTGTGAACAGTTTTCCAAAGACTAGCATATGAAAGGGGAGGCCAGCACAGAAATTCACATGGACAATAAAGGCATCAGGGAGACTAAACTTCTTCCTTCCTGATCACAGATGAGCAATATAAATTCATACAATGTTGTAGCTGTATTTAGAAAACCAATGCTGAGTTCTCAAAATATCCCTATAAGTTTAGATATTAGTTCCTTGGGAGTGAGTGCTAAGGACTGGATACACGTCCCCCAAAGTCCTTTGTACTGAAGGCTTGGTCTCCAGCCTATAATGCTACTGGAAGGCAGTGGAACCTTTAGGAGGTTGGGCCTGGTGCCCTTAAAGGAATACTGGCACCCCAACCCTCCTGTCTTCTCTTTCATGTCCTGGCCAAGGACAGTTTTGTCCTGCTCTGCTACCACCATATGCTGCCTCACCCCAGACCAAAAAGCAATGGGGTCAACCAATCATGGGCTGAAATCTCCAAAACTGAGCCAAAATAAACTTTTTGCAAGATGATTCCCTCAGGTATTTGCTACTGTAACAGAAAACAGACTAACAAAGAGTGAGCTAGTCATTTTTAAAAGTTCATCTAAAATCCGTTAAACAATTCCACAGCTGAACCTATTCACATTATAAAAAGCCGGAATGGCCAAGTCCCACTGTCATTCACTTCTTCTGCCTGTCTGCATTAAGATACCACCATAGCCAAGTCGGGGACGTTCAAGAATCCGAACACGACTAAGACAAACGCCTAACTTTGATGTGCATGCAGTTTCACACGTACAGCCTCTGTATGCTACGATGTGCATCACGACGATCCAAGGTACAGCACAGGCCCTGTTTCCAGTATCCACAGGAAGAAAATTTCATGCGGTAGAGTGGAGTAGGTTAGGAAAAGCATTCTGGAAGAGGTTTCATTTGCCTAAGATCTAGATATGCCATCTTAGGGTAAAGGTGAAGGAAGGAGTTGAGGGAAAGTTCAAAGGTATACAAGTTGCAAAAAAAAAAAAATTGATATGATAAAAACTGAGGCACATAAAATAATTTCTTTATGTCCGAGAACAATATTTTAATTCACACACTGAAATGTTTTAAAAGTCCACCTCCAGGGGCCATGGATATAGCTGAGTGGAAGAGCACTCACCTAGCATGTGTGAAGCACTGGGTTCTAAGCCTCAGCACCACATAAAAATAAATAAATAAAATAAAGGGTTTTTTACAACTAAAAAAAAAAAATTTAAATCCAACTATAAGCAAAAATATCAGAACAACATTCAAATATAAAGAATGTTAGGAATCTTGTCAGAAAAATCTAATGAAAAACTTCTAAGCTTTCCCACTGTTCCCTAAAGGGCCAGCCTCACAGCCCTGTTGACAGAGTGAGCGAAGGAGCCCTGTGGCTTCACAGCAGTTGCTCTAGTCTCATGAAACTAACATGTGGATCGTTTGGTGCTCCATGCTGCTGGGGCCCATTCCTGTTTCTCAGAACACCTGGACAATATGGTGTTAATTCAAAAAATCCCAATCTTCTCTCTTTGAAAGAAAAAAAAATCTACCCTCTAAACATAACCTTCTGAAAAGGAATGCTGGGAGTACAGCTCAGTGACAGAGCACATGCTTAGCCTGCATCTCCCAGCGTGCACGCATGCACACGTACACACCACAACTTTCAAGCTGCCCACTAAACACACTGGGCCACAGAGCATCATGTCCTACTGACAGGCTCACTTCTTCCGCACCACAATCCATTGTCAGAATGGCTTCAAAGCTGATTTTTCTCACATGAAATCCAAGAAATACCAATGCTAAGAAAACCAGTCTAGAATGAACCAAGAAAGTACTCCTTAACACAAGTCAGAGGAGCTATCAGACAACTTAGAAATGTCAAAATGTTCTCTTGAGACACGATGGTACAGGTTTTTTTGTTTTGTTTTGTTTTAAAGAGAGACAGAGAGAGAATTTTTTAATTTTTTTTTTTTTTTTTAGTTCTTGGCGGACACAACATCTTTGTTTGTATGTGGTGCTGAGGATCGAACCCGGGCCGCACGCATGTCAGGGGAGCGCGCTACCGCTTGAGCCACATCCCCAGCCCGATGGTACAGGTTTTACTGTCTCTTTCCCAGGGACCTGTGACACATTGCTCTTTGAGCCCTCGGATCTTGCCTGTCCTTCTTCTGTGTCATAGGATTCTTAGCTGGGCACATTTCCGAAACGCTCCTACTTCTGAGCACCCGGCAGGGGGTGAGAGGGGGGCTAAGTTCCAGCAAGTGGCAAGGAAGCACAGACACTGTCTGGCAGCCCCCAGGACCCCTGTGTCCTCTTCTCCATCCCTCCTCCATCTGCTGCCATAAATACACTGTGAGTGCAGGGCCCAGTGCGCTGGGGAAGGGACCACAGTGGTGTGCAAGAAGCCAGGTTCCTGAACACCTCCTGGAGCCAGCAGCTGCCTATTACTTTGGGGAGATAGATGTGACCAAGAAACTTAATTCCAATTCAAAGTTTCTCAACCTTTTCTAACAGAAATTGTCAGTAGCCACTGCCCATCGACTGCTCCTCATTCCAGCGTCTGCCCTCTCCGGGGGGTGGGTGGGTTCCAGCGAGCCTTTCCTGGCATCTGGAACTAGGGCTTCCCAATAAACCAAGAGCAAGCAGTAACAGCAGCCAAAACCTTATTCCAGCCTGAGAGTAAAACAAAATCTAAGTAAGAAAAGGAGAGTTCTGCCACTTGCCTTTCTTGGAAAAAGCCACTAACTATGGTGATGGCCCATGGTGGCCTTAGCCACACGCCGACACAAACAGGAAATGCCTGTGTATGACCATTTCAGAATCTAGTGTCCTGCCTCCTAACCAGACATACAGGGACACACCAGGACCTCTGTAAGACCCTCCCCCTAGCCAAGGGTGAAAGGGTATTCCAGACCAACATGGTCACATCAGAAGCAGAAGAGGTGCTAAGAGGAACAAACAGATTATGTCCCACCTGGCCTTCTAGGAACAAAGTCCTGGAAGAGGCTTCATCAATAAGAGCCCACTAGCCTTTACAGTCCAGGAAATGCAAGGAGTGAAAACTTACTCTACTTTTCAAAGACTGCTTAGAACTGCCTCAGTTATTGGTATTCATTACCTCCTTGGGAAACAGGGCTGGTGGGGCTCACAGGAAACTTAAAATGGAAAACAGTTGTGTTCCCGCTCTATTTGAAGTCATCCAGTACTGCGTCCCCCTGCCGAGCTCTCATAAACCAGAAAGAGAAACCACCAGGAAAACTGTCTTGCTTCCTTTTCAGTCCTGGAGAAAATGGCTCATGGGCTACACCACACAACAGGGAAGGAAAGAATCTGGCTAAATTCCAGGGCCCAGCAGGATCGATTCACATGTGGAGGTCACTCGAAAGATGGTACAAGAATTATCTGGCTCTTATAACCAGACTTTTGGATTCCACTATTATAAAATTAAGACCCCAAAATCCACTGGAAAGATTAAATGAAATTTGTTGTCAAGAGCTCTGCCAAGTGCCCAGCGAGTGTTCACCCTTGGCTGGAAGAAGGGGAGAGTGAAGGGAACAGTCCATTCTAAAGTCAGCAGACAGGCCAGGCACAGCAGTGCATGTCTGTAACCCCAGCAGCTCAGGAGGCTGAGGCAGGAGGATGGCGAGGTCAAAGCCTGCCTCAGCAATTTAGTGAGGTCCGAAAGCAACTCAGCAAGACTCTTGTCTCTAAATAAAATAACAAAAAAAGAGCTGGGGATATGGCTCACTGGTTAAGCACCACTGGGTTCGATCTCTGGTACTAAAATAAATAAATAAATAAAAATTAAAAAATAAAGTCAGCAGAGAAGCAAAACAGGAGGAATCCCTATTCTGATTTCCACAGACACAACAGATGCAAATCAGGGAAAGGCCAGAGAGTACATTTCAGAATTTAATTTATTAGAGGTGCAGTCAGGGAAGGTGGCAGAATGGCCACCAACTGAATGCCACGAGGACCTGGCAACAGTTAGCAGGGGCCTCCCTTTCAATTCTGCCAGAGAATTTAATTGTTGTTAATTATACAGATTCCACTCACATGCAAATCATGCACCCAGAGTTTTCCTTTTAAATTGTAATTTTTCTTTCAAACCCTCCAGGCACTGAAGTGTAATTGCTGAAGGTGCCCAGGAGCCAGGTCCCCTCCCACATGCCCCTCAGTTCTCTTCCCACTGCCAGGTCTGCCCCCAGTTCTGGACCTCCTTTTGAGCCCACCTCCTACAACTTCCCCTCTCCTTCTAGCACTCTCCACCCCAGACAAAGCACAGCGTGGGTCCTGTGCAGACACCAAAGGCAGCCAGGGAAAGGAGGACCAGCCAGTGGTGACATGGTTTGAACCAACCAATCCTTGTAAATAACGGCCAATTCCAAAAGTAGTAGAGCTCTTCAATAAAACTGAGGATTATTATAGCAACATGGGAAAAAACCATACTGTGACAAGAAAAGGAAACAAAAACTTGTTGTGCACAACCTGATTACAACTAAATAACCCACCTGAAGACGCAAGCTGCAACCTGCTTTATATGCTCTAATGCCAAAATCTGCAAGTAAGCTGAGGCAACAATATTCTCCCCNCTTGTTGTGCACAACCTGATTACAAAAAAAAAAAAAAAAAAAAAAAAAAAAACCACACAGGGGAAAATGAGAAGTCAATTACCAAAATATTCACAGCAACGTGAGATGTCAGGAATATCAGTAACAGGTCCCTTTCTCTGGATTTTCCAAAACTGTGAAGTGCTGCAGAGTCTCTGGGAATATCAAAATTGTTTCGAAGCACTTTTTAAAAAAACTCCAGAGCAATAGGAAGATGCACATTCTTTCTCAATGCAGCTTATAATTATTTCTTTCTATGGATTTGATTCCAAACTACTTGCTTATGCTGTGGCTTTGCTGCATTTTGCCTACCTCCCTGGCGGTTTCTTGGGCTTCCTCTGGCCCCTGCTCCTCTACTTCCAGTGCAGACAGCCCAGGCTTCACCCACGGCCCAGAGAAACTGCTCACAGGATTTAGACATCACTCCAAACGCACATCTCCAGGCCAGCCCCCTCACACCCCATCCTCCAGAGGCCTATCCATGGGCCCCGAAACTCAGCTGGTATAGAACTAAGCTCCTGCTCTTACCCCCGAACCTTCTCTGCCACAATCCCAGCCACTCAGTCAAGCCTTTGAGTCATTCTTGATGGTTCTCCACCTCACACTCCATATCCAATCCACTGGAAACCTGTGAGCTCTTCTCTTCAAAATAGCCACAGCAGAGTTGGTGGCACCCACCTGTAATCCTACTGACTCCAGAGGCTGAAGAAGGAGGATCACAAGTCCGAGACCAGTCTCAGCAACTTAGGGAGACCCTATCTCAAAATAAAAATAGAAAAGGACTAGGGATGGGGCTCTGTGGTGGAGCGACCTGGGTTCAATCCCCCGTACCACAAAAAACAAAAACAGCCAGAATCTTCCCAGGTCCACAGTCACCCAAACCAGTCCAAGCACCATCACTTCTCTAGATCCCTTGGTTATGGGCTACGATGGCCTCAGTGGTCTCCCTGCAAGCCAGGCTCAACAGGAACAGCCTTGGCCTTATTAAACCTGTCACTGTTCTGCTCAAAGTTCCTGGAATGAATCCCCCTTTCAAAGGCTTTATGTGAACTCCATACCACACTCTCCTAGTGACTTCACCATTTCAATTCCCTCCCCTCTGGGGACACATTCTGCTCCAGCCCAGGATCTTCCGGCTGCTCTGTGAACACTGAAGGAATACATGAGTTCCCACCTCAAAGGTCTGCAGTTGCTGCTCTCTCCACCTGAAGCATTCTCCACTCACACGGCCTCCTGGCAAAGCTCCGGCCTCCTTCAAATGTTTGTGACATCTCACTCTGTTAATGTGCCTCAATCTCCTGCTCATAACTACAGGCCCTGCCCCACAACCCTTTTTCCTGGCTCTTCCCTCCCCGCCCCCAACTTTTTCCATTCCACATCTTGCGCCTTCCAACAGCCATAAAGTTTAGTTATGATATTCAGGTTTGCTGCTGGGCTGGTTCCCACACTCTCTCAGACTGCAAGGTTCACTTGGACAGGGATTTGGGTCTAGTCTGCTTGGTAATGTGCCCCAAGCATTCCAAGAATCGTAATTCAAACATGTTGGTTGAAAGAAAACTGGTGTAATGAGTTTATCATATCAGGATACAGTGGTACACACCTGTCATCCTAGCAGCTTGGGAGGCTGAGGCAGGAGGACTGCAAGTTCGACGCCAGCCTCAGCAACTTAGTGAGGCCCTAAGCAACTTAGTGAGAAATTGTCTCCCAAAAAATAAAAAAGTGGGCTGGGGATGTGGCTCAGTAGCTCAATTCCTGGTTCAATTGCCCTAGGTTCAATCCTGGGGCGGGGAACAACACAGAGATAGAGATAGATAGATTATCATATCAAAATTCAGGCCTCAGAATACTTCTTTTTTAATTATCCAGAACGAAGCTGGCCTCATCCTAACATGTCAGAAACCACAAGATCATGAAAAAGGCTTTCCAAATTCCAGCCTCAACCTTTATCAAATCTTATTTACAACAATGAAAGTGAACACAGAATATTTTTAAAAACCAATGTGAGGTAAGTTACATCTCTTATTCAGCCTTTAAAAAATGCCAGGTCGAGGGCTGGGGTTGTGGCTCAGCAGTAGAGCACTTGTCTAGTATGCCTGAGGCACGGGGTTCAGTCCTCACCACCACATAAAAATAAATAAAATAAAGGTATTGTGTCACAACCAAAAATAGGTTTTTTTTAAAAATGCCAGGTTCAATCATGGCAATGGTTTTCAAAATCAGAGTGATTCACTACATTACAAATGCTGTCACTATTAATAAGATGGTGAGACAACTAATGATTAAAAATACAGAAGATACAGGGTCCTACTGAGGAAAATAAGACCTGAACAGGCACTTAATAGTTATGGAAGAGCTTAAGCTGGAAAATGAGACACAGGCAGATCTGGACTGTTAAGAAGAGATCCAGGTTGGCTCGGGGAGAATCTACTGGAAAGTAGTACCCAGGATCTGGACCTGGTTCAGATCCTCCAAGTCAGCAACACCAGTTCCTGCAACATGCCCATGAGGGTTCTTTGGGCCCCACTGTTTGAATGAACAGATCTGTAGTCCCAGAATGAAGGAAAAATATTCAAGATCTAACAGTATTTATAAGTCGGTTGCCCAAAAACGCAGGCAAGCTCAAAGGCAGCCTCACCTCTGCTGCCGAGGTGCACCCTGTTCTCTCACTAGTCCCCCTCGCTATAACAGGGCCAAATGTTGGTGGTGTCGAGATACAAGATCTCAAGTGGAACCTGTCACACGAAGCTGAAAAGGTACCAAAACTAGTAAGCAGACGTACCCAGTAACAACATCATGAGGTTGGGTCCAAAAGAAAAGTAGGTAACCACTGGAACATTAAAATACATTCTGTGACTATTCATGAAAACAAACACTTTCTGAGATACAGGATGAGTTTTCAAAAGGCCTAAAATAATATGCAATCCCACTAAGAAAGGAAAAAGTGACTCTTAAAACATACAAACTGGGCTGGGGAGGTAGCTCAGTCTACTGATAAAGCACATGCTTTGCATATGTGAGGCCTTGGGTTTAACACCCAGCACCAAAAGGGGAGGGGGACTAGCACCAAAAGGGGAGGGGGAATCAATACTTTCTTTTAGGAGGGACAAAATTTTTATATACTTGTATTGGTGACTGCATAACCCTAAAAACATATTTTATAAGACTGAACTGCACTCTATTATAGCACTTGAATTATATTTCAATAAACCTTTTTTAAAAAAAATAGCAAGCAAGTACACATGCCAACCTCATAATTCAATCATGCTATCAGGATCCCGTGTGGGAAAGGAAAGAGGAGGCCATTTCTGCAGATGCGCCTTCTCTACAGGCTCCATCCCTTTCTGTGCACACACGCCTCTGGCGCATAATGAAAATGCCATATGCAGATGCATTTGATTAGCACCGTCTGCATTTCCCATCATTATGCAGCACTTTGTAAGCTGTAGTTAATTCCTGCCTATTATCCCAGTGCAAAATCATCCTGCCTAATCTCAAGCAGCCTGGCAGCTGCAGCAGAAGAACAGCCTTGCTCTTCAGTGGAGACCCATTTGACACACAACCCCTGCTGCAACAAGGACTCTGGATCGTCTAGGGCTAATCCACTTCAATCACACAGGCACTGTAGACCAAAGAACCACCGTGACATCCTTCATCATCTGTTAGCATGTACTTTTAAAGAAGCCAAAAGGAGAAAATGAAGAGAGGGGTGGAAATCGGGGCTGGGGTTGGGGGGAAGGGTGGAAGGAGGTGAGGAAATCAAAGAAAAGCAGAACAAGAGCCTATACCAAGACATGCGATCCTTCCACCACCTGGTCTCCAGAGCTCAGTGAAATCCACTACTACTAAATTATTCTGGACTCACCAGTTCTCCAAATAATCCCTTGACCTCTCTTCTAAGGAAGCATTTCCGTATTTTAAATAACTCCCATTGTTGTTTTAACTATAAATGAAAGAAGGAAATACACTAGCAGAACTTTATACAATAAAATACTGTATTTATACAATACTAATAAAGTATTCAGTTGGACTTTTAACTGTCATTACAAACAACTCAATTTTTAATCTGTATTCAGTAACACTTTTGAAATATGTTCTTCCTCTAACAATAACAAAAGAGGGAAATCCTGTAATCTCCATACTAGAAATACTGCCACATGTTTGCAGTGGTTACAGAAGCTCTTTAAATTCAAGAAAAGGTAGTGGAATTTTGAATAATGTGTAGCTCCTCAACATGTCCTCCCTACTAGAAATGAATCCTCATAAGCATTTACTTAAGCATCAAGAAATAATTTAGTCCACTGACATCCAATTAAGACATCTCTCGGAGATAACTAGGGCTTTACAAAAACATGGGTTCCAGAGCTCCAACACTGTCTCCAAAATCGGAATCTCTGGGACAGAGTCCAGAAAATGTGTATGTTGGAAAGAAAGCACCCAAGCAATTCCACTGCACATGCATCCATTAGGAGAGTCAAGGTCAGAGTAAGTGCTTTGGGAACCACAGATCCATGCACACACGCATCCATCCATCCATCCATCCATCCATCCATCCATCCATCTCTCTATCCATTCATCAGTCCATCTACTGCAAATTCCATCCATCCATCCTTCCATCTCTCTATCCATTCATCAATCCATCTGCTGCAAATTCCAAGATACTTCCATGACGTTTCTGTTTCCAGCGCAGCTCGATCCCATTTTTAAATTCTTCAGTCTCGATGAAGGTCAGATTACAGAAAACAAGCTACCTATTTTAGGCAGAAGAGGATTTAAAACATGGAATTAAGCATTTACAAGAACACCGAAAAGTTCAAGGGAGGTAGCTGCCTCTAGGAAAGACTCCCATGAGAGGTGTTGGTGCTCTGTCGCATCAGGAACATCCTGGAACTAATGAGTCAGTTGTGAGCTCAAGACCTGAGTGCTGCTTGTCACCACCGCTGGTCCCACATCAGATGGAACCAAGTTGACTAACAGAAGATCACTCACTCTTTGCTATGCTCCAGGGGCCGACTGTGCATGAGTTCAACGTGCTTCTGATGCTACTCCACTGAATACCTTGTAAGTAAGTGGTCGCCTGAACCGAGTCCAGCAGGCCAGTCCACCTCAACTCCCCCACAAACCCCTCCAGTACTTCCTTTTCAACCCGCTGCAAACACCCCAAAGTCTATCTCACCTTTGTTACTTCCTCTGGGTTTTCTTCTATTTCCATTTCCTGTGGGGAAACTGCTCATTCAGATTCAAGTACTGCTCCTCACAACATATGAATTTCTTTTTCTTTTTCTTTTTTTTTAATTCAGCTGATAATACCACCTATCCAGATCTTTTTGGCTCCTGCCCATAAACTTCCTCTCCAATTCCTGTTATTCACCAAGTAACAACATTTGAACTAAATTGATGGGATTAATACTTCAGAAATATACCACCACAACATTCAATGGAAAACTCTAATTGCATTATCAAGATCTGCCAAAATTCAGCCAGCATTTTTTAAAATTTCTTTTCTTAGTCGTAGTTGATCAGAATACCTTTATTTTATCTATTTATTTTTATGTGGTGCTGAGGATCGAACCCAGCGCCTTGCACGTGCTAGGCTGGTGCTCTACTGCTGAGCCACAATCCCAGCCCTCAGCCAGCATATTTTACACAGTATTCTCTGAACCCTACGTTCAACACAGCATCAGATATGATCAACAGGTAGAGAGCATAAAACATGGCCCCTGACTGCAGGAGCCCGTATCCTCAGGAGAGCAGCAGAAACCCAAGGAAAAAAAGAACAAGAGAGACGGCAAGAGTAGGACTCTTTGTTCTTTTCTTTGTATCTTCGCGCACGCATGTGTGTGTGTTGCTGGGGGTCGAACCCAAGGTCTTGTGCATACAAGGCGAGCACTCTAGCACCACTGAGACACACGCCTGGCCTCGGCTGCTCTTAAGCACACGTGAGGTCTCCTGAAATGAACATATGGTAACGTCTTGTGAAACAACCCACAGACTCCACTTCTGCAAGCGGATCTTACTTAATACAATTCACTGTGTGACTTCAAAACATGGCTCATGAGTCACAAACCAAAAATCTACCACAGGTTAGTGTGGAGAGGGCAGTAATTAAAGCACATTAAGTTATTCCTGACACAGGGATTCAGGACAGAGAATGTAGCACAGGGAGACCGAAGATGGACACATGCCCTAAACTCCTCAATTTATTTTCTTCTGTGAGCAAAGGAGTCTTCCTCCTGATCTGGGGTTGTGTTTGTGCCTGCGTTGAGATTTTTCCCAATAAGGATTCCGCTTTCTCTCCTGGATGGTGTTTCACCTCTTTGAACCCAGCGCCCTCCACGGCAGCAGCACCTGTTTCTAAATAAGAAGTCCCCGAGCACAGACTCCCTCGCTTTCTGTACTCACTTTCTAAGTGGAAACATGTTCGGTGAGTGAGTTTCTCGAGTTATACTGAAGGTGAAAGGGGGACACCCACAAAAGCCTGTCAATTTAAGTGGAAAAATACATTTTCTTTAGTAGAAGGATTCCACCTCACCTACCGTATTTTAGAAGTACGTTCTATGCAATTTCCTTACATAGAAAATTCAAAGTAATCAACTGGTTTGTTTCCTGCCCCCAGGACCACTGGCTCTACATGGAACAAAACATTTCCATCTTCTATAAATGAAAGTCCAAGTTCACAGACACTAGGTTAAGTGTTATTTCTTGTAAACACCAAGATAAAATTCAGTATAAAACATCCCAGAGGTCACCAATGGCTCCAGAACAGCAAGTCGTGAAGTCTCTGGAGCCCTCTGGACAGTGGGGGATACGTCAGCAGAAGGGTCTTCCTCACCTACTGGATCTCAGTCTCACCGAGTTCATGCAGAGGCTGCACACGCCCCTCCTGGATGAGACCCTATTATATGACAGTTACCCTTGCAGAAAAGGTGCAGAAACCCACGCCCGCAGTGACCTGCAGTATTCATGGTCAGGTCAGATAGCCCGGCTGGCTGGTGTTCCCTGACTCTCAAGCCCACCCTCTCTCAGCACACCCTCAGGGAAGAGCTGACTGCCCCAACTCCACCCAACCCCTCGGCCCCCCATTCTATCTCCCCTCCTCTTGGGAATTCAGAAACATGAGTCTGGGCACTGTAACCACTCTGCCTGTTATGCAGCAACTCTGATAACAAATGCATGATGAGACAGACAGGGGACCTGAAGGAGGCAAGACAGTCGTTTTCAAGAAAGGAGAAGGAACTTAAGAGAAAATGGAAGTGAGAAAGCTACTTCCTCTTAAGTTCAAAAGTGAATACTTTCCCCCTTTACCTGCTTTTAAATGTACCGCTTTTCTCCCTTTATTCTAAGTTGATTTGTCGTTGTCAAATCCGCTGCTTCTCCAAAGGGGAATGATTTATCCACATTACTACAACCAGACAGCACACACTATTTTACGATATTTTCCAATATTTTAAAATACACCACACATCGTGTTCTCCAGTCACTGGAAAAGGACACATAAATGTAAAGCTTATGTTTTACAACCCACGCAAATCTACAATGCCAACTGCTAGGAGCTTCCACACAGTCCTCCTCTCTGTTCTGCTTCTCGATGCTGGGCTTTCCCTATCAGGAAGTGGCCATTTTTACAACTAAATAACCCACCTGAAGACGCAAGCTGCAACCTGCTTTATATGCTCTAATGCCAAAATCTGCAAGTAAGCTGAGGCAACAATATTCTCCCCACCCCCCAGTTTAAAAATCTATCTGTATCTACACAGCTCTCCACTCACGGCCCCACGGATGCAGGTTGAGGCTATGGCAGGAAATGTCTTTCTGCAGGGCAAGGGAATTCAGAGCGGGAAGCAGCTGCTCAGTTAATGGCAGGGCGCCAAGTCTCAAACAGGACCAGAAACCAAAGCTTCTCAAAGTTGTAAATATATGGTACCAAAGGATTAAAAAAAAAAAAAAATGCAAGGTGGTCCCCTAAGGCATGAAAAACTAACAAGTGAACAGCACTTCACCTCAGGACTGGGGTCCACAACGACCAGGTCTGCTGACAGACACGTCAAGGTAAACATGTCAATTATCCTCCTGGGGCCGCTTCCTCAAATATAAGAGGACCCCATACTCTGATTCTCTAGTTGGCCGCAAGTTATGAAACCGAAGAAAAGCTAAGACGAGGATGCAGAAGGAACAGGCAGGAGGAGAGAGATCATATGCTCCGTTATCAGTAAGGCCCTGCAGCTGACAGCCTGGTTTTAATCAATGCAGTTTTCAGAAGGATAAGAAACAACAGAATTAGGAAACACTGACCTCCCCATGTGAGACTCATTTACTACCCTCAGTTATGAGCACCATCTAAAAGAACTCAAAATCGGCCAGGCTCGGTGGTGCACACCTGTAATCCCAGAGACTATGGAACTGAGGCAGGAGAATCTCCAGTTCAAAGCCAAATTCAAGGCCAGACTCAGCCTTAGGAATCCTGTCTCAAAAAAAAAAAAAAAAAAGCACAAGTGGTGCACACGCCTGTAATCCCAGTGACTCAGGAGGCTGAGGCAGGAGGATCTCCAGTTCAAAGCCAACCTCTGCAAGGCCTAAGCAACTCAGTGAGACCCTGCCTATAAAATAAAACATAAAAAAGGGCTGGGGATGTTGCTCAGTGGTTAAGCACCCCTGGGTTCAATCCCTGGTCCCAAAAATAAAAGGACTGAGACTAGAGATGTAAGTCAGTAGTAAAGCACCCCTGGGTTTAATTCCCAGTACCAATAATAACAGTACTAGTATTAATAAAAATAATAAGTAAACCAAAATCCAACAACCTATGAACTGTGGCAGAGATACAAATTTTAAAAGATTGTAATTTAAGGTCTAGATAAAGAATCTTTAACTTTTCTTGGATTAAATAAATAACCTCATTCAACCAACATTTATTGAACCCTCTCAAGTCAGCAGCACTGTCCCAAACAAAAAGGAAACAAAGAGAAAGAGAATAAATTAAACAAAGGCCTCCTCTCAACTGCTGAGAACCTACAAATACTCTCAAGAGAACAGACAGGAGGTGAAACCCTAATTAACAGAACTTATTCCACCAAAACAATTTATCCCTCTCCTCTGTATTTGTGCAGCACTGTTCACCAACCTCCATGACAGCACACATCCCTACCCTCAGCACCAAAGAACATGGTCCCAGAGGGCGGAGAAGGTGCCTTATCCTGAGTCCCACACAGGACCTGCAGGAGGAAGTGCTCACTAAACATAGGCTGAGTATCTGAGTCAGGCTGGGTGAGTGAGTCTCCTGTGAATAATAAGGCAGTGAGTGGCAGAAGATGCCTTCAGGCCGGAGGACAGGTGGCCCGAGCACTGGCCTGCATATGCTCTGTGCCCTACTCAACATAAGCGCCATCAGCAGAAGCATCACGTCACCTGGGAGTCGGCCAGAAAAACAGAATCTCGGCCCATCCCAGACCTCCTAACTCAGAAGCTCCAAATTAATAAGACCCCAAGGTGATCCATGTGCACCTTGGTGTCTGAGGAACACAGACCTAGAGAAGAGTTGGGGGGGAAACCAGTTAGCAAATGAGAACAACTGAGACTCAGGCAGCAGCAGGCGTAAAAAGAAAGGGAATGGGAGAGGATTTATTTATGAGGCTGTTCAAATCTGTGAAGAAAGAACAAAAGCTGGCCCTAGAGATGCAATTAGAATCATCATTTTAAGTTTAAGAAAACTAGAAGAAAATTCTTTTTTAAAAAACCCTAAAAATAAAACATTCCAATACACGTCCACATGATTTGTTTGCATAACTCTTGCACCCTTGAGAGAGAATAATCGTTCTATGTCAAGTCACATCAGTCTATAAACCAGAGAGGGGCACCTGTCAAATCCTTGGCTAGTGTGCGGTAATCACATTTAGCATCATTAAGTCCATCTCACTATCCAAAACAGTGATAGGGTGCTAAAAAACAAGTCATCCAATGAAGCCACTTATAAAGGGACAGCCCCTGCTTTTCTCCACAGCACATTCCTAGAGACCATAACATACAGCCAATCACACCCCCATGGTACTAAGTTATAATTGAAGGATTACAACCTAGTCAAAGGCAGCAAATAAAATAACAGCAATGATGTCACTGCACAAAATCTATGACAGCTAAAAATCCTCTGAACTACCAACTGATAAAAGCAGGCTTCACCCCTTATCACTGGGGTTTATGATAGAAGTGGCCTTAACAGATCACAAGGTCTGAATCCAGGGGAGCTCTTGCCCTGGGTCAGGGATCCGGGTTGAATAGCTAAGCTGAGAACCAAACCCAAGGCTCCTACACCAAGCCATCCAATGCACTGTTAGACAAGTTTACTTTCCTTATAAAAGCCCCTTAAAATACAACAAAAAATATATACCATTAGTATACAAGCTATCTCCCAAAATAAGACATACACATAAAGACAATAAAAATACCAACCTCCATATAACACTCTTTACCTGCAAACAATGCCAGCATTAAAACATATATGTCTGTGGGATTGTTAATGGCTACAATTTTGGCCTTTTAAAGTTTTACAAAGTGCTGTGGGTTGGATCTGAAATGTCCCCCCAAAGAGCCCACACGTGAAAGGCTTACCCTGCAGGTTGGCATGATGGACAGAGGTGGTGGTAGAAGCTTTCACAGGCAGGCCCTGGTGGGAGGCCTTCCCGTCATTAGGGACCTGCCCTTCAGCTGGATCCTGGGGCCCCAGCTCCTCTCTCCTTTCGCTTCTCAGCCTTGAGCATACTGCTCCACCACATGCTCCTGCCATGATGTGCCACCAAAGGCCCAATCAACAGGGCCCATCAGTCGTGGACGAAAATCTCCAAAACTGTGAGCCAAAATGAATCTTCTTTCTCTACAAATTGACTTAGCTCAGGTGTTTGCTAGAGTACTGAAAAGCTGACTTACACAAAGCATCCTGGGAGAAAATCTGGGCTGCCGATCCTAACCAGCCCCGGTTTGGGGCCCCACCACACACATGGCACTTGGCTCAGGTCCTCCTGGTGAGAGTCTTACCCTGGACATAGGGGCCAGCATGAGACCCAAGGCAGCTCACTCACCGGCCTTCCCTGCCACATGCACTGGAAGGGAACACCTGAGACATAAAGCTCTGAGGATGACATTCTACGGCAGCCAGAGGCCCAATTTCCCAGTAGACCCTCCACAGGCCAGACTGAAAGGTCAGGCAGAAGTGAAACCCGGGGCAGTCCAGCGACCTAAAGCGAGACGTGCTGGTCCATCAGTTCTCGGTAAGAGTGGGGCAGTGACGACTTATTCTCTTTAATCCTTTCTAAATTACCTAATCTTCCTGCAACAAACAAGAATTCTCTAACAAGAAAACTATGTCATGAAGTAAGGGCAGGACAGACGGTCAAGCAGAACACACACTCTCTCCTGATTAAGTCCTCTCTGCCTGGCCAAAACCTCAGGTATCACATCACCCTGAGTATGCGGTAAAAAAGACAAAGGCAGCTTTCTGAATCATCTGTGAGGCGGGCTGCAGAGGTGAGGGCCATATTGTCTTTTCCGGGTGTGGCCCAGATTTGGAAATTAAGTTTTCATTTTCTTTCTCTGAACACTAGCTGCCTGCAGACTGTTCTCCATAATCCCATTAGGAATAATGTAATTAATGATCACATAAAAATCCGACCACAAAATCTGAAGCCAATGAGAGGAGTACAGTGAGCACACCCTTAGAACAGCAGGCGTGTGCCAGCCTCTGCACAGGCTAAAGCTCCCATTCCTCTTGCTCCAAGAGTCCCCTTCTTCCAAGTCTGACCTCCAGATTTACATCTCAGATCTGGTTTCCTCCTACATGACGCAGTGCTATTTTCCTTCCAAATTTTAATTTTTGTTTTTTTTATGCTTCTCTTTCACCTCCACGTCATTCCTGAAACAACTATCCCACTTTGTGCTTTTGGCTAACGGAGAATCAGCCTCACGTCTTACAGAAGGAATTTCATTCAGCAGATAGCAATGGAGCCAGATATTAGGAAATTTCTCAGTTTCACAGAAACTTTCAGCTCAAAGGCAACACAATTCTGGCAGTTTAAAGTAACCCGGTTTGCCGATGCCTGACACAAACGTTTGGGAATCACATTCACAGGAAACTTCACTTCAGGTCTTCTTTTGACAAGAAATGCTAAGGGCACAAACTTAAAAATACAGGTAATCCTGCAGCCTTGATTTTATGGTTAGAAACCAAGAAACAGGGCTGGGGTTGTGGTTTGGTGGAAGAGCGCTGGCCTAGTATGTGTGAGGCACTGGGTTCGATTCTCAGTACTGCATACAAATAAGTAAAATAAAGGCCCATCAACAACTAAAAAATATTTAAAAGAAACAAAGTACCACAGGACTAAGCCACAAAACCCTACTCAATCCTTAAATCCTAAAAAGTGCAACCACCATCCACGTACGAGAATGGGCTAGGGAAACCCGAGCCCTGGGAAGCCTGGCAGAGGCCGGGGGGCTCTCCTCTGCCTTGTCCAGCGCCCCAAGGTAAGCCAAGGAGGGGCCTCAAGCATGCCCAGTACTGAAAGTGGTCTGTGGGAGGATGGTGAGGTCCTAGGGAAGGGACCATGGGGTAGGGGGAAGAAGGGAGAAATGATGGGCCGCAGCACAGGATGAGACTCGAGAATGGCCACCTATTGGCGAGTGTCATTCACTCATTCCATGAAACTTCTATTAAAAACTGTAGAACCAAGATACCCTGCTGTGTGCCGAGGATACAGAAATTAAAAAGTACCAGAAGGCTCTTGCTCTGAGGACTCCATCTTGCCAAGTGGAGGCAAACAAGGGGAGAGAGAACTGGGCAGAACATGAAAGGTTAAGGCAGAGGTGGCACGGAGCTGGGGGCAGGCTCCGGCTTCCAGGAAGGGCCCAACCCAGGCAGAGCAGAGACTTTGGGACCCAGAGGGCCAGCCCTGGTCTCCTGCCATTGCATTTACCTCTACTTCCACCCTGGGTTAGTCTCTCCCTTCCCCTGGTGCTGACTCTAAGTTCCCCGGATGCACCTGCCTTGGAAGGAAAAAGAGGTCTCCCAATATTTGTGCAAAAATGAAAGTTGGCACACCTATTCACTACAAACTTATGAACCTAGAAGGATAAAATTAAAAGGGCACAAAACAGGAACTCAAAACCCACAAGTCAAGCTTCAAAGGTGAGAAATATTCCATTTCATAAAATGTGGTCGGGGGGGGTCCTGCTTTCCCCCCAGCTCCCTACGCCACAGGCTGATACAGACTCACACTTGGCCTCTCACGCTCAGACTTATACCTCACACTCATCCCTGTGCCCAGAGAAACTAGAGGTCCCAGCATATATGGTATTTTATTCTAGAATATTCCACTCAAAGATACAGCCTCAGAAGCAGCACATACACCAAGGTATCAAGAGTCAGGTTGTGCTAGCGAATTATGGAAATCTTTTTTATTCTCTTGACAGCAAAACAAATGTTTCTTCTTTAATAACAAAATGAAGAAGGGGGGAATTACAGCATAAAACACACACACACCAACATGGATGAACCTTAAAGGCATCAGGATGAGTGAAATAAACCATTCCAAAAAGACAAACAGTGGGTGGGTTTCACTCGGATGAGTTACCTAGAGTACCCAAAAGCACAGAGACAGAAAGAATGGCAGGGGCTGAGGGGGGNGGGGGGGGGGGGGGGGGGGGGGGGGGGGGGGGGGGGGGGGGGGGGGGGGGGGGGGGGGGGGGGGGGGGGGGGGGGGGGGGGGGGGGGGGGGGGGGGGGGGGGGGGGGGGGGGGGGGGGGGGGGGGGGGGGGGGGGGGGGGGGGGGGGGGGGGGGGGGGGGGGGGGGGGGGGGGGGGGGGGGGGGGGGGGGGGGGGGGGGGGGGGGGGGGGGGGGGGGGGGGGGGGGGGGGGGGGGGGGGGGGGGGGGGGGGGGGGGGGGGGGGGGGGGGGGGGGGGGGGGGGGGGGGGGGGGGGGGGGGGGGGGGGGGGGGGGGGGGGGGAATGAAGAGTTCTTTTCTAATGGGCACAGAGTTTCAGTTTTGTAAGATGAAAACAAAATTTGGAGATGGATGGTAGTGATGGTCACACAATAATGTCAACTTACTTAATGCCACTGAACTGTACATTGAAGAATGATCAAAATGGCCAGGCATGGTGGCACACACCTGTAATCCCAGGTACTTAGAAGTCTAATGCAGAAGGATCACAAGTTTGGGACCAGCCTGGGCAACTTAGCAAGACCCTGTCTCAAAAACTAAAAAGGGCTGAAAGGCAGCTCCATGGTACAGTGCCTGGGTTCAATCCCTAGAAATTGAAAGAAAAATAAAAATGATGATAAACTTCAAATTCTGTTTATTTTACCAATTTTAAAAATACATGTATGCATACCTAGCACAGCCCTGAGGAACATATTTTATCTAAACAAGATACATTTAACTACATTTAACAGGACACATACTTTTCTCCAGTACTATACGATAATTTCAGCAATTACAATAACTACATAGGGACTGAGGCTATAAGTTCAGTGGTAAAGAACTTGCCTTGTATGCTCAAAGCCCTGAGTTCAATTTCTAGCAGAGAGAGACAGAGACAGAGATAGAGAGAGACAGACAGACAGACATTATCTTAACTTCCTAACACACCTAAGGTGAATGCATGTACTGGGAATTCTGCCTGGAAGAAAAGGTCCAGAGAGTTCCCCAGAGAAACAGTCACCACCCTCCTCCCCGATGATATGAGCCCCATTACCCACCTCACAGCCGCCACGACCGTTCACTGAGGCCCCACCATCTATCACCCGATACACACCTTGATCCTCTGAAGCCCAGAAGAGGAAGAACTGCCCTCATTCCACATGAGGAAATGAGGCCCAAGACTAGAGCCAGAAGGTGGCTCAGGTCTATGGGTCAACACCCATGGGTAGCGCTTGCTCCCCAATGTGGACTTCCCGTGACACCACCCCCAAATCATCCACAGAGGACTGGCTTCACAGGTGGACCCCAGGTCACTGACCCATTCGTTCCCTTCAACAGACAAGTGGAACGTCTGCTCTATGAACCTGGGTACTTCATCTTGAAAGCTAATCCCAGATGAAAAAGAAGCAACGACTACACCCCCACAAAAGGGTCCCCGTTCCTTTCCACTGACTCATTCTAAGCAAAAAATAATAATAACAATAGCATTTTAAGTAGAGCTCCAGTTCTTCACATTTAATGATGAATTCATTCCAGTCGTAAGCCTGGTGTGCCCGATGTGGAACTTCTCCTCGATGGACCCACCTGGTCATGAGGGAGGGGGCAGGAGCTGCAGGGCTTGGAGCCGGCCTGTCCTAATCTCCCATCAGTGCTTTTCAAAATTCCCCCCTAAACTTCCCTGACAGGCAATAAGTAACTGCACAGGGCCTTTCCAGTTTGCTGCCTGACAAGTGAAAAAAAATATTTAAAGGCTGGTCACCTATTTTTAAAGTGTATGCAAACCGAACATTCTAACTTTTAAATTCATTTTAACACACACAAAAAAAAATTAAGTACATCTTAAGGTAAATTCCAAATCTCATGTAAAACTGGCACCAAGAAAGGTGGACTACGTTTATTCAAAGCCTGCAGGGGCCCCTAACCCCTAAGGTTAGCCCAGATGAGAAAAGGAGTCCAATAGTCTCAGCATAGAGAGGTCCTCGCAGCAGGCCCACATGCAAATTTCTGGCAAGTTCTTCCCTCAAGCAACAGTTTGTTGCACGCATCATTCACTTGACATTTATTATCAACAGGGCTTCACCCTGGTAGTTTGGTTTTCGCTTGCGTTTGTAAATTCCCATGGTCAAGGACTGTCAAACTTCCTTTTTTGTCCAAAGCATCGGATCCAGTTTCTTGCACACAACAGATGCTTAATATGGCAGGTTCTTCAATGAGTCCTTGTGTATGAAAGGAGCCAACAGGCCTTATTCCCAAAAATGCACTGCAAATTTCTTCATCAAAGCATCTCAATTTACCCTGCTGCCCATACGTCTCATTTTCCTTTCAACCCTGTCTCTCAACTCAGCCAAATTTGACATATACTAAATGCATGTATCTGCTTTAAAATTACATTTACCTATGATTTCCCTCCTATGTAAACTCAAGGATCGCTCAAGTATTGCTCAGTTCTTCTCCACATACTAAATGTGCTGGCTAATAGGCCAGGATGCAAAAACTCCTCCCACAGCAATTGAAAGTGTCAGCTTTGTTCCTTTTATATTAATGTCCACTCCAAGTTTGAGTAAAACTTACCAACAGCTGAAGCTAGAAGAAAAAGTGAGAGACCTAGTGGTTTAGTCAGCTTTTTCGCCACTGTGACCAAAAGACCCTCCAAGAACAATTTTCAAGGAGGAAAAGTTTGTTTGGGGTTCAGTTTCAGAGGGGTCAGTCCATAGGCGGCCAACTCGGTTGCTCTAGGCCTGGGGTGAGGCAGAATATCATGGTGGAAAGATGTGGAGGAGGAAAGCAGCTCAGGACATAGCAATCAGGAAGCAGAGAGACTCGCTATCCAGGAGCAAAACAAACCCCAAAGGCATGCCCTCAGTGACCCACCTCCCTCCAGTCACACCCTACCTGCCCATAGTTACTACCCAGCTAACCACTATCAGTGGACTAATGCACTGATTAGGCGAAGGCTCTCTTAACCTAACCATTTCTCCTCTAAACTTTCTCGCATTGTTTCACACATGAGCTTTTGGGGACACTCCTATCTCCACCATAACACCTATCTATCTGAATATGGGTACAAATTCCTCAACTTCAAAAATAAATTATTACTAGGCCAATAAATAATTTCCAGCGTCTTTCAAAGCTTGGCCCCAACACCTGAACAGACATCAGAACGGCTGAGAACTTTGTCTACCAAATCTCACAAATGCTCACAGAGACCCCTCATTTTCCCTAAGGCTATTTGGTGTTATCACCAATTAACAAGTCCTTTACATGCTGAATGTCCCTGCTGGACCCATCATGGGAAATGCACAAATGATGTTCAAAATATTAAGCTACAGCATGTAAGCCAGAGGAAAAAGGTCTCTCGGTGTCTTTATCAACAATTAGATTTCCTATGGACGACTTCACTGACCTGGAGCACAAGGAAAGAGGCACCCTTAGGATACAGCTAAGAAATCAGTATGTGTGTCCCCAAGAGTCACATATTTGTTGAAAACTCGTTTGATACATCCTAGGGATACTAAAAATGCAGCCTGAATACCAGTGAGACTACTGATTTTTACAGTAAGCATATGCCAGCATATACAAGAGCCTGTCATTATTTTTTCTGAAACTGGCACACAGAATTTAAATAGAAAAGTCTGCAATAATTTCTCCAAGGTTCCCCTTCCACGTATCCGCAAGTCCCACTATTCTACTGCCCTACCTTGCAACATCACACACATCCCACCTATTATATATATATTTGCTCCCTGGGATGATTTAGCATTGAGACAAGAAAAATGGTAATAATACTGTATTCAGCTAGGTCTTCAAGCTTTTCTATTCCACGGACAGTTTCTCCACTAATGATGTCTGCTTCTTGTTTTGAAAGATCTCAATACACAGGCTTGGCCTCTCATGGTTCTATTTTCTCTCTGGTTCCACAGTGCAGTCCCTCCTTATCGCTGTTACCACAGCTTTTCTATTATACCCAAAACACTCTCCTTTGAAACCCTCAGCAGCATCCCACAGTGCTATCAAAAGGTCCTCAGAAAAGAGAAGACCTTTGTATGTTCAAGTGTTCAGTCCTGCAATTACAGTGTAGAGCATGTCCGGCTCTGGGGAATGTGTAAGAATGCCAACACCTGCTGACCCTGACCTCCATTCAAAGCATCAAGCTGGCTGGAATCAAATTAAAGCTCTGCATATTCACCCCCATTCTTTAGGTCCGTATTCTCGATAAAGCAAGTCACAAATGTTTTTTAACAGAGTTCACTGGATTTTTTCCATTATAAAAAAAAAAAGCATTCATATTAAGTTCATGAAATACAGAAAAACAGAAACAAATCATCTTGAAGGCTCATCACTCAAGTAGGGAAAATTTTCAAGCCATAAGAAAGAGGATCCAGAAGAGTGTTCACTTCGTGTAAAGGCTTTAAGATAGGTGAATCCCAGGGTGGGTTAAGAAAGAGGCTCCGCAGGCCAGTCATGGTGACGCACTACTCCAGCTACTGTAATCCTAGTAGCTGGAGAGGCCGAGGCAGGAGGATCACAAGTTCAAAGCCAGCCTCAGCAACTTAGCAAGGCACTAAGCAATTCAGTGAGATATCCTGTCTCTAAATAAAAAAAATTTCAAAATGGCAAGGGATGTGGATCAATGGTTAAGCACCTCTGGGTTCAATCCCCAGTAGGAAGGAAGGAAGGAAGGAAGGAAGAGAGGGAGGGAGGGAGGAATATAGAGAAAAAGAAAGAAAGAGGCTCCACAGACGTGGCATTACTCCACTGGGTTATCATAGGAAATCAAGAACAGACCAAAATAGATATTCCAACGTCTGGTTAACAGAGCTTGGGAACATATGACTGCATAAAGACACACACTGCACACGGGATTACTTGTGTCTGTTAAAAACCTCCAGAGAGTATTTCTTTGACTGGAACTCTATTTTTCTTGAGTCCACTAGGAACCTCTGATGGGCAAAAAGCTCTTGGCCTACGTGCTAAAAAGCTAATGGACATTAAACACAATGGGTTTAATGTGTTTAAGGGTTTAAGGTGTTTATGTCTGTTGAGGAAGAAGGAAAAGGAAAAGTTTCCCAGATTAAGGGACTTCCAGGCAGAGATCTGGAGGAAGCACAGGAAGCAATCTCCCAGCACAGGAAACAAGCCCAATGGTAGAAACAACAAAGTCTTCCACCACCTTCATTTTAATAAATAAATGCAAATTAAAAGAAGCATATGATACCAAATTGGGCCTGAGATTAAAATTAGGAAGATAAACAAAAATACAGTTACTCAGAGCTGAGAAATCAGGGAAAACTGACAATCTTAAGACACTGGCATGTGAGCTAAACTGGATCAGCCCTTCTGGAGGGCAATTTGGGAGTATTAAAGGTATTAAAATATGCCAGTTTTTTGGATCCTGCAATTCCGATTCCAGTAATGTATCCTGAAAACATAACTGCATAAGTATTCAAAATGGAAATACAAAATGGTGGGGTTTCTTTTCCCCTTCCTAATAAAATTAGATTTTAAATTATGGAATATTTGTATAATGAAGGCGCTCATTAGAAATTGTGTAATCAGATGCAGATATGGAAAGATGGTCACAATACATTAAGTTTTGTGTCATAATCCATTTTAAAAGATACACTAGAAGTTGGGGTGTAGCTCAGAGGTAAGAATAAATGCTTAGCAAACAAAAGAGTCAGGGTTCAATCCCTAGCACCAAAGAGATACACACAAACACACACACAACTTTATAAAATTTATAATTTATAAAATATTAATTATGCTGTATGAATATTTTATAAATCCCAGCAGGATACAGTGAAAAATCATAACATACAACTCATCAATAAAAATATAATTAATCCAATTTACAAAGTAGGCAAAGACTATGAACAGACATGAAAAGAGGCTCCACGTGATTATTCTAAATTAAAGAAATGCACTCTGAAACCACAGTGAGACACCACTTTATCCCACCTGCATGGCTATAAACAAGAGGTCAGCTAGTGAGTGTCAGGGAGGACGTAGAGAAATCACAACACTTCCCACTTTCCTGGTGGGAAAGAAAAGTGATGCAATCACTTTGGGAAAGTTTGGCAGTCCCTCGAGATGTTACGGGCATGGGAGTTACCATAGCAACCAGCAATTCCACTCTTAGATATATACCAAATAAAACCAAAAGCATTATTCCTAACGGTCCCCTACTAGGAACAACCCACATGGGCATCGACTGATGCATGGCTGAACACATGTGGTACATCCGTGCAATGGAATGTTACCTGGCAAGAGAAAGGAATGAAATATGGACATTCACCATGACGCGGATAAACCCTGGAAACACGGAGCTAAATGAAAGAAGCCAGTCACAATAGGGCACCTCGAGTATGGTTCCGTTTACATAAAATCTTCAGAACAGGCAGATCTATAGGCAGAAAGTACACCAGTGGTTGCCAGTGGGAAGTGAGTGCTAATGGGTATGGGGTTTTTTAATTTATTTTTTAATGGGGGTGATAAAATTTGTCTGAAATTAGTGGTTATGGTTGCACAACTATGAATACTCTAAAAACCACTAACACTGGGTAGGGTGGCACTTGTCTATAATCCCAGCTGCTCAGAAGGCTGAGGCAGAAGAATAGCAAGTTCAAGGCCAGTCTGGGAAACTTAGTGAATACCTGTCTCAAAATTAAAAACATAAAAAGGGCTGGGGATGTAGCTCTGTGGGAGAGCACCCCTGGATTCAGTACCACAAAAACAAGCTGGGGGTGTAGCTCAGTGGAAGAACACGCATGGATTTAATGCTCAGCACTGCACAAAATAAAAATAAATAAAAGTAATAAATACCACTGAATTATACTCTTCAAAAGTGTGGCGCACACCTGTCATCCCAGCAGCTGGAAAGGCTGAGGCAGAAGGACCTCAAGTTCAAAGCCAGCCTTAGCAATTCTGCGAGGCCCAAAGAAACTTAGCCACACTCTGTCTCAAAAAAATAAAAAGGGCTGGAAATGTAGCTCAGTGGTAAAGCACCCCTGGGTTCAATTCTCGGTACCAAAATAAATAAATTTTAAAAAAGGTTAAACTGATATGACTGTACAAATGGTAAGTTATACTTCAATAAAGATATTACTTAAAAAAACACAGTCGTACTTTATGGTGGCTTTATTGTTCTCTATATTTTATAGAATTTTCATTTAAAAGGAATTTTTTAACAACAGGCATTCTGGTTTCATATTATAAAATAGAGACCGTCCTCATACCCACCTAATGGTGCCTAGCTCTGATTTACTGGGATGATTAAATAAGACACCATTTGTGGAGGACAATAAAGAGTACCTAAGACAAAGCAGGGATGGAATTCTTTATTATGATTGTAACCTTTATAGTTTTAAAAAAATGATTTCCATTTCCATCCTTCTTCTCTCACCACCATGCACTTGACTCATTTCTCATCATTTAAAAGGCAGCTGTCTTCTCAGCTGAGACAAAGGCTAGAAGCAAAGCCACTGAGATCACTGAGTACATGGCAAATTACTCTCTGGTCCTGTTAGGGAGCAGCTGCTCTTGCGGAGACTCCGTGACGTGCTTTGTGTGCGATCCGTCACTGACCTTCTCAAGGGCCCTCTAGAAAAGGTACTAGAGCCTCACTTTACAGAGGAGGAAATCAAAGCTTGTAGGTATTTATTCAGCCAAGGTCGCCTGAGGCAAGAGACTGAGCCAGAATTCAAACCAAAGTTTATAACTCCAACGCCTGTGCTGTGCATAAGTATCAGAAGGGAAATTGGTTCCGCAAAAAAAGCTGCTCAGTAGAATCCACTTAAAATCCACGATAGTAGAAAAGCTAGAAAAACAGGGCTGAGCCCCGGCGCTCAGTGGCAGAGTGCTTGTATAAGTCCCTGGGTTTGATCTCCAGGGACAACAGAGCAGGGGGGCTAGTCCCAGGGCCTTTACCTTAAATAAATAAAACTAACTTGTGAAAATAAGTGTTATAGATTTAATAAATTTTGTTATAATCCCAGTGATGTCTTAACTCTCGGTAGAAACAAATAAGTCAAGAGTTGAGAATATTTATAATTCTTGACATAATTGTTAAGTTAACATATACAACAAAGGGTTACAGGGAGGAAATTTTTTGCCAAAATTCGTAAGAGCCACATTAATTTTCACAAGGGCATTTCTTAATGTTTTGACATTTAAGTGACACTCTTCTGAAGGATCAAACACATCATCCCTGTCCATTTTCTCTTCTTCATTTACCAACACGGAGACAAGAGCCACAGTACAAATGGGAAACGGGAAGAACAGAAGCTAGGATTGAGCAGGAGCCAGGTCTGAATGGAGACCAGTTTCACAAGTGTTGCATTAATCGTTAAATATTTCATGATATAACAGCTTCTGTAGGTATCCCTCCCTCCACATCCTCAGAAATGGACAGAAAGAACAAGTCAGAAAACAAGAAGAGCTATTCTGCCTTCCCACACCTGACATGGGAAAAGCAAACCAAATCCCTCTGCACTTCAATTCAATCTTCAGTTACTCAAATGATAAACGTCTCTTGGTTACACCTTATGTAAAGTGTCAACTAAACAGAAGTGGAGAGAGAGGGCATCCTTGTCTTGTTCCCGATTTTAGAGGGAATGCCTTCAGTTTTTCTCCATTCAGAATGATGTTAGCCTGAGGCTTAGCACAGATTGCTTTTACAATATTGAGGTATGTTCCTGTTATCCCTAGTTTTTCTAGAGTTTTGAACATAAAGGGATGCNTCTCTACTCCTTTATATTGTCTAAGAGTTGCCCTGTGACATAATATATGATATGTCAAGAAATTGGTAATGTTTTGAACAACCAACAATAAAAAATTTTTTAAAAAAAAAAGTGTCAACTAAAAAAATCGTAGGAGTTCGAGCTGGGCGCAGTGGCGCACTCCTGTAATCCCAGTGGCTCAGGAGGCTGAGACAGGAGGATCAAGAGCTCAAAGCCAGCTTCTGCAAAGGTGAGGCACTAAGCAACTCAGTAAGACCCTGTCTCTAATAAGATACAAAATTGGGCTGGGGATATGGCTCAGTGGTTAAATTCAATCCCTGGTACCAAAAAAAAAGTAATCCCAGAGTTGGGCATGGTGGTACACACCTGTAATCCTAGCAACTAAGGAGGGTGAGGCAGGAGGATGGCAAGATTGAGGCCAGCCTTGGCAACTTAAGAACACCCTGTCTCAAAATAAAATAAAAAAGGCTGGGGATTTAACTTAGTAACAGAACACTTGGCCTAGTATGAATGAGGTCCTGGGTTCAATCCCCAGTACCAAAGGGAAAAGTCATAGAGGGGAGCCCCTATTCTATTCCGTAAGGACCATAGGCCGACAGAAATGAGCTATCACCGAGTCAAGTCCAGCTTCTTTAGGGAATATGCAAATGTGCTCTGGCAAAGGCAACAACAAAAAAAGGCAAACATCAACTTCTTTTCCCTGGGATGAACAGTAGAGTGTGCAAAGCATCTGTGAATTCAAACACCTCGCTACAACAGAGCCCAATCAGACCACTATGAAGACCCTAACCCTCCTGGCCCTACCCGGAGCTCTGCTGCCTTCCTTAGGCCCAACAATCTCTCTAGACTCCTTCAAAACCAAACCAGCAGATGAAAAAAGAAAACCAGCAACAGAGGTATACCTGAGCATGGTGAGTTAGAAGATCGTGAACTTCTACTGACAATGCAAATAGCCTGCACGTCTAAAATAATGCTTAAAAAAGATGAAGGCAGAAGACATCTAGATGTTGGGAACGGCTTGAGGAACAGCTCGTACGTGAGGAATGGGCCATAAAAGTGATCTCGGAAAAAGAGTGCACGTCAATTTGAAAGTCTGTTAAACTCTGACATTTGGTTAAAATGTTGATATGGTTTAAAATAGCCAACCAAATCCTCTTTCCAGGTATTTTAACCAAGGGGGAAAAAAAAAAACCACATAAGTGCTCACTATCTTCTTCCTTCCCCTTCCCCTCATGATAGCCTGCCCAGGGTTCTTCACATTTTTTTTTCCAAAATCCCAAAAAAACCAACAGAAAAACCACCTACTCATTTTTTAAGTTAACATTCCACCTTATGATTTTAAAAGGTTGCAAAGAATATAATTTCCAACATATTATAAAAGCTGTTTTAAATAAAACTATCAAATGTCTTCAATAGATCCATTTAAGTCATGTGTCCAAATGCCATAACCATTTCCCACATCCAACATCCCATTTTAAAAAAATAAATGAACAAACTCTTAAAGAGTTGGAAACTGTACCTCACTTCCCTCTCTTTGATCTCATCTTTCCAGTCCCCTCCCCACCCGCCGTGTTCCATCCTACTACTTTTTTTGCTTCAAAGTCCATCCTATTTCTCTGCAATAAAAATCCATAAATGTATGAAATCTGAGTGTTTAAACCATAAAAATCAGTATTAAATAAAAATTTCTTTTAAGTTGAGTTAAATGCAATTGCCAATTTAAAGACAAACTTCACCAAACTACTAAATATAAGTGAAATTTTATTGGAAATGCCTATCTTACTGAGACAGGATTTTCTCTCCAATTTGGTCATTCTTTGTAGAGGATCATTACTTAATGACCAGAACGGGACAATTTGTGGCATGAAATCTATCATTCTGTGTAGTTCTTATTAATGTAGGCACTGAGAAAATGTCTTCACATAATAGGTAGATGGCAAGAGAAAGGGATTTTTTCCACCAAAGAGTAATATGCACCTATGGGTGTCTAATAATCTACCAGCTGACCACTCAATTAAGTCATCTTTAAATTTCATTGAAAACAAAGACTGGGAGACTTATGTGGGGAAAGCTCCTTTATCCAGTCATTAGAGTCATTCACTTTTTCCGTAGCTGCAGCAATATTTTAATTATCCCCTGCTTGGCACCCTGAGGATGAGGGGTGTGTTCCCTTTAAAGAAAGGTAATTCTGAAAGAGGAGGTGTGAAAGGCGCACCAGCGGGCCACCTGGGCCACAGGCAATTCGCAGGAAGATTAATTTTAGGATTGTTACCACTCAGGCAGCTGCTTCCCCCTCCACTGCCCCCCATCAGCCACTGATTCCCTGATCTTGCCTGCCTGCCCCTGGAGTCTCCAAATGGCTCCAGATAGGTCTCACCTGGCTTGAAGGTGACCACTATAAGTCCCCTACATGGACCCCAGACCTCAAGTTCAAAGGCAGATGGAGATGACAGAAGCACAGGATAGGTTTTTTTTTTGTTTATTTGTTTGTTTTAATTATTCCAAGTCTGATACTAATTTGGTCTATTTCATACACATACTCTTTCACAAATGAGAGTTAAATATCAAAAGTCTGAGCATCGGGGCTGAGGTCAGCATAGCTCAGGGGTAGAACGCACACTGCATACTCTAGGCCTTGGGTTCACAATCCCCAGCACCAAGGGGGTAAAAAAAAAAAAAAGAGTTTCCAGACCATTTCACGTCATCAGATGAGATTCTGTCTTAAAATGAGAACTGAGCCTCTTACAAATGAACACGGCAGTCCCCCCTTCCTGACAGACCATATTCCAGTCAGCAAGATCAAAACAAGGGCACCATTAAAGCAGCTGCCACCCTATTACAAAAGCGATCCCGAAGCACCGGGTTTCAACTGCAGCTGCCCATATTCCCACTCAATCACACAGGGTGGGGCTGGGAACGTGGGAGGTTTTTTTAAAAGCTCCCCAGGGATTTTAAAGTATGGGTCGGGGACGGAACCACTGAACCAATTAATACCTAATATTAAAGTCAGTTTTTAATTGTGGAAGGATGATGCATAGTCTAATTTATAGGTTCATCCAAAGTTAATCTATTTCAATTCTTAAGATTTTTTTTTTTAATTTGTTTATTTTTGGTGCAAGAGATTGGACCCAGGGCCTCATGGATTCTAGGCAAGTGCTCCACCAATGAATCACTTCCCCTGCCCCAGGATATTTTATTAACCAAAGCATCACACCATTGTGTTACAAAGGTCTATGCAGGTAAAACTGTATCAAGAAGCACTTAAAAGAAAACACCCCAACTCAAGGAAACCTGAGATACACCATTAATCAACCTGTACCAGGAATCTTTAGCAGATGGCATTAACTGAGAAAACACTTAAGGAACCCAGCTCACAGCTTGGTACACAACAGGAACTCCGTGACTGTGTATAAAAGTTGCCAGCTTAGGACTCAGATGGTACATAATTTCCTAAACTACTATCCAGTCTTCCACATCTCATTCATTTCAATTACTGTGATTTTTCCTATTAGAAAAAAAAAAAAAAAGTCCATATACAAGTATATTGTAAGTACATGAAAACTGGATATTTGGCCACAACCTATTCTGATTCTCCAGATTCAAATGTTAAAGTGTATCTTTTTTTGGTGCTGGGGATTACTGAACCCATCTTGTGCGTGTCACTGAAGAAGACAGACTGAAGTGCCTGGCCTCTTCAGCCCAATGCTGGGCAGCTCAGACCAGCCAAGAAAACCCGAAGCTCCCATGGTATTGGTGAAGCTCTGCGGGCCTTTACTGCCATCTAAGTTCTCCCTCTAACCAATCCTGGTCCACCCTTCCCTTCTGCAGGGACGAATCCTTAAAAAACACCCTGTGTGCTGGAGTCGGCCTCAGCATCCACTCCTAAAAACTCCAACTGCTCAGCAAACAGCTTCCAGTTAGAGAACAGGGAAGTTTCCCTCTCCTTCTTCCCTCTGGTGCCCTTCTGTTTTAATCTGAGATTAAATACCCACTATCAGTCATTTTGCCAGTTTCCCCAGGCATTTCCTGGCTGACTGATGCTTACTATTACGGTTTGGATAAGTACCCACACCAAGGGCCACCTGATGAAGGCAGGGTCACCAGGCTGTGGCACTACTGGGAGACGGTGGAAGCCCTAAGAGGTAGGGCATAGGCAAGAAGGTAGGTCGTGGGGGGCATGCCCTGGAAGGGGACCCAACCTCTGCTCTACTTTGCTTCCCAGCCACCAAAAGATGAGCAGCTGTCCCCTCCGTGTTATCCCACCCTGACGCATTACCTTGCACAGGTCCAAAGACATAGCAAAGTGACCACAGACTAAAACCTCCAAAACTGCAAGCCAAAGTAAACCTTTCCCCTTTTAAAGTTGATGTCTCAGGCATTCTGTCACAATAACCGAAAGCTAACACACTCATCCTCGAACAAACTCCTCAACGAGAGCTCAAAACCACAGAATTATCCAGGTAGTGGTACACACCTATAATCCTAGCCGGTCAGGAGAACAAGGGAAAAGGATGGAAAGTTCAAGGCCAGCCTCAGCAACTAGCAAGACCCTCAGTGACTTAGTGAGACCCTGTCTCAAAGTAAAACATAAAAAGGGCTAGGGATGTGGCTGTGGTTGAGCACCCCCAGGGTTCAATCCCTAGTGCCAAAAAAAACACAGAATTACCCAAGTCTGTGTAAACTGCTTTTCTAGTCCTACTGACTGAGGGAGAGCTTGGCTAAACACACAATCCTTAGCTGTCCGTCCCTTTAGGAATCGCTACTCTGTGACTGCCATGCTCTGCATGCCATTCTGAGATATGTGATCACGGCCAGATTCTTTTATCCTTATGAATCATTCAAATTTTTGACAGCAGTCCATGGGAACTCTTTTCTTAAACTCTAAAGGCTTAACAGTTTTACTAAAATATATCTTAGAGTGGATCATTTGGGGACATTTTTTTCACAAGTAGCCAGTGGACTCTTCCAAAAAGTAGAAAATAATTTTATTTTGTTTCAGCATGGTTCCTTGGCTATTCCATGCCACTACTTTATTTTCCTCCTTCCAGTCCAATCACACCTTGGTTGTTTCTTCTTTGCTGTCTTCTACTTCATATCCTTCTGATGATTTTTACTTCACGGAAAGCTTGAAATCTTGCCTGTGTAATTAAAAGTTATCAAAATCAGGGGCCTGTGTACGGGACGCAGGCTGAGCCCTCGACCCTGGCCAGGCTACTCTCGGCATCCCTGGGCGTGCTCTCCTCGCTGCTGATGGGATGGATGGCTGCAGCTCTCTGTCCTGTCCTGCTTATTCCACAAGTGCCCTTGTCTCCATTCTGGCACCAAACTGCCTCCCTTTTTCCAAAAGCTGAGAGTTTTTCTGCCCGTTTTTTAACGATTATGACATTTTAGCTGAAAAACAAAACTAGAGTACTCATACCATTATGTATCATGGGTTTATAACTCATCTCTAAAGAGACTCAGAACTTGAACAGTGAGAACCACGACTTAACATTTTTCATTAACCCTTCAGTACATGCCATGGGCTAAACTGTGCTCCCCCCCAAATCCATATGTTGGAGTCTTAATCCCCAGTCATCTCAAATGTGTTTGGAGACACGATCTTTAAAATGGAGAAGAGGTCAACAGAGTGGGCAGACTGGAATCCTTCCTTATAAGAGGAGAAAACTTGGACCCAGAGACAGTATGGAGGGAAATGATGCAAAGACCCAGGGAGATGATGGCTGTCCATAAGCCAAGGAGATGTGTTCAGAAGAAACTAACTGGGGCTGCGGTTGGAGCGCAGAGGTGGAGCATTTGCCTAGCACACCTGAGGCACTGGGGTCAATCCTCACATTAATAAGTAAGTAAATAAATAAATGTATTGTATCCATCTAAAAAATATGTATATAGATTAAAAAAGAAACTAGGGGATTGGGGTTGTGGCTCAGTGGTAGAGCACTTGCCTAGCATATGTGAAACACTGGGCTGGATCCTTAGCACCACATAAAAAAAAATAAAGGTATTGTGTCCATCTACAACTAAAAATATATTTAAAAAAAAAAGAAAAGAAAAGAAAGAAAGAAAAAAAGAAACTAACCCTGAAAATACCTTGACCTTGGAGGGAGAGATATTTTGAAGAGATATATGTTTAATCTGATTTAAACATTATGCAATATATACATGTCTAGAAACGCTACATGATACCCCACTAATATGTACAATTTTTATGCTTATAAATATCCGTTAAAATAAATTTTAAAAAATTTAAACTAGATATGGTAGTGCATACCTATAATCCCAGAGACTTGGGAAGCTGAAGCAGGAGGATGGCAAGTTCAAAGCCAGCCTAGGCAACTTAGCAAGACTCTGTCTCAAAAAAGGTTAGGGATGTAGCTCAGTAACACAGTGCACCTCTGTTCAATCCTCAGTACCACCAAAACAGTAAATAAACAGAAATTACATACAAACCCATGTATGCATGCATTATAATTAAAGAATGAATTTAGTTCTGGAGTTCATTTAGAACCAGTATTTCACCGCAAACATTTAAGAACATAAAATTCATTCATGTAGTCTCCTATCTTCCGACTAAGGTCCTCGGACACCACTTCTTCACCCTACAGTTTGCACCTAGCCAATCTTGTCCTCTCCTCCCACGTGACCCCCTGGAAACCTAACCCTGCTACCACTCAGCAAGGCTGACTGCTCCGGAAAAACAAGCTGAGATCCATCCTGGACAAGGGTGTGTCTGTGGTCAATGAGATGAAGAAGCAAAATGGCAAGGATTCTGCTTCTCGAACATCCTAGGTTTCATCAGCATATGAAAGAAAACTTTCTGTGGAAATAAGTCTCAAAGCCTCGTTAAGAGAAGTATAATAATTTACTAGTTCTGTGGATAAATGCAAAAAAAATCACTTAAAAGAAAATTTGTATTACAACCCAAAGACTAACCAAAAAGCAAAATAACTGTCATTTTAATATGACAATTTTTCTCTTCATTGGGATAAAACATAAACAATAAATGCATTTAGCATTCATTATACATTCAAAAAAAAAAAGATTTCACTACACACTGAAAAATTCAAAACTGAGATTTTCTAATAGTTTCATCTTTCCTTGTTAAAGATTTGGTTTTAGTCTCAGCTTTGATTTTTACATAACATAAACTCCAGTTTTTGTGACCCCTAATCATTTTCAAATCACTTTCACAACCAGAACATTATTACATTCTTGCAATGAGGCTAGCAAGACAGACATTTGCCTAATTCTGTTTGGAGTGAAGCAAACTCAGAAGTTAATGACTTGCCCAAAATCACATCACTAGTAATTGCAGGACCCAGATTCTCTGACTTCTTGTCCTGGCTCCAGCCACAAAATGGAATTAAAACATTAATTTAACATATGTCTGTTTTTTAAACCATTGATATTTTGATTTATCTAATAGCATATCCTTATAGGTTTCCAAAGCTATGTCTTTGCTGCTTTAAACAGAATTCAGTATAAATAATAAGCACATTTGAAAATCACAGTAACTCAAAAATCTATTCATTTTGCCGTTTTGAAATAGCTGTCCATTTTAGGTCATTTAACCTCATCCTATTCTATCCCAACAGGAGGTATCTTATTCTAATTTACGAGCAATTTAAAAAGTTGTGTTTTGCTCCAAGAGCAAGAAGGAATAACCAAATCCATGAAATGTGAAAATTCCCCTACATATAAAAATGAATAAGGGAAAAAGTGAATTAAGCGAGAAAGTTACAGCAGTGGGAACCAGCCCGTGTGCATCTGCTAAATGTTAAGGTTCTTGAGAAATTTCCTAAGTGAGAAAACACTCTCTGAGTTAAGTGTGAGAAACTGAAATTATGTCTCTGTCTGTTTTAACGCGCAGTTTACAGAGTTTAAGATTAACCTCTAGGCATTTCTGAGTTTTTGCAACTAAAAATAACTCTCAAGTATTTGGGTCAACAGAAATAAACATGGTCATGAAGAGTATTAAAGAGATAAAGAAAGAACAATCACCCAGCAAAATGAGACTTTGCAAACTGGCTTTCTAGAAAGTTTATATCTAGGAACAAGGTCATGGGTCCCTAATTATCCCCTTAACAAAAGGAAATAATGTTAAAAACCTAAAACGCAAGATTTTCCAGGAGTGACAATCAAGAGTTATAGCACTTCTAGGGCAGAGATCAAATAACAAGAAGTTATAAACACCAACTGCTGTAAGCATCCTCTAACAGTCAAAGCAATCTGTGTGAATTATCTCCATACCAGAAGGATAATGTCTGACTAATACCAGTCTCTTAAGACAGTCTAATTTCCAATTTTCTCCTCCTCTGTAGATCTTTTTCAAAGTAATGTTAAGCTGAACTTTTTCAGCAGAAGCTATATTAAAAGCACTGGTGTTGTAACGCCTAGTCTAACACATAATAATTCACTTGTAAACTCAAGTAATAAGCTAATATGTTCGTGGTCCTTGGTGTTAACCCTTAAAAGGTTAGAACAAATATCATATTCCAGAAGCTTAGATTCAGTGTATGGATAAGTAATTCTATGTCTCGCTGTGACAAAGAGAAGGCTAGATGCCAAACCTAATAGCTCTTGCCCTTCCCCTGAGAAAGAAATTCTTAAGTACACACAAGGCTATAGACTGGACCCTTTCCCAGCCTGCCCTGCAGCTGAGATGCAACCGTATAACTAAGTTCTGCAACTAAGACATGTATACAAAAATACTGGGACTGAAACTTCCTGGAAAAGGGGAGGGGGCAAATGCTGCGCCAGCTCCTTCCTCCTTCCTGGAGAGGAAAGGTACATGATCCTGCAGGTTGAACGTTATATTAGAATAAGACAGAACGAGTCACAACCTGGATGCTCAAAGGGCAGTCCCTGCCCACTGCTGTCTCAGATTAAGCAATGCAAGCTGGGCACGGTGTAATCCCAGCAATTTGGGAGACTGAGGCAGGAGGATCACAAGTTTGAGGCCAGCCTCAGCAATTTAGCAAGGCACTAAGCAACTTAGTGAGACCCTGTTTCTAAATAAAATATAAAAAGGGCTGGGGATATGGCTCAATAGTTAAGCACCTCAGGGTTCAATCCCCTGTTCTCTCTCTCTCTCTCTCCCTCTCACACACACAAAGAATAAGCAATGCAGAGGTAAGTCTCTATGGTGCCTATGCTCCTGGGTTTTCTGTCTCGTCAAGCTGAGCTTAACCCCCACTAACACACTCCACCACCACCACAGCAGAAGCAATAATAGGAAAAGCAGTAGTTGTAATACTTCTTACAGCTACACACACCCTACAGATCCTTACCATGTGCCAAAAAAACACAACAGGGGCTTTATACACAACTTTTAACTTAATGTTTGCAAAAACCGTGTTAGGCGGATGCTGTAGGTCCCATTTCCTTAAACATGTGGTCTAGAGATGTCCCACTGTGGGATCTTGGTTGGTGACCATGCCAAAGCCCACAGAAACCCCTAGCCCCCCAATCCCTTTGAGAAGCTGCTCTGTCCTTGTTATGAAATTCCACCACGCCCTGGGCAGGAGTCTCTCCATGTGCAGGCACCTGGAACCCCTCATCTTCCACTATCCATGCCTTTCTCTGTGTCTTTCATCAGTTACCATCTACTTTCACTTACCATCTTCCAGAGCTGTTTGGAAATCTCTGATCGCTCTTCTCCCAAATATTTTTTCACGCGGGTATTTTCTATCTTTTAAACTTCTGTCCTGCCATTACACAGGGTCTTGAGAAACAAAGGACTAGGTCATGTGGTCATTCCAGATCACTTTTCACAACACAACCAGGGGTGGGGAGACAACTGTGTGTGTATATTTTTTCTAGCTCAACAGGTTCCAAACGAACAAGATAAAACTTTAATAAGACCCAATGTGAATACTTGAGTTTTTTAAAGGCAATTAATTACCTAAATGTATATTGTGAAAAATAACTTGTGGTTCCTGCTAAAAAGAAGAAGGAAAGGGGGGGGGCGGGGAACGCCTGTTTTTGTTCTTATTTGATCATAAAATCAACATGGTCCAAGCAGGAAGAAACTGCTGGAAGTGCTAATGAAATCTTAGGCTTCATTTTAAAAAGTAGCATCCAGACCAAAAAAGAAGTGAATTCACACGGCACCATTCAGATGGCAACAGAACCATTCCACCCACTACGGACCAACGTTAAATAAAAAAAGTTTTGACCAAGCTTACATTAGGACTGAAAAAAATAAAAATAAAAAAGGAAGAATGATTTAGTTTGGAGAAGTATACAAAACAATTAAGTAAAGCAACCGAGAGATGAGATTTGGCAGCTCTCAAAATCAGTGAGGTGCTGTGTGTCGGGTGGCGGACAGAGATAGACTCACTCTGCGCTGTTTCAGCAGGCAGACCTGGGGCGGAGGTGGAAGGCTGAAGAGGACAAGTGAGAAAGGCTCAGCAATGGGAAGCCCGTCCCAGAGGGGTGACATCCTGGTCACGTGAAGTGGTCAAGCTGAATCTAAATAATCAATCATCATAAAGGGACCAAGAGCGAGAAGATTCCTGATGAGCCTGGCACAGCAGAAGAGGATCCGGGTTACAGCCTTGCTACAGCCACGCTTGTGACGCTGCAGGTCAGCAGCCAGGACAGGCACGCTGGGCAGTGTCCTAACCCCCCAGTCCACGTCTGAGCTAAGCAGGACGACAGCTGAGCATCACTGCTGCAGGGTGGCCCAGAACCAGTGCAGAACCAGCACAAAGGCACGGTCGTGGAGCCCTCCAACAGTGGGCTCAGAGCTGGCCCAGCCTGAAGAAGAGGGAAAAATGAGTTGTGCCAAGGATAAGCCAGATAAGAGGCTTTGGGAAAGGAGCAGCTGTCCAAGTTCTCTACACTCAAGGAAAAGGACAACAAAAACACTAACGCTGACGCTGTGCGGAGGGGCGACTTCCAGCATCCCACGCTCCCAGGCCCACAGACTACGAGCGCAGAATCGGCTCCTCGATGCAGTGTGGTGAGGTTTCTCCTAATTCCAGTGGGTTTGGGTTTTTTTTTTTTTCCCCAAGAAAGGCTGGCAAAAGCTCTAAGCTGATACAACTGCATGGGCTGCATCAACCTCTACACAGCGACTTCTCCATTTTCTGCTTCTCATGACTGGTTTCGAAGTGAATGGAGCAGAAAGGTCTGAGGGCAAAGGGGAAGCCCAGGCTTGCTCAGGAGGGCCAAGTGAGGAGACCCTGGGGACCAGAGGACCACAGACTCTCATCGTCGCCGCTCACACTCTGCATAGATAACAAGGGGGAAAACAGTTTGCCTCTTAAGAAAGCTGAAAAGAACTGTACTCACCCCCTCCTTCCCTACCCCTCCAAAAATAACACACACCCCCACACGTACTCTCATGCAGTGCCATTAAGCCATGTATGTTCTATTAAAGAATGGGCAGCCTCTATTCCAGAATCCCGAGGGGAAAAAAAAAATTTATGAACCAACTCACTAAAACACATGTTCCAGGATTTCAAATTCAACAGTGAGCCTGGAATGAGTGGGAGTGCAGGCGAAGCTGGCCTCGGCCCTCCTCAGCTCTGCAGCTGCAATCTCTGCCTCCTGCCCCAAGTGGGCCTTCAGGAAAAGCTCAGTGGGGGAGGGGGAGGGGGGCCCCTCGGACTCAGCCCCTCAGAGGACTGCAGGGAGAGGGCTCCAGGCACAGGACTTGCAAGACCAGCCCCGGCTCCCCAGGCCTCCCAGGCAATGTTTGTGGATAAGAAAGCTGCTCATTTTCCATCCTCCTACATCTTCTCCCACCCGCCTCCTCAAGAGGCAGGCTGCAAAGGAACCGCACCTAGGATCTGACAAAACAAAAAGGGAGAAGGCAACATAATGCTTTCCCCGACTCAGCCAAGAACCTCAAGCCGCCTGCACCCTAGCTTCTGCCCCCAGGTTTTAAACACCGACAGAAGGTGCGTCCAGGAGATGCATTATCATCTGGGAGTCCGCTGCACCGGGCTTTCAACTGTTCTTCATTTTATTTTTTAAATAAGCAAAAGGGAAAATACTGAAGTAACCCTTCATTGCGAGATACACACGTCCAAGCAGAGATGACGGAGTACAGAGCAGAAAAGAGCGCAAGCCCTGAAACAAAGAACCGAGAGGACACCGCGGTCACTTCCTAATGTCACGTCCCTGAGTTCCTCACACAGGCAACTCTCTTTTCCAGAACACCACCAAGGGGCACCAACAGACGCACCACCTAACGTGGAAAGCCCTACCCCCTAGATGCAGTCTACAAAAATAAGTCTTTGAAAATACGAATAACATTAAGATGTAGGTCCCACAATCCAGCCAACTATGGAGCAAAATGAAGCTGGGCTAGAGAGTCAGGGGTTTAGAAAGGTCTGTCTGGGGGCCAGAGGAGAGGAGGTGCCTAAAGGTAGGTGGAACCGGATCTTTTTCAGCTTCGAGCAGCATAAGGCTCAACTCAGAACCAGGTAAAGAAGAGGATTTCTCTAATGGGACTCACATGACAAGAGTCCCCAGAGCAGAGGGCTCTAGGGCAGGCTGATCCTGTGGCTCAACGATGCTATCTCTGCAGCCTTGCACTTCCCCCACCCTCACACCCCCACGATCCTTCAGAAGTGAGGAAAATTTCCTCCAAAGGCTTAAAAAAACAAAACAAAAACCTATTCCTTTCAAAAATATTTTCATGAGCACTTGATCCTAAATCATTTGTTAACTAAACCAAAGGGAACAAATGACACTGTCATACTTACCTATGAAGAGGGGACTCACCTAGGCTAACTGAGGTCCCTCTGAGGGGCCTCCCATCCCCAATGTCACACAGCAGTCCTACATTTATCTGTTGTACACCAGGCTCTCATATAGAAGAAAAAAAAAGTGTTTGGTTGACTTTAAATGTTTTGATTTGTTTTTCCAAAGTAGTTTTTAGGGTAAGCTTCTGAAGTAATGCTTGAGCAAGTACAATTTAATACCATTCTAAAGAATCCCTATCCATTAAATCCACAGTCTAATCTAGTTTGATGCCCTGACTCAGACTGGGACTGTCTTAAACCAACCACCTTCCTGATTTCTGGTTGCACCACCCTGGAGAGGGGCTGGCTGGGCATTCCAAGGCCTTGCTGGCACTCTAGGAATTCATCTTCAGACTTTGTTTCCAGCAAGGGTTGACATCCTCTCCCTAAGCTTGGGTACGGCCACATCCTCGTTAACACAGTCAAACAGTCCCATCATCGCATGGCTGACAGCCAGGGTCCCTCCCTAGACACCTTCACACCTCCCAGGGACCTAGCAGCTAAAGGGTAAACACCTGGCAGAGCAGGGCCTAGCTGGTGGCCCCCTGCACCCAGAATTCACAGCAAATATCTAGAACATCACCCACATCCAGCCCCCCCCCGCCCAGGGTATCAGCTCTCTTGGAGTCCACCCCTCCAACTGAGAGCTCCAATCCCTCCCAACTCCTATTAGCTCAATAACTTCCACGTGTTTCCCTTTCCCAAGCCTCATCAACACTCCTGTTTGCAAGAAGACAACTTCCCATTCTTCAGGAGAGACAGCCTCCCGCAAGGTCTGCCACTGGTTGAAAGGACCTTAGCCGAAGGGGCTTTCCCCAGCTCACAGCACCCAGGACAAAGAGACTGCAGTATGGGGCGTTAAGGGTAGTTATATCTATTTCAATGGCCCTTACTGCAATCCCTAGGTCAAGAGTTTTTTTTTTGTTGTTGTTTTTTGAATGATCCTATGACATAATAAGCAAAAATAAAATAACAATAGTAACATCTCATCGCCAAAGGAAAACACTGAATATTTTGAAATGTATTCTTGCAGACAGCACAGATAAGTTTTTTCTGTAAAGAACTCAAAATCACATCTTTCTCTTTCAAATATTTTATATCATTATATACGTGGCCGTACTGTTGTACATTTAAGCTGTTTTTCATTTTGGGCCAATCTAAACAGATGGATAGCCCTCTATGCACAGCTTATAAGTTCATCCTATTTCTTCAAGAAACTCTGCACAGTGGACTTCCTTTAAAGCACACACTAACCCCTTTAATCTTCATACGACAATCTTATAAGGCAGGTAACGTAACCACTGAGCCACATACCCAGCCATTTTATTTTTTATTTTGAGACTTGGGTCTTCCTAAATTGCAGGGGGTCTTGCTAAGTTGCCAGGCTGGCCTCAAACTTATGATCCTCCTGCCTCAGCCTCCCGAGTTGCTGGGATTACAGCTGTGTGCCACCACACATGACTACAGTAGGTATTATTAATACCCATAGCTTACAGCGGGGGAAACTACGGCACAGAGAGGTTTGACAACTTACTAAAAATCGCCAGCTAGTAGGTATGATGTCAGATTCAAGTCAAGGTGGTCTGGCTCCAAACACAACTTCTAGTTTTGGACTACAACCCTTTCCTGAGGTTGGAGAAAATATTCCTTACCAGGTAATCACTACCACATCTGCCTGTACCTTACCATCTTGTTTCAGAGGCCTGCCCACCAGCACTCTGGGTTTCTAAAAGAAAGAACCTTGACACTGGCTCATTTCTGAACTTCTGTTCCCTAACCCTCCTTAACAACTATCACCTCAGCTCAGCCTGCGGGTTGGCTCTGACCCACACTCACTACTCCTCAATCCGCCCACCTTGGTTTCCCACTTTCATTCTATGCCCCCGGCCCTGAGGCAAATTACACAAAGCCAGAAAAGATTTAAGTAAGAAGAGCTAAACTGGAAACTCAGCTCCATACACACCTTACTTCATGTGTGGCCAAAGTCCTGTGTCCCTTCTCTTAAAGTAATACACATTCCTAGAGAGCAGAGACTGTTTTTATAACCTACTAGTTTAACCGATATGTTTCAGGGGCTTTCTAGAAAATGCAAAATGCCAGTTTCTTATTACCATTATATTGCCTCCCCTCTCCCCAAGTAGTGGAGATCAAACCCCAGGGTCTCATATCATCTTCTAATCACTGCGTGTACCAGAATATTTGTCTTCTCCAGGTCCAATTTGGTAGATTTGAGACATTTTAAGGGCCAACCCGAGACACAAGACTGTCCTTTTAAAAAAGTTTTACATATATGATACAATAAGGATTTAGAATGTTTTCTGAAAAAGTCTAATTAAAACTTCATTAATTTAAAAAATGGAATGGTTAGACAAGGGATACATACATTCAATTTCTTCAACAAACTCCCTCTATTTTTAAATCTGGGATGCTTCATGAATGTGCATGCCACCCTTGCCCCGGCACCATCCTTATCTACTCAGAATTGTTCCAATTTTAGTGTTATATGCTGTCGAAAAGACCACTCCACGTTTTACTGAAGGAGAATTAAAGAGAAAACCATCTGAATAGTTACGGTGCCTTACCCAGAGTCTAACTAATGTTACAGAAGTTGCCATCAATATCATGGACATTTTAATCAGCACCCTAGTACTAGTTTTTGTTTTTAATTCTTGTTTTAAATAATATTCAGGTCAAAGTTTCTGTAACCCCACCTTGTATTTCCCTAGTTTTTATGAACTGGCAACACTGTGGTGTGTGTAATGAAGGGAAGTATCCCAGCCTGCTTTTCCTGTCCTCAGCACAGGGGAGAAAGAAATGGAAGCAAGTGGCCATGTTCAAACCACATCCCTGACATTATGCCTGCAAATGCCAGAAACGAAGTTTGGTGGCCAAATACGCAGGCTCAAGTCCCAGCTCTAAGGCTTCTCATCTGTGACAAGAACTGAAACCTTGAGAGAGAGAACAGAGAGCAATTACTTATACCTGACTCTCAAACAGGACTGTAAAATGGAGACGAGTCTATTTTCTCTTGGGAATTTCCATGAATTAAATAAGCTGACACTTATAAAAACGACCAGAATTGTGAGGTCCTTGATGAACATCAGTCCTCTAACCCAGAATCCAGGTTTCTTTATCCCCACTGTTTTCCAGATGAGATCTGCTTCATGAGGTCTTGAAAATGCACGGAGGACACAAGACCCGGATGGGCTTCAAACTAAAAAGTGTGATGTGTCAGCGGTGACATAGAAAAATCGGTGTGCTCAAAGCATACTTACTTTTGAATTTTTAACTTTTTCATTATACTTCATAATAAATTTTGGTAAAGTTACAACAGGATTATGTGCTTATTGTAATAAAAAAAAATTTCAAGACTCTGGAAAGAGGGGGCAGATTCTGACCATTTTTACCCAATATGGTGCTTTTATACAAATGTGGATTCCTCTGGGAAGACACAGGAAGGAGCAGCTGGGCCTGGCAACCCTGTGGGCAGTGGCATGAAGAAAGATGCTCAAGGCAGCCTACTCCTTCTGGTCTCCCACCAAAAGCCACAACAGACAGTTTTCTAGATCTTCGGCCTCCTCACACTCTCCTAAAAGCTAAATGTTTACGGTAACAAGAAGCAGGCTGAAGCCTCCTAAACCAGACTTCCGTACTGTAGGAGAGAGAACACGTGCTCAGGGCTGCCACACATACTCAAAACTGACGCTCCTCTAAACTTTCTACGAGAAACACACCCCACCCATTCCTACGTACTGTTTCACACAGTGTCTGGAACACAGCAGGTGTCAATAAGTGGTAGACACGATACTGAAATTAAAATACTGCAAAAGCTGAGAGAAAACTAACCTACTATAAAATAGCCTGATATGGATGTGAGTGGGGTCCCCCAAAAGCTCCTGTTAATGGAGGAATATTCAGAGGTGAAATGATTACATCATGAGAGCTGTGACCTAATCGGCCCATCCGGGTTTGATGGTAACTGTAGGCAGGTGGGGCGTGGCTAGAGGAGGTGGGTTGTCCTGAAGGGTGCATCTTCCCTGAGGCCACTTGCTCTACCCCTCGCTGGCTCTCTGCTTCCTGACCGTCCCCCAACCCCACCAGAAACTGAGCCGCCTTCCTCCACTGGGCCCTCCCCCCATGATATGTAGCCTCCTCTTGGGCCCAGAGCATCAGAGTAGACTATCTATGGGCTAAGACCTCTGAAACCATGAGCCCCAAATACTTTTCCTCCTCTCAGTTGTTCTTGCAGGGTATTTTGGTCACAGCCTCAAAAAAGTTGACTGAAACAAGCCTAAATAACTTTTTTGATACCAACAGTCTATTTGGGGAACCAAAAGAAAGCTTTAAAAAAACAATAAAGGCAGACATGGGTGCACATCTGTAATCCCAGCTACTCAGGAGGGAAGATCACCAGTTTGAGGTCAGCCTTGGCAACATAGTAGGGCCCTGTCTCAAAGTAAAAAATCAAAAGGGCTGGGGACAGAGTTCAGTAGTAGAGCACCACTGGGTGCCCAGTACCGCAAAAACACTAAGGGAGTGTAGCTCAGTGGTATAACACATGTTTAGCCTACAAAAGGCACTGGGTATAATCCTCAGCACCAAAAAATAAATAAATAAGAAAAAATAAATGAGCTGGGCATAGTGGCACACACCTATAATCCCAGCTTCTCAGGAGGCTGAGGCAGGAGGACCGCAAGTCCAAAGCCAGTTCAGCAGCTTAGCAAGGCCCTAAGTACCCAGCAAGACTCTGTGTGGAGATATGGCTCAGTGGTCAAGTGCCCCTGGATTCAACCCCTGGTACCAATAAATAAATAAAACTGTATTTTATAGGGGCTGGGGCTATGGCTCAGCGGTAGAGCGCTTGCCCAGCACAGGCGAGGCCCTGGGTTCGATCCTCAGCACCACATAAAAATAAATAAGTAAAATAAAGGTATTGTGTCCAACTACAAATTTAAAAAATGAATAAATTTTTAAAAAATTTTGAAAACCTATATTTTACAAAAATACCTCTAAAAAAGAAATCTAGAGATCCAGAGACTAATTATATAGAGAGGGTTTTTACTACACAATAATGTTAGATAATAAACGCACAAACTAGTACAAATTAAAATAAAATGACTACGACAAATTCTTAAAAGTATGGATACATAGTCTTAACGTAAATAAAAATTATTTTTACTGACCGCATGAATGATTGCAGAGACAAAAAAAAACTGATATGAATCACTGTGAAAACATTAATACAAAAGACCAGTGACTTAAATTTCATATGAATAAAAAGTGTGATTACCACCGACCTGATCAAAATCCCTAAAGGACATGTGTGGGCAAGAAAAATCCCGGAGATCCAAACCCTCTAGACATGGTTTTCTTCCTCATTTCTCACTTGCTAGTTTCCTATTCCACGAGCTTCCCACCTGCTCCCCCTTCTCTTCTTTTAGTCAATATTACAGTTGTTTAGGTCTCTTAGAACATCTCATTTTTTCTCTGCAGTTTCCCCTTTTATCTCCAGTTCAAAAGTGGAAATAAAAAGAAAATGTAAACAATGTGTTTTTAAGTGACACAGAGACCCTTAAACTCAGCAAGAAGCCGGGCTATCTGATACTTGTGCATCCACAAACCCAATTCTACATGCCACAAATGTATTTCTTAACTTGGCAAGGACAATATACAGAACACATCTCTGAATTAAGTTTTGTTTTTGCTGTGCTTTTGCTTGAGATTTAGGCTCATTTTTAAGTCTAGAATTTTGGCTTTTGATAAAGAGCAACACAACTTTAATGGGCCCTTAGCGTACTCAGGATACCTTTAAGATTGCCCAAGTAAGCAATTAGGATAGTCCTCCTTCTTTAACTATGGCCCAAACTCGGTGAATTAATGAAACCCCTTCCCACCTACCTAAACATACTTTCAAATTAAAATGAAGCCTAATTTTCCAACCCAGGTTAAATAGATTAAAAGATTAAGAAATAGAGAGCAAGTGCTTTCTCCATCTCACTCTCACATTTCAACCTCAAATTACCCCAGCCCTCTAATGACTAGAGTAGTCACTGTGAAGGCAGCTAATTACCCATGAATTACACCAACCGTAACCAATTTCAGGATCACAGATCAGATTTTCCCCAAACACGAATCTGCTAATTAAGTGACATGAAAGTCCAACTAACAGGCAATTTGGAAGTGACATTTATCCACCTGAAAGTAGACTTACAGAATAAGTATTTAAATTCACAACAGCAACTATCCCCCACGGACAGCACGATTACACACTTGGATAACCGTAGTTAAAATGCATGGAAGCAGAGACTCATCTCCTTGATTCAAGCATTTCCAAGAAACAACAGGATTCTCCACCAGGGAATGGTCCACATGGATCTGCCCAGGCCTGAGAAGCCACCCGCAAGTACTCACTGGCTAAGTTAAATTAGTAATCCAACAAGTTTAAGACACTTACAGACACCAAAGCACACACAGCCTGACATCCATTTCTGTGCTCTGATCAAAGGAGTGTGGTTTGATTTCAGAGCTTGGCCCAATTTGTTCATTAAGCTTCCCACTTATTTCTCACAAGGAAAAAAAAAAAAAATCACAAAAGAAAAAATATTTGTCCTTAGCACTCACAAGTCTGTGCAAACAAAGAATTTTCCCGAGTATGCTCCTACAGATACCCAAAGGAAAAAAAAAAAAAAAGAAACAAAATCCATTCAACCAAAAGACCAGGTTCAATGAGCTGGAAAGAAAACGTGTGGACTGGCTGTGCAGCTGAGCCGGCCGCACAAAGCCCAGCTGACCGGCTGGCAGGGCTCTAAGAAATGAAGCTCCCCAGCAGGTCATTCCAGAGCGCCTGCCCAATACCAAGAAGTTATTTCCTAGAAGCTCCGGAGTTAGGAAAAGGGAAGGGGAAAAGGTGAGGGGACACCCAGGAGGACTCACAAACAAGTCTCTCTGGTTACAGCCTGAAGTGTGAGATCCCCCACAGTCATATATACAAAATGACACGCTTAAGTCCTCACCCCTAGTACCCTACTGGAAAAGGTGGTCACAGATGCCATGGCTTAAGATGAGGTCATACTAAGGTAGGAGGGGCCCTGACCCAATACGCCTGGTGTCCTTATTAGAAGGTGGCCATGTGAAAACAGACACAGGGAGAAGAACGCCATGTGACATGTGGTCACAAAAGCAGAGACCCTAGACAGACACCTGCAAGCCAAGAAACCCTGAAGGCTGAACAGGCTTGCAGAAGCTTGGACGAAGCAAGGAAGAATTCTCCACTGGTTTCAGAGGAGCGCGGCCCTGTGGACACCTTGATTTAGGGCTCTGGCCTCCAGACGGAGAGAGAGTCAGTGTCTGCTGCTCTGAGCGCCCGGTTTGTGGCACTGTGTTACAGCAGCCCTAGGAAACTGCACGGCACACTTGAACTCGGTTTTCTTCCCCTTGCTACGCCGTCCAGCCCCCTCAGTTGGCAAAAGTTCCCACTCCACCACAACAGAGCCAAAGGGAATCCCCAGCCTGTGGTTTGTTTGGGGAGTCCCCTTTCCCCTCTGAGTGACACATTAGGCCTTGTCCCAATTTTATTACTTCTCTGCAGCTCCCATCTGCCTCCTGCGGGCCTCACCCTGCCCCTGGGCACCACTTCCCCACTCCCCGCCCCCACCCCTGACGGCCTCACTGTGGGAAGAGGTGGGGATGTGGAAGTCCCCTTCAGTGTGGGTGGCTCCTGCACCACCTCACTCACCCCATTTCTCACAGATTTTTTTAGAACATTTCTTTAGTTTTCACTTAAGTCATTAATACCCTTTCTCCTCACACCCCAACAACCCCCACTCTCACTCTCACACACCACAACTCAGTCTGGTGCCCACAGGGGGCTGGGGCAGGGGACAGACCTGAGTACACAGAGCACCCTGTCCTTCGGCCACTCCCATTCAATAACTGAGCCTTTCTGTTATCCAGCCAAGGTTTCTGCCAGACTCACTTCCCTTATAATGAATGAATTCTGAGAAAGTTCCTCAGTTCTCCCCTGGAGGCTGCCCTGCCATGGCCTAACCCACCTGTTCACCAGGCATGCCAAGGCATGCTGGACCCGAGGGTGAGCATCAAGCTCACCCTGGAACCTGCTCCCCCGATAACTATGACAGAACTCCTTCAGAAACACTGGGTCAGGGGCCTGGGCTTGTGGCTCAGTGCTAGGGTGCTTGCCTAGCACATGGGAGGCACTGGGTTGGATCCTCAGCACCACATAAAAAATCAACAAATAAAATAAAGGTAGTGTGTCCATCTTTATAAAAAAAAAAAAAGGAAAGAAAAAGAAACACTGGATCATTTAGCTGCAACCTCATACCGTATAATTCTAGATACCATATGAGTTCTAGATCTTCTAAAATCCTGGGCCAGTGGTAGTGAATAAAACTGGAAAACAACCTCCATCTCCCAATTTCCACCTCACAGTTTGACCTACAAAACCATTTCTTGCCTCTCACTATTTAATCTTCAACAAAAGTATATTTTGAAATGTGATTCCCTGGATGCCTTACTCGACCAACTGCTCTAAGTCGGAGCTTGCTCATAACCCCCCCAGGGCTCCTTAACCCCTCAGTGCTGATGGCTGGGCCCCTCCCTTCGAGCTTCTGACTCAGTAGTCTGGGTGGGGTCTGAGAACTTGCCTGTCCAACAAGTTCCCAGGTGATGCTGAGTCCGCAGGACGCAGGACCACACTCCAGAGGCATGCCCTAAACCGCTCACTCACACTTGCCTCCAGTGACTCATGCCACTAGCACACACTGCTGCCGGCTTGCCACCGACCAGTCCCCCTTCTCCCATTTAGGCAAAGCCCTGTTTGTGGTCGTTGACCACGGTCAGTGACTAATCCCTGCTGCAAAGCTCATCACAACAGTCGCCCCACTCCAAGGATGGTGAGGGGTCAGTGAGCACAGACCCATTTTTGACCTGGAAGATGTTGAAGGGGGAGTCTGCTGAGGGGTGTTGCTGAGGAGGAGGCTCTTTTAACCTGCCCTCCTGGATGAGGCCTGCAGCTCTCCAGAGGAGAGCTGAATGGCCCACTGAGCACAGCAAAACAAACAGGTAGAAAGCCACCAGCTGGAGCTGACGCTAACCTGCAGAGCAAACCAGCCCAGAACCACCCTGCCCCCTGGCTTCTTGGTAAGTGACATAATGCCTTCTTTATTGTCCAAGCCAGTTGAGTCAGGGTTTTCTGTTACTTGCTGCTGAAAATAATCACAAAGCAAAGTGAGCTAACAGGAAAGCTCACCAAGGATGAAAGGCAACCTCTCAGCACACATTACAGATGAAAGTAAAAACTTCCAGGTAATGTTCCACAAACTCCACAGCAGAATGTCCACGGATGATCAATACTTAGTATGAAACTAAACACACGACCCAGCACAGAGTAACATTATTGAAGATCTCTCTTTAAGAGCCACACCCCTTTTTTTCAGGGGTTTATTAGGAACCATGTAATTCTGGGGCCTAATAAAGAATAGTTGCTGCTACCTATCAATCTTAGACTTGGTCTCCTCCCAAAAAGCAGACTGTCAATGTATCTAACACTGTACTCACAACATCAAGGTAGACAAGTATACCTGGAAGACTCCTAGGATCATGAACCTGTTTGTCCTTTTATAGCTCTGTAAACTTAAATAAACTTTTTAATCTTTGTGAACTTATCTCCTCACCTACAAAAATGGGAATATTACCACACACCCACCCGGTTATTTAAGGATAATGCATGTGAAAGTACTTTGTAAACCATAAAGTATAAATACCAGGGCAATTACTCAAATCCAATTTTAATGGATTAAGTGGATTTAAACATGACTTGATTTGAAGAGATAAAGATTAATCATGATCCCAGAAGAATTACTTCACCAAAAATTCATGCTAACATAGATATGTCATAACTATCAACTGAAGACTGGATTGTAATTCAAACTGAACTTCACCTGTTGTAAATAACTTAGGTGCAGCAAAAGGAACCAACATCCACAAAGTAGTATAACCTTGAAGGTCAATGTTTTAGTATAACCCTATAATATAACCCTGAAAGTCAAGAAGGCATCAATGGATTTCTCACTCTGTACATTTCCACAATAGTTCACTTGGAAGGCCACACCAATTGACTCTGCTTTCACTGAAGCTATCCTCTGGAAACCACCGCCAAATCCAGCAGTGAGGCAGGGCACAGAGGCGCACACCTGTAATCCCAGTGACTCCGGAGGCTGAGGCAGGAAGATCACAAGTTCCAGACCAGCCTGGGCAACTTAGCAAGACCCTGTCTCAAAATAAGATATAAAAAGGGCTGGGGATGAGCACCCCTCAATCTACAGTACCAAAAAAAAAAAAGAAGAAGAAGAAGAAGAAAATATATATATATGTATGTACACACCCATAACCACACTCTCCGATAGAGAGGAGTGGGTATCTCTGGACATTTCACAGAAAGCAAATCACCCTTCCCACGGGAGAAGTTCAGCTCATCAGTCGTGTCATTCTGAGTGGTTCCGTGGACCTCCTTGCTGGATGAGAGAGAGCCCATGCACTGAGCCAGGTTTTCTGAATGAAATACTTGCACAAACTGGACAAAAATAAACAGGACTGGAGGGAGGAGCAACGTGTGGCCCTAAACCTATGTTTCTAAAACCAGGCTAAAGGAAAACAATGCCAAGAATCAACTACGGCCACCTGGAAATAATAAGAGGAAACAATCTGTGAGTAATTTGTTAAAACTCTTTGGTAAATTTTGAAATTTTTTTTTGAAGAATTGTCACACTTATTGTTTATTATACTTTAATAACTACAGGCCACTATTTTGGAATAGCACTGAGAAGAACTACAATAAGCAGACAGAACTTTCTTATGTCATTAAACAGTCTGCAATGGCCATCCTAATACAATGGTCTCTAAAAACGCAATCATGAAACACCACAACATCTGTGAGATTCTGTCTAGACTACCATAGCGATTATTTGCAAAGTGACAACATTCTTTTCTTACATTGGGGGCAAGATCACAATACACTAGAGTCATGTTTCACATGTGGAAGACTCTTAACAACAAACTAATAATTCGATAACAATTCATTTAAAATAAGTAACAAGCTCCCAGGAGACCCCATTATCCTAATACTGGTGTTCCTCGACAGAGGATACTGCCTTGGGAAATCCTATTTGTCCTCTGAATGTCGAAATCCCAAGCTGTGCTGCCACCTCCCACAGTGAGATGCCTGGTGTCATACTACACCTAGAACACCTCCTCAGAACGCTGCTGCTATGTCATGACACACAGGGACCCTGTGACAAGGCTAATAGAGAGTGAGCCAAAGCACAGTGCCACTGCATAAAAGCAGCCTAAAAGGACCAAATGTCAGTCTCCCATCTAGCCATGGGCTTTCCTGATGAAATATAAGTCAGGTGGGGGGGGGGGCGGGCAACACACCCAAATCTCTCTCTTGCTTACAATGCTCTTCTTGTCTGAAAACACCTCTCTCAGCCTTTCATCCACGGGCTGGGACTTCCAGGGGCATGTCTTCCTGGGCTGCTGAACCCGCCCAGCTCTTTCTTCAGAATGCACATCTGACTCAATGGGTTCCTGAGGTTGTCTGCAGTTAAAGTCCTGCGATGTGCAGCCGCAAATAATCAGTGGCACGGGGATGAGATTAGGCCTTTCAGTCTTGCGCTATCTCTCCTCTCCTAAAGGCAATCCCAGTCTAAAGTAGGGGATGCCGCAGTTCTGGATTCAGCACATTTACCTACAAAAGCCAACCTCTCCAGACTGCGCTTCCACGTTTTTAATTCAGTAGTGCTGACACTAGTAAAGTGTTTTGTACGTTTTCATTCTAGACTAATGCTTCAAAATTCTTAAAGGATTAAAACTTCTTTGATATGGGAGTTACTGCTTTATACATCCTTTTCAATACAAAAATACAGATGGACACAAACCTAACCACAGCAAGGTCTACAAAAAGATACGTCTAGAGCAGCTACAAATTTCAATGAAAGGATTCTGAATCTACGGTACTACTTTTCTAATTTATTTCAATTGAAAGCTAAATAATAACATAAGTAGGTGTTTAAAGCTTTGCAAAAAATTACACAACCTCCATTTTTAAAAAGTTTTTAAAAAGGCTTTTGTGCCTGGAGAACTATTTTAATATATGCCATAAACCTTGCTTAAAAGCCTACACTGTATTAAGGAGAAAACCTAAATTATAAAATTGATTCTAGTCAAAATTCACATTACATTGTTAGCACACTGTGCGGCAGGAGCGAATGCACTCATTCTGCAAAACCCCTCAGGGCCCACGCGAACCTGCCAAAGGTTCCACCGGCTACCCAAGACCCATACTCCCTAAAAACAGGCCAACTACCTAACTCAATTGAAAAACCACAACCTCTAATTCTAACATTGACGCCGCAGTTTCAATGGCAAATTCAGCCTGCAGCCTTGGATGTGGAGAACACGAAGAACAGCAAGTAATCAACGTGAAACTGACTTTAATACCACGAGCTTCATCCCTGCGTTTCAGCAGGTCTTTGCTGGGACCTTTGAAGGAGACTCAGATGGGACCTTTGGTATCCTGAGAAAGGCAATTTCCAGAGGAGTTCAGGGTCCGGTGCCAAGGAAGTACCAGCAGGATGAAGGGAAGTAGGCAGGATGGGGAAGAGTGTTTTGGCAGAGAGAGAGGTGAACCGAGTCTGTGGGGCTGAAAGGAAGTGACAATGGGGGGAGGGGGCAGAAGCGAGGTGCAGGACCTCAATCACAAAAGGACGTCTACATGCTGAAGAGTCTGTACTTTATCCCAAAAGTAACGTGGTTCACAAAAGACTGTTTTTAAAAGGACAGGGAAAGATGTATGTTTTAGACACCTCACTAGGGTAAGAACACCGAAAACTGGCTGGGGTGGCTACACAGAGGAAGCGAGAGGGCATCTGAAGTCCAGTCACGTCTAGTGACACCTAGGATGGGAGGAGTGTGAAAGAAGTCAAGGGGGCCGGAGTTGTCGTGCACCAGGAGGGGCTGTGCTTGGGGACCAGGGACCCAGGAACTCGAGTCAGGGCACATTCATTGTCCCTGAAAGCCGCAGGGACATCTCAGTCGGCAACTGAAAACCCTGGGCAGAAGAAGGGAGGGAGGGAGGGAGCAGACGGAAGGGTAAAGAGAGAAAGTAAGAAGGCCAGCCAAACACACCCGTGAGATCATTCAGGGAGATGACGAGTGGGGAGAGAAGACGGTCCACCATGAAAAACCCTGGGGACAGTTAACAAGTGTCAGACCCCATCAACAGGTGAGGAACTTAAATTTTCAAAGGAGAACAAAGAACAGCGGAAAACAGTTCCATTCCCTGTGGGGGCTCTGAGCTACTTTCTTGCCAAAAGGAAGCTTCCCTCAGTCCTTGCTGTCTCCAAGTTTATCTTTCAGCATGTCATGGAAAGGTCCACTGGAGTCCCTTCATGTTCTGGCTCGGGATGTGTCTTTAACCGACCTCACACTGTTTCAGGAGAACGCATTTTGCTGCTGTTCCTGATAAAACTGCGTTTTAAAACCAGGCAAAAGCTGCGAGGTGCAGTGGAGCAGGAGCCCAGCATGCGGGAGGCCCTGGGTCACCCCCAGCACCACGGGGACAACGGCGGGGAGAAGACGTCACAGACACTGAGCCTAGGCGGTCGGCATTTGTGATTTTTCAGAACATTTCAAAGCTGAAATAATACTCTATTCATATTTTGTCAATACTTCAAACTTCTCATATTCTAACAAATATTACCCCCTCAAAAAAGGCCTCTCAGAGAGCAGACGAGCTTCCCCTCAACAGGACATCAATTCTCGTAAGAGCCGAAGTCGGTGCTCATTTGCTCATCACTGAATCGCCAACAGCCATCTTTCTTTCTCAGCAAAGGACTAGACTGCTGCGGATATCTGAGAACACCCAGGAGAAAAGGGGGATGGGGAGGAAGGAGGGAAGTTTTTTAATAGTGCTTTCCTGGCTTTCAACCAAATACAATTACCTATACCCACAGAAGATGAAGTCAGGATAACACAAACAAAGTCTTCAGGAAGCCAAGGACCCTGAAAGCCTCCCGGAGCTGTCTGGGGCAACAGGCACGCTGGCTGCTCCAGAGCCTCCGCCCAGCTTGGCAGTGGTCTGGGTCTGGTCCCACTGGGGCAGACCCCAGGGGCAGTGATACAGCAGAACCACCCATACTCTGGGGTGACGGGGAATAACTGAAACTGCTTTTCACATTTATTATTTGCTATTATTATCAGATTTAATGTTCCAGTTCCTAGTTAGCAGTGGCTTCTGTACAGGAGCTCTTCAGAAATGATGTCTTCGTTTTATCTTTTTGATAAATGGTGGCTTCACTGACTTCAAAGTCCAGCTGACTATCAATAAAAGTTGACACTGAGGGGTAGTTCTTTAAACCAAAAAAAAAAAAAATCACAAAAAGTTTTTAAAAGGTACAAGGAGATACTAATAACTTCATAAATAAATAAGATCAATGATAAACGACAGGGCAAACCTTAGATGGAACCCAAAGTGTAATATTCACAAGTCTATATTAACAAATTATTGACTACGTAAATAAGAGGGATTAGACAAATTCCCTCCCATACCGAAGAATTTCAAAAACTGTGTTCATATGTGGCTTAGTTTCCACTTAATAATTTGACTCCAAAAAGGACCTTGGTCAGGTGACGAAGGTTAACACCAAAGTGATAATTCATGCTGATAGTACACACCTCTGACATGACAGGATGACAAGGGCAACCTATTTATGTGGTCTGCCTCCCCCAAACCCATGCCCCAATGTAACCATGAGAAAGATACCTCACAAACCCACACTGAAGGACATTTAACAAAACATCTGACCCCTACTCCTCAAAACTTTCAAGGTTATCTAAAACAAGGAAAGGCTGACAAAGGAACAACCAAGAGCCTAAGGAGACATGATGACCAAAAGTAATGAGGTCCTCTGGAAGGGACTCTGGGACAGAACCCAAGAACCCCAGGTCTGAAAGTGCAAGACCCTATCAGCGACAAGGAACTTTGGGGTTTTGCTAAAAAACAGTTGTAAACCAAAGTATACGTATCTACACTGATATAAATGAATGATCGCCTAAATAAGGGAAGAGAAGAATCTCCCATTCAGAATTTACAATAATCTGAGTAGGTGAAGCTCAACTCCACTTGATGACTTGCCTCCAAAAATGACATCAGGCAAACACGAGTAAAACTGAAGAGTGTGGGGTTCAGTGCAATAATGTACCAAGGGTAGTTTCTCAGTGGTGACCAACGTACCAAAGTCATGTAAGACATTAACAATAGGAAGTCGGGTGCAGTGGAGCAGGCCTGCAGGCTGGGGATGGGGCTCAGTGGTCAAGTGCCCCCGAGTTCAACCCTTGGTCCCTCCCCCAAAAAAAAGACATTAACAATAAAGGCACACTGAGAGCATACAAGATATGTCATACGATCTTCGTAACTTTCCTATAAATTTGCATCTATCCTAAAGCAGAAGGTTACTTTAAAAGTAGCAAGGCACTAGGTAGGTTTGGGAAAATTTTAAAAATTAATTAACAGTGCCAGGTGTGGTGCATTTAGTGAGGCCCTAAGCAACTTAGTGAGACCCTATCTCAAAAAAAAAAAACAGGCTGGAAATGTGGCTCAGCAGTAAAGTGCCCCAGGTTCAATCCCTGCCAAAAAAATCCCAACTCTGCAATAGAATGTAAATAAACAGTAAATACTTTGGTGACTAACCAATAATAAAACATCACACTCAGGTAATTCTTAGAGCTCTAGTCTGCGTTTTCAGAAAATGGACACAAGGAAAGTTTTCTAACAGCGGCACCTCAGTCAGGTCATGATCCTGCCTTTATACAGCAGGAGCAGATGCTGGCCCAGAACAGCCCAGAGGGCCAAAGAGGCCAGAAGTTGAGTCCGAGGAAAGTCACGAAGAATAAAAATAACAGGAAAATACAGGAATATCTGAAATCAAGAAGATAAAACATAAAGCAAGGCTGATCAAACCATAAACCACCGTCTACTGAGTTTTCAAATCAAGGGGGAGAGGATGGAGAATAGAGTGTAAGGCATTTCTTTGGACGACAAAAATGTTCTAAATTTGACTGTGGTATTTTTTCAACTCTGTGAATGAGCTTTTAAAAAAGGGTGAACTGTAAGATATGTGAATTACACCCCAATAAAGTTATTACCAATAAGTAAATCAAGAGGTGGCAACCAACGTGGGGAAGGGGGATAATGAGGCCCAAAGCCAGAGTGCTGGGCCACTGAGCTACCTCCCAGCCCTTTCATTTATTTATTTTCTATTTTGAGACAGGGTCTCACTAAGTTGCCCAGGCTGCAATCCTCAACGCTATTTTGTTTTGTTTTCAGTTGTAGATGGACACAATACTTTTATTTTTTTATTTATTTCTATGTGACGCTGAGGATCAAACCCAGTGCCTCACACGTGTTAGGCAAGCGCTCTGCCACTGAGCCCCAGCCCCAGCCCTTCAACATTGATTTTAATGAAATGAAATAGAAAATAGAGTACACTGCAGACAATAAAGGTGAACGCTATTTTGTGAAACTTTAATTCATTTTTTAAGTAAACATATGTACATGTATATATTCACAGATCTCTCTCTACATGCCTGTAAGCACAAAGTTATGAGGGCAAATGTCTTACTGTCAGCACGAAGAGCGAGAAAGCCACCATTCAAAATCATTCATGAAATGCTCCCTAGTGACTCACACCTTCTGATCATCTGAGGCTGCGTCAAAAGATCATTGAGGCTGAAACCTATTAATACACCTTTAAGTTCACTAGAAAATCGACAAAAAGAAACTAGTTCTAATTAATAAAAAGGAAGGCTGGTCTGTGGCTCAGGGGTAGAGGGGGTGCTCAGTACCAGCGAGGCCCTGGGTTCAAGTGCCCGCTGTCCCCAGAAAGAGGCAAGAACCACATCCACAAAAGAGAACAAATGCCAAGGCACAGGCAGCCAGGCACCCAGGCACCCACGGCTGTGCTCGCCCACACCTGGGTCCGCAGGCCAGGCCTCCCGAGCTCCAGACGCACACCACCCGCTGCCTACCTGCCACCTCCACTCGGATGTGTCACATCAAGTCTGAGATGCCTAGGAGACAACCAAGCGGAGTTCCGGATTCCTCTCCCACTAAATCCTTTCCCATCACAGTCATCACCTCTCAGATGCTCAAGCCAAAGTCTAGAAACCTCTATTTCTCTCTCCTGCATATGCCACAGTGATCCAACAGCCATGAATTCACCCCACCCCAAAAATGACTTCCCATCTCCCTCCAGCCTCCATCACCACCCTAGCCTGAACCAGCCCACAGTCCTCACCAGGTTTTGTCCCACAGATCCGAAAAGGATTTTAAGTTGTCCCACATTTAAAATTTTATGAGTTTAATGGTTATAAAAATATCCGTCATACTGTACTAATATTTCTAATAAAACTCTTAATCACTTTTAAAATATATTCAATGAGATCCAAATAGCATTACAATGATATCCACCATTATGCATTTCTAAAAATATACAAAGAGACTCTCTGTACCTGGATATTTTATGTTGCTCCTTTCCCTCCATGAATTCATTTTCATTCAATTTCCCCCAAAGAAATGTAACTTAATATATCTATACACAGCTGGGCACAGTGCCACAGGCCTGTAATCCCAACTACTCAGGAGGCTGAGGCAGGAGGATTGCAAATTTGAGGCTAGCCTGAGCAACTTACCAAGAACTGTGTGTAGCACTCGCCTAGCCCAAGTGAAGCACTAAGTTCAATTTCCAGTAAAGAGAGAAAAAAACTATACCCAAAGCCTTTCGTACTTTTGCAACAGAACAATGGATATAAATTGAAATGTCCTGTAATCACAGGATCTAAGTGCTGAAATTTTTTTCTGAATTATCATTATGATTTTTATTAACATACAACTGATCAAACCAATAAATTCTGATAGGTAATTAAACATAAATAAAATCTGATTGAAAATGCATCCTAGGGGCTGAGGTGTTGCTCAAGGGTATATGGAAGGCCTTGAGTTCAATTCCTAGGTCAGGAAGGAACAAAAAACCTGCATCCTTTAGTGAGACAACAGAACTGTCTTTTCTCCCTAATGGGCTCATATGAACATGATTTGCTGCTAGAATGAGACAGGTTTAGTTAACGTCAATGCAATCTTGTTTTTACTGTCCTTTTTTATTTTTATTTTTTTAATGCTAAGTTTTGAAAAAGCTTGTTCACACAAACAGATGTGAGTAGAACGAGTTGTTACAGCAATGGCCCATATTACCTAAACTCCAAAAACCACACAGTGGCCTATCATTAAACATAACTTTTGATGATCCATAAGCTGCAAATTGGATTGTATACTCACTCCTTCAATTCTGTTTAAAGCAAGGACTTGGAAACAACCAGGAGTTTTAAAAGAATGTGTCTTAACTAGAATAATTTCAAATTGTCCCTTTGTCTGCCCAAGAGGAAAACAAACAGGATTAGGACTGGGTGAGAGAAAGGCCTTTATTTTAGAAATTAGAGACGTGAGATTGTGAAAATTGACGTAGAAAATAACTTGCAACCTCTGACATATTGATTTCAGAAGACTCTATGAGCATCTGGAAACCAATTCTCTGAAATTATCCTCATACTAAGTGCCACTTAGTCTTCATGCACCTCCAAGAGACCAGAATCCTACTCTGACAACTAATCAAAACTGCCCCAAGATATTCTCTTAAAAATGTAATTTACATTTTTTTCATTTGATAGCTCCCTGCTTTACGAACTCACACCACAATTAAAAATAAAACTCAAGCTCTCTGCGAGACCTCTAAGGTTGCACACCTCTTTCACTACCCTACAAACCAACACCAACTTTCCCCAAAGGTCTTGGGATTCCTGCCACACTTCCAACCTCAGGGCCTTTGTGCCTGCCATTCGTGCTGCCCCAAGCACTGGCCCTCTGCTTGCTATGTGGCTGTTCCTACTTTCTCCAATTGTCAGCTGGAATGTCACCTCCTGAGAGGAACTTCACCTGACTGTGTGCTGTCTACCACAAGAACCTAATGCTTAGTAGTTCTTATAAACACAATTATTTTGCTTACAGTGATGTCTGACTTCCCCGTTACACCCAGAGCAGGTCTAGTTCAATATGTCAATGTTCAGCACCCAGCAGTGCACGACCCCAACAGATGTTCGTCAAGAAGACGGAGGGCGTCAGCCTGCCATGGGAGAAGTGAGGCTGGTGTGTGGCAAAAACAAGGGGGTTTTCCAACAGCCTTCTGTACCACCTTATTTTAAAACAAAGTCATATTAATTGTTAGAAATCACAAAGGCCAAACAGAAAGATTACTATTACAGATAATTATGTTAAACAGGTACATACAGATACTTCAGAGATACTTCAGAGCATCCAGAGAGGGCAAGGAAATTTAGCATGCAACTATTGGCCCCCCGTTTTTTCCTTACCTCTGTTCTTTTTTTGTCTCTGAATATTTATTAAATTGTCTTTTTTTCAAATTTGTTTTAGTTAGTTACACACGACAGTAGAATGCATTTTGGCACATCATACCTCTGCTCTTGAGAAGGTTCCTCCACATCCTCTTCAGACTCACCCTATTGAAAAAGAAAATGCTTTAACTGCTGTTTCAAAGGAACACAAAGTCACCAAAAGACTCTCACAGGGTGATCTTGTAACAAATGTCTACAAGAGTCACCGGCACAAATATTCCATAGGCGATTTATTTAAAGAACACCACTGTAATGACAAGAATTTTAAAGGACATAAACTGCCAAGTGGTCCCTTAGAAATTCACTGTAAGAAAAACAGTTTCTACTCATTTAAAAACCATGACTTAAAGGTAAGCTCAACAGGAGACCTCACTTCACAGCCTTTGATTAACGTGTAAGTTTAATCACACCAGATAAAGTTTAAGGCTAATTAAATCCCCAAATACAGAAAATGTATTCTGCTGAGCTCAGAATCTTCTTAATGAGTGAAAACCTGATACAGTCTGACACTGAGGTAAAAAAAATAAGCTGATAACTTGATAAGTGACATGAATACCACACTCAAAAGCTCTCCCAAAACGTTGACCAGACGCACCAGGAGGAAATCTGACCTCATTAACATACGGGAGGGGGAAAGAAGGAACTGAAAAAAAACACAAGGTCAGGCCCAAGTAATTGCTGCTGCACGGTGCTGGGTGCTGGGTGCGACAGGCGAGCTCTGGGCGCAGCGTTCTTTCTGCAGACACTGCCAGCCTCCTGGGTCCTGGCCCTTCCGGATGCACCAGCTTCTCTCCAACCTCCTCCTGGCACTTCTGCCTCCCTGGCCTCTCCTCCCTCCCTTCACCCAGGCTCCTGGCCCAGACTCCTCTGCACCTACCCCCTCAGCCTGCTAACCCAGGGTTGAACCACAAAGCCTGAACCCCTATTTGCTGCCCTATCTTCTCACTCCACACACCTGGGGGGACTCATGGATGCCCATCTTTCCACAGCCTCAAACTCACGCAGTTTTTCCAGCACAGCACCAACCCAGGGCAGGGATTGCCCAAGACCCCGGATGGCTTCCTCTACCACTCCCAGACACCTCTGGGATGTATCAATTGTCTCAACCAGGGCTCCTCAGAAACCATTATCTCCCGCACCAGCAGCAAAAAGCTTTTGATGGCCAACCCCGCCCCCATCCGCTGAGGGCACCTCACTTTACTTGACCCCAGGGGCCAAACCTTAGGGTCACCTTGCACAGCCCCCCTCCCTTCCCCTTCAGGGACAGGCTCAGACCCGTTCTTTCTTCTTCTCCACCCCTTACACAAGCAATATAGCCCACACCCTCAGCACCCCAGGCCTGGACTGCCGGAGACAGGGCCTTCTGCCATGCTTTATGGATGCTGCCTCCAAACAACTCTATGCATCACCAAAGACACTCTCCTCCTCCACGTCAATCACACAGTAGGGATCCAGACTCAACTGCCTTGTTAATCCCTGCTCAAGGACTTACCATGGCTCCTCCTGCTAGTCAGACCTGCTCCAAGCTGTTTTCTTGTTTGTTTTTTGCAGTACCAAGAATGAACCCTGGGCCTCACACGTGCTAGGCAAACAGTCCACCTCTGAGTCATACCCCCACCCCTCTTCAAGGTCTTTCCCAGAGGGTCAGCAGACCTTACCACAGGCCTAGATGTACCATCACCTACTCCACCACCAACTTCAACAAGCTCTGGGGTACAACTTTAAAGGTCACTGTAAAAGCAGTGACCTGCATTGTCTATCATATGAGGTTCCGAGGTAGACTCCTGTCACATATATTTGCCATTACCGATCTCTAAGAGCCTCCCTCCTGCCCTAAGCTTTAGGAAAACCCCTGAAATACGCACTGGCCCGTATTTAGGAACGGAAAACCCCTGAAATACGCACTGGCCGAATGTAGGAACTATTCTCTCAGTTCCTACATTTCTGAACTTGAAAGCTGTCTCAGGGTATTACCAGTCTCATCTCTCACCAACACCACCAAGTTCTCAGAAGGTAAGGCCCAATCCTATAATACTATTCCTCCCTGCCCCACATCCCTCTTGACTGTGCCTCAGGGCCCTTGCACTGACTATTTCAACTCCCTCACTGCTTTCCTCAGGCTGCCTCAAGTATCTCCTCCTCAAAGTAGCATATTTTGACCTCTTAAGTTAAACCTGCAACTCCCATCACCACCTCTTCCTCCCACCATAAAATTTATGCCCCTTGAACAGATCAAATAATTTACAGCTTGCTTCTCCCCCCCACCAACCCCCTACCAGTGCCAGGGATCAAACCTAGGGCCTCACACATACTAGACAAGTTCTCTACCATTGAGCTAAATCCCCAGCCAGTCTTTTGGGTTTGGGTTTGGGTTTTTTTTCAGGACTGGGGGCTGAACCCATCGCTTCACAACCAAACTACATATACAGCTGTTTTTTTTAATTCTGAGACAGGGTCTCACTAAGTTCTTCTACCCAGGCTGGCTTCAGGTTTGCTATCCTTTTGCTATCCTCCCGAGTCGCTGGGATTACACCACCATACCTGGCTAGTCTAGGTTTTGTCTACCATCCCTATGACTCCACCTAGACTGCAAGCTCCGCAAAAGCAGGTGTTTTATTTACTGTAACACCCCCTCGCACCCACAATAGTGCGTGGCACAAAACTCGAGCTCAACAAATGCCTGCAAGGCCGAGCACAGTCCAGCCGCCAGACACTAGTGGATGCAACTATATCTGAAAACATCATGAACATCAAGATAGAACGTGAGGGCTGGGACTGTAGCTCAGCGGAAGAGCGCTTGCCTAGCACATGGGAGGCACTGTGTTCGATCCTGAGCACCACATTAAAAAATTAATTAATTAAAATAAAATAGTTCAGCACTGGAGCCCTAGAACAGCATGCCTTCCACCCCCAGCACCACACACACAAAAATTTTTCTTTCCACTGAGACACACAGCTGAGGCTCAGCCTCTGCAGCTGAAGCATCATGGGTTCAAATCCCACCACTGCTACTTTCTTATTGCCTTGGACTGGTTATTTAACTGCTCTGCGCCTCACTTTCCTCAACTGTAAAATCAGGCGGGATTTCATAGTTGTCAAGTGTGCAGATATGAGCTACTACTCACACCGTGCTTAAGTGGTGTGCACAGCAGTCAGCCCATTCGTTATTATTTTTCCAATGTTTACAGTGGAAGTAGATTAAACCAAAAATAAAACTTGATGACAAAAAAGATTTCCAAATACTAGTCAATGATTCACTGACTGGAGAAAGATGTTATTACATAACCCAGTACCTGAAATAATAAAAAGGACCCAAAGGTTCAGCGTACCACTTCCTGTTTCACTTTCTACCAATTTCCGTTATCTACACCCTCAGACTGAAAAGGGGAGAACACCAACAGGACATGGTCTTTTTAAAGGCAGAGCTTTTCTCATTCATCACTGGATCCCAGGGGTTGGGCCGGGCCAGGCCAAGGTCAGTGTTTGCTAAATGAACAAACAGGCCTAAGAACAGCACTGAGCCGGCCCAGCCCAGGCCCAGCAGGCTCCTGTGTCTGCTGCTCAGTGGCTCCTGCTCAGCACCTTCTCCGCCTCCACATCCCTAACCAGCGACAGGGAGCATCAGCAGTGAGTCTTCATGGACAAGTCTCAATGGATTGGAAGAACAGGTTCTAGGCTGCCCTTCTTACTAAGAGGACTGACACAAAAATATCAAGCAATAATAGGAGCTGGGTACAGTGGCACATACCTGTAACTTGGGAGGCTGAGACAGGAGGCTTCCAAGTTCAGGGCCAGCCTCAGCAACTCAGTGAGATACAGTCTCAAAAATAAAAAGAACTGGGGATATTGCTCAGTGATTAAAGCAATCCTGGGTTCAATCTCCAATTCCAAAATATAACAATAACGGATAACTGATAATGATAATAATAGGAAATCAATACTAAAGTCATTTTACCTGCCACCATCAGAACTGTCCTAAACTCACAAATGGGGCACAGGGCAAGGCACTGACAGCTGCCTCTCCTCCACTAGGAAGGCTTCATGAGCTAACGACTGAATGCCTACTGTATGCACAACACTGGCCACAACAGGGTCCCAAAACTCAGCAGCCTCCAGATACACCCCCCCCCACTTTTTTTTTTGGTTTCAGGGATTGAACCCAGAAGCACTTAACCACTGAGCCACATCCTCAGCCCTTTTATATATATATATATTTTTTTAGAGACAAGGTCTCGCTGAGTTGCTCAGGGAATCACTAAGTTGCTGTGGCCGGCTTTGAACTCACAATCCTCCTGCTTCAGCCTCCCCAGCCACTGGTATTATAGACGTTCACCAGCAAGCCTGGCCCCAGACCCTCTTACTGAGAACCCAGTTGGGGTAACAAGACACATACAAGACAAAGGGAAAAATTCAGACACTCAAAAGACACTATAAGAAACTCAAAAGAAGGTTTGAAATGTTGAGGTTAGAGGTAGAGCTCAATGGTAGAGCCCTTGCCTAGCAGGAGTGAGGCCCAGTATTCCATCCCCAGCACCAGAAAAAAAGGGGGGAGAAATTATGTCAACGTCATTGCAAGTTAGGTGTCATGAAGAACTAGCCCTGAGCCACTAGCATAACAGTAGCAAGCATTCATTCAGCAAGATAAGGTACGGGGTTCACTCAGGCAAGGGTCAAGCTGGAGGGAGAATCCCAGAGGACTGACTAGAGCAGAAGACAAGGTCAGACAAGGTCAGACAAGGTCCTTGAAGGCCAGAGGTCCTGAAGGCCAGAGCACGTCAAAGTGCATGTCACCCTGTATGGATCATAAGAAATCACACACTATTCTGGCCTCAAAAATGAAATAAGAGGGCACACAACCACAACGGAGCTGCCTCTTGACAAAGAAGCTAATGAAAATACTTGTTACCATTACCACTTTTACAGTCAGTGTGCTGAAGGAGAATCGGAAGAAAAAAATTCTATAAACTCAAGAATTAAAATCACAGTTTTCATAGGGCTGAGGACTTAGCTCAGTGGTACAGGACTTGCCTAGCATGTACAAGACCCTGGGTTCAATCCTCAACACTGCAAAAAAAAGAAGACAACAATAAAACTTATCTATATAATCACAGAACACAAGTACTGAGTTATCTGTACTGGTTCAGCCCCTTCAAAGCAGAAAAACTATTTATGTCCTAGATCGATGACATCTATGGGTCAGCTGAGAGACCACCAAAATGCTAGGCAATCTACATCAGGTGCTAAGCTCAAGGCACATAATCATCACGAACCTGTCAAATCAGCACCATCACCACCACCCCCACCCCCACACACAGACATACACTTTGCAGGTAAGAAAATGGAGAACAGAGAGATGAACTGAGGCTGGAAATGTAGTTCAGTGATAGACAGAAGCTTAGCATGTGGAAAGCTCTGGGTTCAATCCCCAGCGCGCACTTGAACACATACACACACAAAGGTAAATTAACAGAGGTAGAAAGGATAAGAGCCAGGATTCATACCCAAGAGGCCTGACAGTTCCTGACAATTCAATCATTATATATGGTTTTATTAATGATGAGTTATTCAAGTTCCTAATCATAACTATATCAGGAAAAGAAAGAGAAAACAATCAACAGGAAACACTTCCAAAACAAATAACTATATAAACAGTGTTGGCAAAGGTTAGTATTATGTTTATGGAATGCCACCACCTCTCATGTTCCTATTCTACCCATCATTGTAACCCTTAGGTTCCAAAGGCATCTCTTAGCCTTCTTAAACGAAAGGAACTCAATCTCCTGGTTAATTAAGCCAAAAACCCTCAAACACCTATAAACATTCTCTTTTCCACATACTGTCTATGACACACAGTGGAACCTTTTCGAAGAAATTTCAAAAACACTTTTAATTCCTTAAAAATAACTTTCTCCCAAACTCTGTGCAGCTGAGAGATACATATATCCCTTATCCCTGCCCAGGTATATGCAGAGTAAGATCATCTATAAAAAGTGTACATTTAGTAGAGATGGAGTATTTAGAAAATTATTTCAAACACCAGTTTCACTTTCATTACAGCTGATAAAAATAGCTCAGCTATAAATGCCTGTATAGTGAGTATTCCAGAAAGACAACTTCTCAATTCTAACAGTTTTTTATCAAAACAAACCATTACAGACAAAATCCAACTAGAAAGTAAGCATTTTATGAAACAATTTTGAGCCTGTAAATAATTCATTTTATCACAGACCTTAACATTCCAACTCTGGGCACAATGACTACAACACCATAACAAATGAGGGTCTATGATTTACTTCCCTTTTAGTCTGTGCTGGATTCCAACCTTAACCATCAGAGGTGGTCTACAACTGAGTAAAAATACAAACGCACATAGACACCAGTTGCTTCTTAACCAGGGTAACATTCTCAATTGGTAAAATGAGGGAGTTGAGCCAGGTGTGGAGGCAGAAGGCTTGCATGAGTCCAGGAGTTCGGGGCCAGCCTGGGCAACATAGGGAGACTCTGTCTCAAAAAACAAAAACAAAAAGCTAGTTGGTTTGAGGGGGAACTTAGACAGCTACTGGCATTCAGGGAGTAGAGACCAGGGATGATGCCCAACATCCTGTGATGTTGGACAGTGAGGACAGCTCCCCAAAACAAAGAATCCTGGACCAAAAAGTCACTCATGCCACTGCTGAACAACTCTTGAGACAAACAAACATATATATTTTTAAAGTAAATTCATCAAGCGTTCAGTGTGGTTTTCTCAGTAGGGTTATGAATGATTCCTACTTTATTGTTCTTCTTTCTGTATTTTACAAAGTATTATTTATAATGGGGGGAGCAACTTGGGAGTAAACTTTCAGTAGAAGGAAAGATGATTTGCTGATGGGGCTTTTTCTCAAAGGAATGGTCTCATGCAGCCTGCTAGCGTTCAGGAAAGGTCCAGGAAATTTTTCCTCTAAAATCACCTCTGCCTTCAAGCTGTTATTCATTAGCCCTGGTCAAAAATGAATATTCCAAATATCTCAAAACCAGCTTTCTCAATGCTTCACATAGAGAGGAGAAAGCTGAAATGTAAAACTGCACAGCCTCTCTCAAGTGAGATTATAGGTAGATGTTCCGTTTTTAATGCTGTCACCAATATGGGAAGTAATGAACCTTAAAACTGCCATACACAAGCTGAATACTCTTATCATTCAACACACACCCTCGAAAATACATTTTAGTCATTAGTGCTGCTAGTGAAAAACGGTCAACAACATTATATTTACATGGGTACTTTTGAAGTCAGTAAGAATTTCTTGTACAAGCTAAACCTTAAAAATCAACACCAAAGCTTCACAGTACTTTATCTATAGCAGCAGGAAACCCATGGTGCTACAGATTCCCAATAAAATGTTAGTAATTATTTTTCCACATGCAATCATCATATAGGGGGAAAAAGAGAAAACCTGAAATTCAAGTTCATAAGTGGGTGTATTCTAACAGGAATTAAACGCACTTGGAGAAAATCCAAGATTACAATCCTTTAAAGTCACATCTTCATCCCAAAGCTACTTAGCGCTAATGGGAAGCACCACTCACTAACATTTATGAAATCAATGTTCCTGCGGTCTTCAACCTTCCAGCCACTTGCCATCCACACGGCACCAGCTCAAGCAGACAGAAGCAGAGTACACCCAGGGCGAGGTCCCTCATCCACCGGGACCACTGGCCGGGGAGGAGCCGGCCCTTCCCGGGCGCAGCAGTTGCTGGCCGCAGCCCTGCTGAAGTGGCCTGGCTCCCACCTTCCGAACTTGGGGCGGGCCAGACTAACGCCTGTCACATGGTGCGGGAGGTGGCCGGGAGGGCCACCGTTGCCAGGTGTTCAGGCTTGGCCAACCGTTTATTTGCCTTGCAAAGTGGCCCGAGCGCCTGTGCCGCTGGGGGGCCAGCGGCCTCCGGGCTTCTCCTCCCTCGCCCGCCCACCCCTGTCCTGTCACCTGGTCGTCCTCACCTGAGTGGGCAGTAGGAGTTCCCCTTCTTCTGCCTGCCACAGCTCCACCACGTTCGGCAAGGGCTCGATCGCTGCACCGACACCAAAAAACACACTTAACGCACGGAAAGAAACGCTTCCTGTTTCCCTTCTCGTCCTCCGTGCCACCCGCCTCCCCAAAACAAGTCTCCTTTTCCTTCTTAGAGCCAGGCCACCCGAGGGGCGAGCCAAGGATGAAAACACAATAGTCGGAGCGTGAGCCGGCGGCCCCTCAGACGGAAAGACGAGGGCGTGCAGGTCGGGGCACTAGCGCTGGGGGGACGAGGCCACCCCACCGGACACTCGGGGCTGCGCAGCCCGACCATCTGGGTTGCGA
>NW_026000057.1:10889931-10970125 GCF_001458135.2 Marmota marmota marmota | reverse complement strand
GGGCGCCCCGCCCCGGCGCGCAGCACGTGGCCGCAGGCAGGCCCGCAGCGCCCGGTCCGCGGAGGCCGGGTGCTCGGAGCTGTCTGTCGGGAGGGCTCGCCGACCCGCTTTGGCCCAGGACGTTCTCATGAACTTTCGGGTGGTTTCCCCTTTGTTGGCGGCACACGGGCAGCAGTCGGGAGAGTACCCACGGGGCAGGGGGCGGCGGCGACGGCGGCGGTGGGAATGAGAAGTCGCCCGGCGAGAGACGCCCTACACAGGATATTAGTGGAAATAATGCAGTGGTTGTCAGGAAACGCGAGTGCAGCCACATGGCTACTGCCAGTTATGCAGCGAGGATATCCGGTGGCTGCAAAGTCTGTAATTTAGAATAAAAAGAGCTCTCCCAAGACCCGAGAGACCGACCTCAGCGCCGCGTGGCGGTGGCGCGCCTGGCACAGTCCGTGGAGACTGTCCAGGTTGTGACAGGTGGGCAAGTTTGAGCTTCGAAGACCCTGCAAAGATCCCCTTTGGGAATCAAGATTGCAAAATTCTTTCATCCTCTTCAGAATCATGGTTGAGGTTGACGACTTCATAGCTTGCCTGTTTCTAACATTAACAGGATAATATAAGTAAACTTGGGAATATATTTTCTAGTCCTGCTTTAGTATGTCTATGATCAAAAGGTCTAACATCTGAGATCTTTTAATATCGCATCTATGCCAGTGATGTCACAAACAAGGGCCTATTAAGAAATGGATTTGCGTAACATGGAATGCCTTTGGAGTTAATTTGCTGTTTCCAGGGTAGCTTATATGAAATTCAGAGAATATGAGCTCTATGGTTTAAAGAGGGGAAGTGATGGGGCACACCTGTCTGCTTGCATTGATCCTCTATTTAATTGCTTCTGGTGCCTTACAGTCTAGACTTTGGAAAACTGGTGGTCACATAGCAGAACAGACTGTGGAGAACAAAAGGAATTATAGATCCTCTTTCCAAGATACAGTACTGTGTACCCTGGCTAACACCTTTTCTGGATGTAACTCCAAACAAACTTAATATTTGAGGAGATGAGCATAAATACAAATTGCCCATGTGAAAAAAAAAAAAAAAGTCACTTTGAATTATCTAACTTGAACACCTCCAAGTATACCTAACCTTTTTTCTACATTTTCTGCTGACATCTTTCTTAGTAAGGCTCTCTGGTCCCATTCCAGTATATGTGTTTTTGTTTGTTAGTTTTGTTTTTCCTTTATCATTTCACTTCTGCAGGTTTGTATTTGCCCTTTAACTCTGAAGGCTCCCCACTGTATTAAAGGGCCCTCTAATGACAAGAATATTTGCACTGGGGTGGGGGTGAAATGTTGGTCCAGTGCTTGCCCAGCATGTGTGAGGCCCTGGGTTTGATCACCAGCACTGTAAAAAAGAAGGAAGGAGAAAAAGAATACTTGCACAGCCAAAGGAGGTAGTAACTGCACCTTCAAGTTTGTTTCCAAATGCAAGTTCTCTTATAAGTCTTCTTATTTACTAAATGTAATTTTTAAGTCTTATGACCATACTAAGAAGGGGAAGCAATCAAACATTGGCAGCCTAACATTTTATTACACTTTTCAATAAAAAGTCATGATGCAAAACATTTTTCCCGATTTTTCAATTATTTTACTAAAATTTACTGATACAGTCTTTCCCATACTAATGTGTATCACAGTATCAGAGAAAAAAAGAGTAACATTGCTGCGGACTGTATCGAAATCTCTCATTTATTCCTCTACTGAAGGTTTTCAAGGCCAGCCTGAGTTTTTCAAGTTGTGGTCTCACGAACTTTACAAAGTGGGTAATGCTATTTGACTGTTGTTCACAAAGCCAGAAGCATGTATCTGCAGGGCCATGGGGTTGCAGAGGGATACAGGATTACACAGCTGTCTTCTTAGATAAATCTGACCTACTTAGCCTTCTCTGGAGGCATTTTTCATGCTGACTCATGAACAACAGGAAAGTTATGGCCCATTAAGCAGCTTCCATGTTTTGGAGTAAACTTGTCCTCCAAAGGAGAAGACTTCTGTGTATTTGTGCTGTGTTTCTATTATTCCCCTTGTCAATAGTAGATACTGTCACAGACTATTAGAAGTAGAAAATTTGGAGATATCATTTAATAGCCCAACTGCCTCATTTTATGGAATAAAAAAACTGAAACCCAGAATGGGTGAAAATATCCAAGCTATAGAACTCCTTTTAGTGACAGTTATATAGAAATATCTATGTGAAATAATGTTTCTGAAAAAAATTTAGATGAGTTAATTTAATATGAAAATTATATACACAAAACCAAAGTGTGGAAGAGACACTAGAGTGATGTCTTAGTAGAATGTATCAGTATTATTTTCATACTTTTATTGTATATCTTGGTTTTTAAAGTTAGATCCAAATAAGCTCAATTTTTTTTTTAAAGGGGGTGGCTGGCTGTAGCCTGGTGATAGAGCGCTTGTCTCGTACAAATAACACACTGCAATCAAATACACATACACACATACAAGGAAGGGTAGGGTAGGTTAAAAAAAATGACTAACATCTTGCAAATTTAAAAGCAAATATTGATTTAGCTATTTAAGGGTGGGGTTTTGTTGTTTTGTTTTGACAACAGATAATACAGATGAAAATTAAGCAAGTCTGCAAATGTGAATTATGTTTCAACACATCCTACGTAAAACCAACCATGGAGTGTTAAGCCCAAATCACCTATCTCTAATCCAGAGATGATTCCTCAGGGCAGGTCACAAGGTGGTTGTGAAGATTAAATGAGATAATGTATGGTAAGCATTTGGTGTTAGGTATTCAATAAATGCTAGAAATGATATTATCATTTATTCTTATTGTGGAAGCATGCCAAGCCTTTCATTAATATGGTCCTTTTGATACTGATGATTCAAGTACTTGAATTACCTATTCATTATCATATCATCTATCACTCAGACATACTGGAAATGGGAATAATTAATGAAAATGTATACGTAACAGCTGCCTGCTGGCCCATCTGTCCCTCCATTTTGGTCCTCCCACCCATGAAAATAACAAAACCAAGTGTTTCATTAAAGCCACTACCACCATCACGGCTGGGACCCAAGCCTCATCAGTGCCCAGGAGGAAAGGCCCAGAAGGGATGGGTCTTAATCCGGGAAGAAATCTAGCAATTATGGCCACGAGATGCAAACTGCCCCTGGACTCAAAGGGATCTTTCTATAACTTTATTCCATATCATCTCACAAAGCCTCCCTTAGGTGCAATGGACAGGGAGAAAATTCTCTTCTTTCTCAGGCTCCCCTATTGTGTTAAATAATCATCCCTCACCATTATAGGACTCTCAAGCAATATGGAGGAGAACAGCAGCAATCACAGTTAAAAACAGCCACCTTTTTCTATGTTTCTTTATAAAATTCAAAACTGTACAATAAAAATAGTAAAATTTAGTATATGAATTAAAATTAAAATGTTAAACAAAGAATAGCATTTTAAAAACTTAAAGACCAAAAATATTTTTAAAGGGAGGTTACTATGTGGTTTATATGGATGACTTGGGTGTGATCCTGGTCAATGTTTAAATATGATTAAGGCTAAGGATGTAGCTCCATGGTAGAGTACTTGCCTAGCATTCATGAGGCCCTGGGTTCAACTTCTAATATGGCAAAAATAAAAATAATTAAATAAATGTGATTAAATGAATGCTATATGATTTTTTTTTTTTTTAATGTTCACCTTCCCAACTTCCCTTACACCCTGGCATGCTGTTTGGTGTAGGTCTGGTCAGTGAGATATAAACAGGCTTCTACTGGATTGACTCCGAGAAAAGCTATTCATTTCCTGGTGAAAAGGAATAGACTTAACTAGCACATCTTTTTGTACAGTGTCCTCCCCGCTGGAACACAGACGTGATGTCCAGAGGTTTGGCAGCCACCATGCAAACCTCATGAAGAAAGTTACATGCTGAAGACAGTGGAGTGGAAAAACAGAGAAAGTCTGGATCTTTGATGGAATTATGATATTGTAGATTATACCTTCAGACATCCTGTTTGATAAGCAAAAGTAACCCCTTATTACCCCTTCAAGTTTTCTGTTATTTGTAGTGAAAATAATCCCAAGTGAAAGAAAACAGTCAACTAAAATAGAAATAAAAGTGAATGATGAACATTAACAGTAACCAATCTCGGGGCTGGGATTCTGGCTCAGAGGTAGAGGGCTCGCCTAGCATGCGTGGGGCACTGGGTTCGATCCTCAGCACCACATAAATACAAAATAAAGACATTGTGTCCACCTATAACTAAAAAATAAATATTAAAAAAAAAAACAATAACCCAGTTTCAACGAGACTAACAGAATGTTCACAAAACAAGAAATCAATAAAAATAATACTTATTTTACATGTGCAAATAAAAGCAATTATCATTCATTTATTTACATTAATTAAATTAGAAAAATAAGTCAAAGTAACAAAAGTACCTACTGATTAGATATCTGCAAAGAAACAGTGCTTATCACTTAATAAACTAGCTTACGCTCCAGAGGAAATCAGGCCCATCACTGTGAGTCTGTGTGAATACACTCCTAGCACATGCCACACAGCACTGGGTACCTCTATGATCATTTGCTATGGGTTGACTGCATGCCCCAAAGTTCACACATTGAACTCCAAATGCATAAGTTAATGGTTTATGGAGACAGCACCTTTGGGGTCTTTAGGGTTAGAGGAGGTTATGGGGTTATGATGGGATTATTTCTTTATAAGAAGAGGAGGAGCCAGGCATGGTGGAGCACGCCTGTAATCCAGCAGTTTGGGAGGCTGAGGCAGGAGGATCGAAAGTTCAAAGCCAGCCTCAGCAATTTAGCGAGGCCTTAAGCAACTCAGTGAGACCCTGTCTCTAAATAAAATATATAAAAGGGCTGGAGATGTGGCTCAAAGATTAAGCACCCCTAGGTTCAATCCCTGGTATCAAAAAAAGGAAAAATATCTGTTTCGCCCTCCACCATATTATGACACAGAAAGAAGGCCCTCACCAGAAGCTCGCACCTTAATATGAGGCTTCCCAGGCTCCTGCACTGTTAGAAATAAATTCCTTTCTGTTACAAATTACTCAGTCTGTAGTACTCTGTGATGGCAGCAAAAAACAAAACAACTAAGATACTCCTCAGTTTGCTTTACTGCCTCTCTCTCCTGTATCTAACCTCTGTAAGTAAGAGTCTCGGGTTTGGTCCTCGACACTCTCTGAATGAACTCATAGAGCCCTGCACCATTAAATGCTACCTGTAGACTGATGAATCAGATTATGTCGGTCCCACCTGAAGTTCTACACTCACATATCCGGCTGCCTACTTGCTCCTCTGTCTGAAAGTCTAACAGACATCTCAAGCCTAACACCTTTCAAGCTCTTGATTCCCTCTGTCCAAATTTCCTGTTACATTCTCAGTCTTCCTAAGTTCAGTGGCACCACCATCTGCCTAGCTGCTGGAGACAAAAGCCAAGGAACCATATTTAATTCCTCTTTCCTTTGTACCCTCTAAACCCATCAGTGAATGCTAAAGTGTCCACTTCCAGAATATTTCCCACATCTACCCTTTCCTTCTCAACCACTACCCTCATCAAAGCTCCTTATCCCTCATGTACACTCTTTTAAAAAAAAAATTATTTTTAAAATTATTTTAATTATTTTTATGTGGTGCTGAGGATCAAACCCAGTGCCTCGCACACCCTAGGTGAGGGCTTACCACTGAGCCCCAGCCCCAGCCCCCACGTAGACTCTTATGATTGCTTCCCTGTCTCTCTGCTTCCATTCTCCTTCCTTACACCTCAATTGTACAGCAACCAAGTGACCCCTCCCTCCATTGTGTCAGCCTATCTCTAAAGACAAAGCAGCAGGGACAAACTTGGAAACTTCCCTCCCCCCCACCCCCACCACAATTTCATTTTGCTTGTTTTATGATGCTTTTAGGATAGTTAGAAAAGCCTATGAAGGCCCAGCTACAGTCATTAAGAGGAAGTTACTGTAGCTACATATACCTACAAAACACACCCCACCCGTGCACCATCCTTAGAAATTACAGGCAATGTAAAATTTGTCATTTTTTTCTTTTGAGTCTCCACACTTTTAGACATATAGACAATAGAGCTTCTGTCTCTATTAACTTTGTTGGGGTGGGGGTGGGGGGCTAGGGATTGAACCCAGGGCCTTGTACATGCAAAGTAAGCACTCTACCAACAGAGCTATATCTCCAGCCCAAGTTTTGTGCATAGTAGCTCACAGTCTATAGGGACAATAATCTGTGTGAACTTCTAAGGTAGTAGACTGCGTTAATTTATTTAATAATTCATGCTTGTTATTGAAATCTTCTACTTGGAGAATTCAAAATGCAGACCAGGAAGTAGAGTTTCTTCTCCTTTTTTAAATTCCTTGTTCTTAGAAAAGATGTAGGAATACCTTTCAGAATATTGGCAAGAATTGAAAAAGATCTATAAATTGAGTCAATATCTTGGTAGATGATCTTTTATTTTGTGGTACTAGGGATTGAACCCAGGGGCACTTTACTACTGACCTATATTCCTGGCCCTTTTTCTAAAAAACAATTTTAGGGCTGGGGATGTGGCTCAAGCGGTAGCGCGCTAGCCGGGCATGCGTGCAGCCCAAGTTCGATCCTCAGCACCACATATAAACAAAAGATGTTGTATCTGCCGAAAAATAAATATTAAAATTCTCTCTCTCTCTAAAAATAAGTAAATAAATAAATAAAATTTATGAGGAATCATCGTTTTGTTTTTTGTTTGTTTGTTTCTTTTTGTTTGTTTTTGTTTTTTATGTGGTGCTGAGGATCGAACCCAGCGCCTTGTACTTGCTAGGCAAGCGCTCTACTACTGAGCCCCAGCCCCAGCCCCAGCCCCTATTCCTGGCTCTTTTTAATTTATTTGAGACAGTATTTCACTAAATTGCTTAGGGCCTCACTAAGTTGCTGATGCCGGCCATGAATTTGTCATATTCCTGCCTCAGCCTCCCACGTCACTAGGATTATAGGTGTGACCATCACATGCAGCAGAAAACTATTTTTTAAGATCTCATATCAACTATAAAACAAAACCTAGCCCTAGTCTGGGAAGCAAAACTTATATGTACTTTTTCATCTCTATCACCACTTAACAATCTGAAATGATGCTATTGTAACTCAATTGCTTCTTCTAGAAATAATGATAGAAAGTCTCACATAGCACTTATGAGGGGCCAAACCCTGTCCTGGGTACTTTGCATATAAGTCATTTCATCCTTATAACACCTTGGGATGAAGTTACTATTATTATCCCTATTTTACAGATGGGGAAATTAAAACACAGTATCTTACTTCATCTGTTCCGGCTGCTCTAACAAAATGTCAAAGACCAGGTAGCTTACAAATAATAGAAATTTACTTCTCACAATTTTGGAGATTGAAAAGTCCCAGATCAAGGCAGATCCAGTGTCTGGGAAGGGCCCATTTTTCTGGTTCAGAGATGATGCCTATTTGCTGTATCCTCACATGATAGATGAAGCTCAATGGGGTCTCTTTTATAAGGCACTAAAATATTTATGAAGTCTCCACCTTCAAAGGCCTTATCTCCTAATACCTAAACCTAGGGGTTAAGTTTCAACATATGAATTTTGGGGGGACACTAACACTCAAACCATAGCATACAGACATGTAAGGATAAAACAGGAAGTGCAAAGCTAGAATTCAAACCAGGACAATACTTCTTAATAACCCCCCATGAATGAAAAGTTAATGCTGACCCCCCAAAAATGCAATTGGAAACACCAAACAAAAGACATCATGACACCCCCAAAACTAACAAACCATATAACCAACTTTGGGTTATGGAGTGTTTCATGGTTCCAGAAACAATCTTATGATCAACAGAGGAAAAGGGAATTTTCTGTCAAGTTCATATGAATCACTATGAACTTGGATCTCCCTAAATCAATACCACATACCAATGTCCAGAGCTAGAGAGAATCCTCCTAGTAGTATTCCAACATTTATCTGACTTGGCCATCTGAACAATCTAACTACAGTTTTGGAAATTCTGCTTCATGACCTTGATCAAGGCCATTCACTTCCACCAGCCTTTTAAAAGAAAGCCATAAAATTATATGATCTCTCAGGTCTTTTCCCTATATAACCTTGAATGATTTTCTGTTCTGACCTGATAGCTTGAAAGCAGGAAACCTGAACTTTTTTTTTTTTTTTTTTTTTTACTCCTTTAAAATCCACTGAGTAAAGCAACTTCACAGCTTCCTGAATCTGCGTGCTTTCAAATTATAGTCATGTTAAGTTTGGCACTTAAAGTTCAAATGAAAAGCTGCCAGGTCAGCAGTGGGGAGCCAGATATTAAGAAGGAGGGGTGGTAAAAGGGGATCTGTTCTTTCCTTAATACACCTAGACTGCCAGACTGGGGCCACTTGGCAAAGTTTACACTTGGTAGAAAAGCTCAGTCCCATCTGTGGAGCCTCAGGCAAGTTAGTTAACCTCTCTGTGCCTTAGTTTCTCACCTGTAAAATGGAGATAACAGCCAGGTGGTGGTGCATGCCTGGAATTCCAAGGCTTGGGACTCTGAGGAAAGGAGGATCATGAGTTCAAAGCCAGCCTCAGCAGGGGTGAGGTGCTAAGCAACTCAGTGAGACCCTGTCTCTAAATAAAATACAAAATAGGGCTGGGGATGTGGCTCAGTGGTTGAGTGCCCCTGAGTTCAACTCCCTGGTATCAAAAAAACGGGAGGGGGGATAACAATAGTCTGCCTCATAGGTTAGGGCAGAAAAATGAGTTAGTATATATAAGCCCGTAGAAGAATCCCTGGCAGATAAATGATGATATAATATTGTGGTGGTGTTATTACTTCCTAGATTAAGAAAAATAAAGTAAGAACTTAAGAAAGCAAACACTAAGAGTTTGGATGGTCTCTGCAGGAAAAGAGCTCAAGAAATGGCCCATAAAATACTTTGAGGCCAACTTTAATGCCAGGTGATCGTGAAACTAATGCCTTCATATTGCACAAGTGCCTCCTTCCAGTTCTCTGATTATAGACATATGAGGTAGTTTGTTTTTGCAGTGCTGGGGATTGAACCCAGGGCCTCCCACTTGCTAGGCAAGTGCTCTACCTCTGAGCTGCATCCCCAGTCCTACATACACACAGTTTAAACTGCAGGCTCCCAAGCCATATGGGGTTTTCTAAAACCTACCCCTGACTGTAAAAGGAACACCTTGGTTAAGGTTTGATCTGTCTATCCCCTTTTTAAAAACAAACCGATAGGCGCAGGGCATGGCCGTGGGCACCTGTAGTCCTAACGACTCAGGATGCTGAGGGAGGCTAGCCTGGGCAACTTAGCAAGAACTGTTTCCAAAATAATAAAAACAGAACAAAAACCTAACAATAATAGGAGGAAATACTTACCTGGGCAGAGGCTAGGTAACTTCCCAGGGCCATAGAGCTAAGTGGTAGAGCCAGAATTCAAACCCAGGCAGGCTGGTGTCTGACTGTGTGTCTATGTGCTGGTAAACAGGACCTAGTGCTTCAACAGAATAAATGTAACGTGTGTGTGTGTGTGTGTGTGTGTGTGTGAGAGAGAGAGAGAGAGAGAGAGAGAGAGAGAGAGAGAGAGAGAGAGAGAGCAGCAAGAGAGAAGAAGAAGACAAGATCGAATGACTGAAATTATNTGTGTGTGTGAGAGAGAGAGAGAGAGAGAGAGAGAGAGAGAGAGAGAGAGAGAGAGAGAGCGCAAGCGCATGCAAGAAAGAGAGAACAAAAGTGTACCCTTAATAATTTGATTACTGAAAAAGACATTGTCACAGTGGAAAGGACCCCAAGAAAGAAGATGTAGAACGTGACCAGAGAGGGCTTCCACGTGCACAGAAAATTAATTCCATGCGACTCAATCCCCCCACCCCGGCTGGCAGAGTAGGACATAAGGAGAACAGGACCCGTCAGCTCAGAAAGAGAAACCATGCAGGAGACCCTGGGACACAACCTGAAGCAAGTCGACTGCCAACAGAAGCTTGGAGGTCACAGCAGGAGGCTTCCCAAACTGCCGCTAGGGAAGCGTGAGGACACCAGGTGGCAGGAGCCAAGGGGTAGAATCGCTAACAGCAGGTGTGTTAGCCTCCCGCAGCAGCTCAGGCTGGAGGCTGGAAGAGAAGACTCCTGCATCACCCAGCAGCTTCCTGAGACATCTGAATTCCCAGAAAGGAGCAAGCACTGCCAAGGTGTGGGAGGAAGAACTCCATCTTGGGGCTCAGCGGTAGAGTGCTCACCTAGCATGTGCGAGGCCCTGGGTTCGATCCTCAACACCACATAAAAATAAATGAATAAACAAAATAAAGGTATTGTGTCTAACCAAAAAATAAATATTAAAAAAAAGAATATTCTGATAGCTGCAACTCCATTCCATTCATACATATATATGTGTGTGTGGGTGTGTGTATATATATATACACTATGTACATACATACTGTATATGTACATATATACTATATATACTCTGTATATATTCTCTATATAGTTTTATTTTAAAATATTTTTAGTTGTAAATGAACACAATACCTTTATTTTTATTTATTTTATTTATCTTATGTGGTGCTGAGGATCAAACCCAGGGCCTCACGCGTGTGAGGTAAGATCCCTATCACTGAGCTACAACCCCAGCCTATAGTGGTTTTTTTTAATATTTTTTATTTTTTAGTTGTATGTGGACACAATATACTTTTTTTTTTTTAATGCGGTGCTGAGGATAGAACCCAGTACCTCACGCATGCTGGGCGAGTACTCTGAGCCACAACCCTGGCCCTATATATATAATTTTTTAAAATATTGTAAAGATAAAAATGTAGAAAGGAATATCATTTGCACACATGAGGTTGGAACACAAGAGACTCCTAGGCAGTGGCATTGGGGAATGATGGAAAACATTCTGGTTTGGGCAGAATGTGTGGTCTGTGAAGGAGGAGGGAGATAGAGCTCCCCTTGGAGGGGGTGTGAATGCCAGGATCGACATACATGAGCTGTATGCATTTAAACACAAACCCAAACCCCAAAAACTCGGGAGGCCATGGTCATAAGCAATTTGTTCATGCATTTTTCTATCAAATGATTTTTAATTTTCAGTTACAGGAGGGGGGACTTTGCATGGTTGGATAGTCTACAAAATTAGAAGACTATAAAGTGGGGTCATCCGAATGAAGAAAGTGGGCCAGAGGTTGGAGCTGGTGACCTCACTGGGAAAGGGAATGAAGGACGGGTGCTCTCGGCTCTTGGAATGAGCAGATCTCTCCAGGCATCTCTGAAGCAGGAAACTGGTACACAGGTCAGTGGCTCAAAAGGTGCAGGGATCTGAACAGGAAACAGCTATGACAGTCCTAGTTGTCAGAGGAAGTTGATGTAATGAAGATTAGACTCTGGAAAATTGTTATTCAGATGTTAAGATCAAATACTTCTGACCATCTCTGAGGAATAAACCTAGATAGCATCTTGGAAAGAAAAAACAAGAAGAGGTAGAGAGGATTAGATGGAACCATGTGTGTAGAAGCAGTTTGCCAGTTAGGAAATGTTTTGTGAATGCTCGCCCTTCTCGAAGACCAGAGCTTCACTCTATGAAACATTGCAACATTTGCTAGAATGTTATTTAATTATATTCCTAAATCAATAGATAAATTTACAAATTCTTTTTTTTTTTTTTTTTTTTCCGGAGACAGGGATCNACAGAGTTACATCCCCAAGACGTTAAAATTTTTTTTTTTTTTTTTTTTTTTTTTTTGAGACAGGGATCTTGCTATGTTGCCCAGGCTGGCCTTGAACTCCTGGGCTCACGAGATCCTCCTGCATTAGTCTCCTAAATAGCTGGGACTATAAGAATGTACCATTGGTGTGACTGATTTTACAGTTCCTAGAGTTCTAAATCTGGACAAATGATGGTAAAATGATCATCTTTTTTTCCTACTTGAAGCTATGCTTTTGAACACTTAACCAGATTGACTCTTTCCAGTATATTTTTTGGTGATCTACAAGCCAGCTATAATTAAATTAATCATGTTGTAAATTACTAAGTCTAAAATCACCAAACCACTATGATTGGTTTAATGGCTGTTATAGTCTGAATGTTTTATGGGTTTTTTTTTTTTTTGTGCTAGGGTTTGAACCCAGGGCCTTTAAGCATGCAAGGTAAGTACTCTACCAACTGAGCTATATCCCCGGCTCAGTCTAAGTGCTTTAAATCACATACCCACTCCTTCATTCATTCAGGATAATCATGGGAGATGTTCTATGTCTATGTAAGTAAGGAAATGCAGGAAGGCCTGAGAAAGGCACAGAACATTACAGACTTTAAGAAAAGAAAAATGCAAAAGTAGGACAACATCATTAAATTATTCTTTCTGCTGATCTCAGTGTGCAAATAACTTTCATCTTTTCAGGAGAACAATCTTCAATCTCTCTTGCCTAAACTTTGCATTTGGCTTCAGCAGCCTCCTGAATTATGCTAGCTTCATCTTGCACTTGCCTGCACTTACATGTCGCCTGAATGTTCGGCTCCCCAGCGTCAAGAGTCAGATTTTCCCTGATGCCTCAGGGATATCAGGTTTCAACTCAAGTTGTTTGAAGCCTGTATACATGCTTTCATGCTTTATTAACATGAATACTTTCCATTGATTTTCTTCTTGCCATCACGGAGTCCAGGGTTGTGTTCCTTCTCCAATAGTGTTAAACATCCCCTGTAACCTTAAACCCTCGTGTATGTGGGTATGTGGCAGTATTTCTAGATAAGAAAAGTAGTGATCTCTGCAAGATACCAGTTTATTCCTGTGATAAAAGTCCTGTTGCATTTTTGATGGCCTTAATTTAGCATTTATCCCCGGGGCTGGATTTTGCATTGCCTTTATAAACACACTCAAGCACAGAAGCACTACGGCATGTGTGAGTGTGCACATTCACACACACAAAAATGAGCCTAGTTCTTTTTAGGCACTTCTCCAGCTGTGAGTTTAGCAAAGCTTCGTGCTAATGGGGAGACAGACAGAATTATAGCCCCAAACATTTCCCCTGCCACTGATCCAGAACATGTGTTATCATATCACACACTGTAAATTGATTCCAAATCCCTGCCAACAGGACACTGTTTGCGTTCCAAACATCCAAAACCCTGGAACGGTGAATTATAAAACAGAAATATGCCATGCTTCCTCCTTTGGTTTGGGGTAAACCTGAGTGTGTTTGCTGTACATTTTTGACTCTTAGAATATTTTTTTTTCAGCAAACTGCCTACAAAAATCTCTATACTTTACAATAATTACCTTAAAGATCCCTAGTCCCCCCGCTTGTTAATGACTCTTCCAATCTCTTGGTGAAGGCTGGTTATCAGGAAATAAGGCAAGATGGAAGGGCCATTTAAGATAATAAAGTGACTCTCATTCAACTGATGAGAGACATAAACAGTCTCACTTTGACAGTCTCACGGGAGTAGAAGTCTAGGATTTCAAATGTTGTATAAACAGTTGCAAAATCTCTGCAATTACTCTACAAATGAACTCCTAGCACAGATGACAGATGAACAATAACCATATATTTTCAGTCTTGGGTTACCCCATATGGACGACGTGAAATAAGTCTTTAGGTTAATGAAATTCTTTACCTGAAATAAGTCTGTACATTAACAAAAAAACATAGCTAAAAAATGTCTTCAGGTTTGTGACAATTGAGGACTAGAAGTAGAAGGGGTTAAAAAATGGGACTAAGTGTCACTAGCAACCTGACATTGGGAATATCTTGGTGATAAGCAGGGAGGTTGATTGAATCTTGTCAGAAGTCCCCAAACCAACAGTGTCTGAGGGGGTCCCAACTTAGTTACCATGGTGATACTATTTCATTCTATTAACTTCACTTGACAAGGTCTCCATTGTTTCTTTAAGTGGTGAACATTTAGCCTATTTTTAATTTAACTAAGTTTTTAAATTGGCAAATAAAAATTATATATATTTATGCTGTACAACGTTTTCAAATATGCATACATTGTGAAATGACTGCATTGAGCTAATTAACATATGCATTACCTCCCAGACTCATTTCTGGTGGTGAGACACTTAAAATCTACTCTTAGACCATTTCGAGAATACAAAACCCAACACTTCCTCATTAGATCCTAAGAAATAACCACATATGAGCACATAGGAACAGAGAGGTCGTTAATACTTTGTAATAAATTAGCTAATGCCAGAGGGTGAATTGCCGGAGTATGTAGTCAAACTTTATGGAAAAGGGTTCTGCATATTTTCAAATGAAATCTCATTACATATGTAAGAAAGCTAGCGTAATAGTGGCTTGGCCTCCTTTCCCCCAACTTTATTAGCCAGTACCAGCTAATAAATAAATACAACCTGGCTAACTGCGCACTGACCCCAAACCATTTTGAAGACAGTCTGGGATCAGAGAGACTTGACTCTGTTCCCCTCAGGAGGCCTGACTTCCAGGATCAGCCTAGGGTCAGCCAGCTGAGCGACTTCAGGCAAATCACCAAAAATGGCAGTGTCTCCAGACCTTTAGCAGTATGATGAGAAGTTGAAAGATTTTCTAGGTTTATTTCTTTGATCTTGTTCATTTCAAACCGTGTAGAGAATTAAAACAATGATGTTTGAAGGAGGAACGTTTAAGACAAAATAAAAGAACTCCTACCTTACATAATTTTAAAAGGTGTCGTTATGTCTATGGGGGAGAGGCAGCCCATAAGATTATACTAGGCAAGAACAATTCAAGTCGGTTTACATATCACAGATATTTTCATTTCCTGAAAAGTCAAATTATGAATAATAGCTATAAGACTTGGTTTAAACCATGCAGTAATAAAAGTGGCTTCTTCTTAAGTATTAAGACATGAGTATATATACTAAATTTTTTTTTCTTGAGAAATGTTCTCCTATGTTTCTGTTTATTCTGTTTCAATCGATACAGGGGCTGTGGTAGAGCACTTGTCTAGCATGCAAGAGGTCCTGAGTTCAATCTCCAGCAACATCAAAACAAACAAACAAACAAACAAACAAAGAATCTTTTTAAATAGATCCATGGGCAGCATTTTGCTGTAAAATGCAATGAGTCTAAGCATGTGGACTCATGGAACTGGGTTCCAAGTCAAGACACTGGAACTTTCTAGAAGGAAGGAGGTCTGCTTTAGCTGGCTGATATGAGAGTTGTTTTTGTTTTTGTACCAGGGATTGGTATAAAACCACTGAGCCACATCCCCAGCCCTCTTTTGTGTTCTATTTAGAGACAAGGTCTCACTGAATGGCTTAGGACTTAGCTAAGTTACTGAGGCTGGCTTTGAACTCCCAATCCTTCTGAGCCACTGGGATTATTGGCGTGTGCCTCTGCATCCAGCCTGTTATAAGAGTATTTGAGCAATGTTTTATAGAAGGGCTAGAGACATTTCCCCTTTGAAGAGGTGGGTATTGGTGTGGTACAAGTGGCAGACAGGGATGGACACAATGTTTTTGTTACGTGCGCTTGTTTTGTGGTACTGGGGAATGAATCCAGGGCACTCTACCATGGAGTTACACCCCCCACTCCTTTTTATTTTCTATTTTATTTTATTTTTTGGTGTTGGGAATTGAACCCAGGGCCTTGTGCATGCGAGGCAAGCACTCTACCAACTGAGCTGTATCCCCAGCCCTTCCTTTTTATTTTTTATCTGGAGACAGACAGGGTCTTGCTAAGCTGCCCAGGCTGATCTGGAACTTGCAATCCCTTGCCTTGCTCTCCTGTGGGGCTGGAAATACAGGTATGTGCCACTATGCCTGACTTGACAGGTAGAGTTTTAAATAGGAAGGCCAAGGTAGGCCTCATTAAAAAGATGGCACTTGAGCAGTGTACCTTGCAACTGTCTGGGTGAAGAACATTCAGGTAGAGCACAGCCAAAGCCCAGCAGCGGGGGGTGACTACGAGAGGCCAGTCTGGCCAGAGTGGTGTGAGGAGGAGAGTTCAGAAGAGAAAGCAGAGGACAGAATGGAGCATGTGTCAGCACCTCAGAGGCCACGGTGGATTCTTTGACTTTCACTTAACAATAAGGCACAGAATAAGTCATAGAAGGGTTTTAACAGAGTACATTTCGGGGGATTCCTCTGGTTGTCACGTTGTCATTGAAAACAGGCGTGTCAGGGCAAGAATGAAACAAGGAGACCTGCGAGGAGGCCAATGTTATAATCCACGCCAGAAATTACAGTGACTTGGACCAGGCACAAGCACGGGCGGGCTGAGCAGGACAGAGATCCTAGGTATGTTCTAAAGGTACGGTTGACAAGGCCTGGGAGACAAGAATGGTCGACTCCAAGGCTTTTGGGGGGAACAACAAGAAGAGGAGAGTAGTCATGAACTAATATGGTAATAAAATGAAATACCTAATTTTTGTTTTAGAAGAAGGTCTATTTGCTAAGATGTCCACTCTGCCATTCCAATTATCATTCTGATTTGTATGCAAGCTCCCTTGGGGGTTGCCCCATTCTTCCTGCCCGTGGTCGCCTACCTCCCCTTCTCTCCCTCTGTCCATTTGAACCCTGCCCATCACTAAAGGGTTAGTTTGTTTTCCCATAATCCTCCAGGATACTGCTGGCATTGCCTGAAACGACATATCTGTCAACTTGCAGAGAGGTATTCCTGACTCCAGAAATGCCAGCTCACCTCTTACAGGGCCAGAAGCTAAAGAAACCTTATTAAAAAAAAAAAAAAAAGTGTCATTTCCATGTATTAGGACCTGTTGTTGAGTTTTAGACATTTTTTTCTAAAAGGGAGAAAGACCATATCACCAGCAAAGTACTTCAGCTCTTGCCTTTAATGTCCTATCTGTAATGAAGTTTTTTTCTTTTAGTTGTAGATGGACACAATACTTTTTTATTTGTTTATTTTATACAGTGCTGAGGATCAAACCCAGGGCCTCACAAGTGGTAGGCAACTGCTCTACCACTGAGCCACAACCCCAGCCCCTGTAATGATGTTTTTTTATTTATTTGTTTTGGTACCAGGGATTGAACCCAGGGGCGCTTAACTACTAAGCCATATCCTCAGCCCTTTTTTATATTTTATTTAGAGACAGGATCTCCCTGAGTTGCTTGGGCCTCACTAAGTTGCTGAGGCTGGATTTGAACTTGCGATCTTCCTGTCTTAGCCTCCCTAGTTGCTGGGATTACAGGTATGCACCATCATGGCCAGCTGTAGTGATGTTTTAATGGGATGATATTCATGAGGAACTGTTGAGTTGGCTCCCTTAATAACTATTTTTTCCAGTAAGTTCTTACATTCTTCACCTTCTCATCTTCTTCACCAAGGATTTACTCACAAATGGCTTCCTCAACCTTTGTCAACAGGACCTTTACCACTTGTCACAATCCAGGCCTGTGCTGTGCCTTTAGGCCCTACCTCACTCACCCTGCCTGTGGCTCCTCCTTTGGTCACTGACAGAGACAACTTGACCCTTCACATCACAAAGTCTTCAGATAGCTGGCATGGTGGCACATGCCTGTAATCTCAGAGGCTCTGGAGGCCAAGACAGGAGGATCTCAAGTTCAAAGCCAGCCTCTGTGAGGTGCTAAGCAATTAGTGAGACCCTAAATAAAATACAAAATAGGGCTGGGGGTGTGGCTCAGTGGTTGAGTGCCCCTGAGTTCAATCCCGGGTACCAAAAAAAGTCTGCAGACATTTCAACACAGTTGACAATAAAAAGGATTTTGAAGGCTCTATTGTTTGATGCTCTGACTCAAGCATGTCCCTTGGCGTTGGGATGAGCTCCTGCACCTGAAGATTCATGTGCAGACATTTCAAGGGCTGTAGAGAAACTCCTGGATTGAGCTGATTCTACAAAAGTGCTGGCATTGCCTAAAACGATGTATCTGTCAACTCCCAGAGAAGTAATCCTGAATCTGAAAGTGCAAGCTCACCTCTTACAGGGCCAGAAGCTGAAGGCTTTATGTAAAACAAAAAACAGTGTCATTTCCATCTACTAGGACCTGTTGTTGGGTTTTAGATAATTTTTCTAAAAGGGAAAAAGACAATGAACATTCACAAAGGAGAGAGGGACTCTCAGTTGCCCTGAGTCCCTTGCTACTCTTCACTCTCAGTGTGACCTCTCTGGGTTTCTCACCAATCAAATGGCCTCATTCCGGAACTTCTATTACCAACTGCATACACGATGACTCTCACTGGAAATGCACAGATTCCCCAATTCAGAATATCCAAAATGGAATTCATAATCGCTGCTTCTCCCTACCCGTGTCTTCTATCTCCCATCTTGGTTTCGTGCACAATGATCAAGTCCCAAAATAGAAACTTGATACTATCTTTAACTCTTTCCATTCTCTTAATCCTAATAGTGAGACTCTGAATTTTCTCTTCAATATCTTTCTTTCTATTGTCCACACATAAAAAGACTGATGGGGCCTGGGAACGTAACTCAGTGGTCAAGCACTTGCCTGACATTTTTAAGGACCCAGCACACACACAAAAAAAGACACAAAACCAAACAACTGAAGGACCGATGGTTGCCTCTGCCCTTTCTTTATGTCTCCTTGTTGTTACCAGTGATTCTTTTGCAACAAGATTTGGTCTAATTATTTTTCTACTTTAAATTAGTTTCTGCTGCCTACAGAATAAAGTCCAAGTTCTCAGCAGAGCCTACAAGGCCCTCCATGCTGTTTCTTGGCCATAGCATTGCTCTATTCCCTCTTCTGTAGTCACCCCAAGCTCCAGGAATGAACTTCTTACATTCCCTGTAAACCCCCACTGAATTCCCGGCTCTTGTTTTTGCTGTGCTGTTTTCTCTTTCCGGGCAGCACTTTACCCGTTGCTTTCCCATACATTTCTACTTGTCATTCAGGACAAAAGATGTCAACTCAGTCTCTGAAAAATAAGAGCAGCAAGGATAAATACAGCCGCGTAGTACATTCAACTTTCCTAAGTTATGTAATAGGCAGTCCCTGCCCTCAAAGAGCAGCAGAGTAGTAAAGCCAGATTTATTAATAGAATTTTTTTTTTTTGGTACTAGGGATTGAACTCAGGGGCACTCGACCACTAAGCCACATGCCCCGCCCTCTTTTGTGTTTTATTTAGAGATAGGATCTCACTGAGTTGCCTAGCACCTTGCTTTTGCTGAGACTGGTTTTTAACTCCCAATCCTTCTGCCTCAGCCTCCCGAGCTGCTGGGATTACAGGCGTGCACCACCATGCCCGTTTTACCAACAGATTTTATAATTTTACAAGATGGTAGGTGCTACGAAGCCCAGCTCTTATTTATTTTAATTTTTATTTCTTGAGCTGCTGGGGATTGAACCCCCAGCTTCATGTATGCTCGGCGAGCACTCTGACGCTGAGTCACATTCCCAGGCCCAGTCTTTCTCACTTGGCGAAGGCTTCTAAGATCTTAGTCTACACTCCCCAAGGTGGACTTGGTTCTGCACCTGTCTGTTCCCCCAGGCAGAGCTGGTCATCATCTCACCTGTATTTCCTTCAAGTGGACTTCATCAGCCCCACTCACCCCTGCCTCTTTCTTTTTTCAGTTATGGGCCTCAGGCATATGCTTGGACTCAGGTTGAAGGGATCCTGCGGGAGGAGACAAATAGCAGTAAGCGCCAAGACAGTCTTGACATGCACCATATTCTTAAAGTGATGAGGCCTTTTCCTTCATTAAGCCTTCATTAATATTTTTGGCAACAGTTTCCTCTTCCTCTTCCTTCTTTTTTTTGTACTGGGGATTGAGTCCTTTTCTTTCTATGTTTATATACATATTTTTTATTTTAACTAGGTATATATGCCAGCAGAATGCATTTTGATTCATTGCACACAATTGCAGCACAACTTTTTGTTTCTCTGATTGTACACGATGTAGCGTCCGACCATCTGTGCCGTCACACACGTACCTAGGCAATAATGTCCATCTCGTTCCACCATCTTTCCTGCCCCCTTATGCCCTTCCTTTCCCTCCCTCCCCTTTGCCCAATCAAAATTCCATTTTTCTCATGGGGGGGGCATTATGGATCAGCATCCACTTATCAGAGAGCGAATCCTTTTCTGAACAAATAAGCAAATCAATCATCGGTCTTGAGGTACCAAGATGGCTCAGGATGTCTGAAACCTTGTCTGCCCTGGAAGATGTTTCAGACATCTTCCTCTGTGTACCATACTGCCATACCATTTCAACTGTAAGAAACTCAGGAAAGAAGTGCGTTGCTTTAGGACAAGACCAGCCAGACGTGAGGTGGCCAGGCCCAGTGGGGCTGAGAGTGAGAAGCTCAGAGGGGTGGGGTGGGNATCTCATTCATTAAAGGAGAAAAAGTCTGGATTTAGTCTCCTATTAGTAAAATTAAAAGAATCTGTCCCAGCTAGGTGTAGTAGCACACACCTGTAATCCCAGCTGATTGGGAGGCTGAGGCAGGAGGATCGCTTCAGCCCAGGAGGTCAGGGCCAACCTGGGCAATTTAGGGGAGACCTCTCTGCAAACAAAACAAACAAAACAATCCGTCCTAGCATATGAGAGAAACTTGCATGATGCTAACTTATCCAGTTCCAGCCTCATTTTGCAACCTAAATAATCTACTCACTGCTGTGGCAGTGTGTCAAAAGTGACATGGATATAAAGTTGTTTTTTTTTTTTTAAAAGAAAAAGATTTTTTTTTTATATCATGCCTTCCCCTTAAAAAGTACAGGCTCATTCAGCCTTGAAAAGGAAATTCTGACACACGCTACAACATGGGTGAATGTTATGCTAAATTAAACCAGTTTCAAAAGAACAAATACTGTATGATTCCACTTTTGAGGTGGGTAGTCAATTCATAGAAAAAGAAAGTAGACAGGAAGTAGAAGGGTAATTGCTAGAGACTGGGAGAAGCACATGGAGAGCTGCTGTTAATAGGTATGAGGGTTTCAATCTTGGAAGATGAAAAAAGTTCTGAAGCTTAGATGGTGGCGATGGCTGCATAACAATGTGAACATATCTGATGCCACTGAACCATGCCCTTAAACAGAGTTAAAACAATAACTTTTATGTTGTGCACATTTTACCACAATTTAAAACATTGTTTTTAAAAGTGCTGGGTCTCGTCTGGTGAAAGTTCTCATGCTAGCTCATTCTAGATATTTGAATGTGGTGGTAATCTATGTCTGGTTCTCAAGACAGTGCAAGACTCATAACTTTGTTTGAGCTCTTAGTAAATATCTTTTGAATAGCAGCTGGGAACTTGACAACGGCTTTCTTCAAATTGCACCTGCAGTTTGCAAGCTGCCTGCTGCAGGTAAAGATGCACAATTTATTTTTATGATTTGCCTTGAGCAAGAGTTGATTAAACGCTTGATAAAATAACTTCTTGGAAGACTCGATTTAGATGTTGCTTTCCTCCTACTTTCCCACCCTTCTCCCCGCCCTCTTGAACACCACATAAAAGGCGACAGTTCCTAATGTGTCCCCCTTCTTTTTCAAGTATTAGCATCAAAGTTGGATGGCAGCGTCATTCCTTTCCTGAATGTAAACGGACCACTCTTCCCTCTGGGAACGGCACCCCTACCATTTCAACCTAGATAACAGTTTGTGAAAGAGATGGCATTTTATATAGTCTCAAAACTGGGTCTAAGATGCAAATAGGACATTTCCTTTGCATCTTTCCCTAATACACTTGCTTCTTTGGGGTGAGAGGAGTTGGGGAGCACCCTGGGAAATACAGCTTTCTGGTCCCCAGGTTCCTCTTTCTATTTCTGTGGTTTTCAGTTCCCCTCCCATCAGAAATCCCCATGGGGTGGTAATGCTTTCTCCTCTTCCTCTCCTGTCATTCCCCTTTCATTTCTCCTCTGACACCTCTCCTGGGCTTGTCTCCATCTCCTGCTACTCCTATTTTCTCTGTCTTTTCATCTTGAGTCCCATTTTCCCCAAGGAGCTGGCAGGCTGTTTCTACAAGGAACACAACTCTCTGCTTTCCAGATTACCCTTCATACTCACAGTCGCAGTTGGCTACCTCTGGCTCTTTTCCACACCACAAACCTGGTCAGGGAGTCAAGTCGGCCTCCGGGCTGCTTTCATTCACTCACCAACACCTTCCTGGCACTCTGACTTGTCACAGAGGGAGTTCACAGGGATGGCTTTACCTCCCAGTGTTTCTCTGGAGCTACAGGTCCCCGCCCCCCCCGCCCCCCATTGCCCTCAATAGTGTCTTTTGCAAAGGTGGAAATGAAATAGAGCCTCATTAGATAAGCTGCTTCTAAAGCCTAAAATTTCATCAGGCCCTTAAAAAGTTCTAATCCTAGGGCTGGGAGTGTAGCTCAGTGATAGAGCACTTGCCTAATATGCATGAGGCCCTGAGTTTGATCCCCAGCACTGGAAAAATGAAAGGGAAAAAACATTAAAAATATCTATCAGCTTCTAGAATACTGTTACCCTAGATTAGGTAGAGGGAAGTGAAGGGAGGTGAGGGGAGAGGATGTGGGGATAGGAAGGATAGAATGAAACAGACTTTATCACTTTATGTATATATGTGACTGCACGATTCTACGTGTACATGATTCTACAACATGTACACTCAGAAAAATGAGGAATTATATCCCATCTATGTATGATATATCAAAGTACATAAATGCATTCTATTGTCATGTATAACTAATTAAAACAAATTAAAAATTAATAAAAAAATCTATCAGCTTCTAAATCCCATCTCAGCTGACTCTGTTTTAGTGACTCTGCCTTGGCACAGGGGATCATTTCTGTATCTTTTCATTTTGGAGTGCTAACCTGGCTAACTCTCATTCAAGCATATTCCATTATTCCAAAATGTGTAGAATTGCCTGAACATATAAACTGAAGCTCCCCCCAACACCGTATTTTACATGCAGAAAGTCTGCCCTATATAGTAACAAATGTCAATCCATAGACTTTTTTTTTTTTTTTGGTACCAAGGATTGAACCCACTGAGCCACATCCTTAGGCCTTTTATTTATTTATTTATTTTTTGAGACAGAATCTCACTAATTTGAAATAAATAAACAAACAAACAAACAAACAAACAAATNCAGGTAAAGATGCACAATTTATTTTACATATATATTTTGGTGCTGGAGATTGAACCTGGGGCCTCACCCAGGCTAAGCATGCACTCTGTTACTAAACTACACTCCTACTCTAAGTTACATATTTGTTAACCATTAAAACATTACCCATAAAAAAAGCTAGAGCTAACACATTTCCAATTGCTAAATAATGTCACTTTTAGGAAAATTCATATTTCACAGTACCCAAAATATACTAACCCACCTGTTTTTCTAAGACTCTGGTAATATCCTTAGTTTTCCTACAAAAGCAAAGAGCTGTTAAAAGGAGAATTGGAAACTGTTAGAAACAGATTTTTGTTTTTTTAGTGTGGGGTGGTGGTGGTGCTGGAAATGGAACCCAGGGCCTTGAGCACGCTAGGCCAGTCCTCCACCACTGATCCCTCGAAGGCAGACTTTAAGTCAGATGCAGAGTAAAATAGGCGTGCACTGGATGGTCAGTATATTCTCCTTTCTCTTTTCCTCGATTGGGGTGCACCATTCCAAAGGTACTATAATATCATAGAGTGAATGAAGCAAGCTCCTATTTCATCTCCTATGTCCAAAAATCCATTTAATATGTTGTCCTCAGATGGAGGACATCTCAGACATTAAAATGATAAAAACAGACATTATAATTGATCTTAACCAAAAGGCTAAGAAGTGACATATTATCTTCTATGTAGAATTTCTTTTTTTTTATTTTTTTTTTTTTTTGTGGTGCTGGGGATTGAACCCAGGGCCTTGTGCATGCAAGGCAAGCACTCTATCAATTGAGCTGTATTCCCAGCCCTCTACGTAGAATTTCATTCAAGGTTGAGGAGCAGTATAATAGTAAGACTGGTGGGACAGGGTCAGTAGTGCTCATCTCATTCATTAAAGGAGAAAAAGTCTGGATTTAGTCTCCTATTAGTAAAATTAAAAGAATCTGTCCCAGCTAGGTGTAGTAGCACACACCTGTAATCCCAGCTGATTGGGAGGCTGAGGCAGGAGGATCGCTTCAGCCCAGGAGGTCAGGGCCAACCTGGGCAATTTAGGGGAGACCTCTCTGCAAACAAAACAAACAAAACAATCCGTCCTAGCATATGAGAGAAACTTGCATGATGCTAACTTATCCAGTTCCAGCCTCATTTTGCAACCTAAATAATCTACTCACTGCTGTGGCAGTGTGTCAAAAGTGACATGGATATAAAGTTGTTTTTTTTTTTTTAAAAGAAAAAGATTTTTTTTTTATATCATGCCTTCCCCTTAAAAAGTACAGGCTCATTCAGCCTTGAAAAGGAAATTCTGACACACGCTACAACATGGGTGAATGTTATGCTAAATTAAACCAGTTTCAAAAGAACAAATACTGTATGATTCCACTTTTGAGGTGGGTAGTCAATTCATAGAAAAAGAAAGTAGACAGGAAGTAGAAGGGTAATTGCTAGAGACTGGGAGAAGCACATGGAGAGCTGCTGTTAATAGGTATGAGGGTTTCAATCTTGGAAGATGAAAAAAGTTCTGAAGCTTAGATGGTGGCGATGGCTGCATAACAATGTGAACATATCTGATGCCACTGAACCATGCCCTTAAACAGAGTTAAAACAATAACTTTTATGTTGTGCACATTTTACCACAATTTAAAACATTGTTTTTAAAAGTGCTGGGTCTCGTCTGGTGAAAGTTCTCATGCTAGCTCATTCTAGATATTTGAATGTGGTGGTAATCTATGTCTGGTTCTCAAGACAGTGCAAGACTCATAACTTTGTTTGAGCTCTTAGTAAATATCTTTTGAATAGCAGCTGGGAACTTGACAACGGCTTTCTTCAAATTGCACCTGCAGTTTGNTATAGCTCAGGAGTTTTGCATAATATCAAAGACTTGTGTGTCCAGTCCCCTGCTCATGGAAGTAACCAGCTGAAAATATAGCTGCTGAGGTTCAGCAGCTCTTAGCTGCTTGAGGGCCATGACAGGGACATGTGGATCCTTGCCCATCTGCACACCACACAGTCTCATCAGTCCAGGCATAACTTCTAGTCATTTCTCTCTGGGGTCTTGCTTTCTCCTTAGTAGTGGGTCTAAAAAGAATACACAGAAGGGTACCCTCACCTCTTAGGAGAGCCCCAGGTCCTTTTCTTTCCTCTTTCTCTCAGACTGGATAAATTTCTTTCTATAGTAGGTGAATCTTCCCTTCATGTTTCTAGCTGGTATCTTTTGACTATGCCCATTAATCCTTTCCACCTTACATTTATTTGTTTGTTTTATTTTAGCACTATGGATTGCACCCAAGGGTGCTCTACCAGGGAGCTCTATCTCTGGCCCTTTTTATTTTTTCTTTTGAAACAGGGTCTCACTAAATTTCCCAGGCTGGTCTCAAACCTGTGATCCTCCTGCCTCAGTCTCCTGCCAATTTATAGCTGAGGTTACAGGTGTGTGCCACTGAGACCGGATTCCCTCTTACCTACCTACAAACCAACAGTTTCCTTATAATTAGGAATCCACTACTTTCTCTAGAGCTTAGGCCTTTGAAAACAAGAACTAGGATTTCTGTTTTCCAGGGCTAAAACAATAAACACAACACCACATCTCAAAAGCAAGAAAAAGAGGACTTAAAATGTAACTTTAGGTCACATTTTAAGCAGCAGTTTTTGAATACAAACAATGGATGTAATAAAGTTACACATGATTTTTTATAAAAACTTCTCTCACAAAAGTACTTGTCTTTTCTTCCTTTTTTCTTTCTCTCTCTCTCTCTTTTTTTTTTTTTTTTTGAATACTAGGAATTGAATTAGGGCTTCTCACATTCTTGGCAAGTGCTCTACCACTGAGCTTCATTTTTGGATCCTCATAATCACTGTAAATGAATGGTAGCACTGTTTTTAAAAAGACCTTTAAATTGCAGTTGCCTCTGCCATTTGCCTACAGATAAACACTAAGCCAAGGGCTCACTTAATGAGGGATTCCCAGGTAGTTCTCTGGAAAAATGTAAATGATGCCTGCCATCCACATGGCATAGTCCTTAGTTGCTCTTTTTTTTTTTTTTTTTTTAATTTCTGTGGAAATGCATGAATAACATAGCTTTCAGTACAATATCCTGAACTATAGGCTTAAGTGGTTTTGAAAACCTAGAGAAAAGAATCATCAAATGGATTGGTGGGAAAAGGAAGTCATGATTTTATACATCCATCACAATGCAGTTGTAAGTAATAAAAGTGTCCCTATAATTTTTACAACCCAGAATGTGTCCAGTAACAGAGGAAGAGAGAGAGAGAGAGAGAGAGAGAGAGAGAGAGGTAGGTGGGGGGGCGGGGGGAGGTTGGGGACTTAGAGATTGTGGCTTCCTATAGGAATTTCTTTCTTCCCTTTCCAGTGCTGGACATTGAACTCAGAGCCTTGTACACGTTAGGCAAGCTCTCTCTCAAATCCCTAGTCCTCTATGGTAATTTCACACACTAGAGGCCCCAGGTAAGAAATAAAAGATTAAAACAGAAAACTGGAGGGCTAGAGGCAATCCCTGTCACAAAAATAAACAAATAACAACGATAATGAGATCAGGGCTGGGGATGTAGCTCAAGCGGTAACGCGCCGCTCACCTGGCATGCTTGGGGCGCTGGGTTCCATCCTCAGCACCACATAAAATAAAATAAAGATGTGTCCACCGAAAACTAAAAAGTAAATAAATAAATAAATATTTTAAAAAATTCTCTCTCTCTCTCAAAAAAAAAAAGATCAATAACATAGCTAAAATGACTATTTTTTTTCTTTTATATTTTTCCTCCAAAATTAAAAATGGCAGACTTTTACTCAATTGCATTAAAAGGATAAGTTGATACCATCATCTGAGAAGTTATTCAAGCCAGAATTCAATTCCTAGAACATCATTTTCTTCCTTTCCCCCAGCCTCACTTCCAGCCCATCAACCAATCATGACATCTTCACCACTGGATCTGGAAAGGGTTTAAAATCCCTACCTCTTTTCTTCCTTGACCACTTCTCACCTGGATTGTAACAATAACATATCCAGTCCTCTCCATTCCCAGTTATGCGCTCCATCCACACACTCACCACGAATTCCTGCTATGGTTTGGACCTGAAGTGTCCCCCCTAGGTCCATGTGCTAAAGGCTTGGTCCCCAGGATGGGGCTTTTGGGATGTGGTGGGATCTTGAGAGGTGGGGCCTGGTGGCAGGAAGTTAGGTCATTGGGGACATGCCTTTGCAGGGGTTTGTGCACCTTGGTCCCTTCCTCTTTGTTCTTTGTTCCAGGCCATGAGGAACATGGTTTGGCTCTGCCGTGGCCTGGTTTCCAAGGTCATGATATGCTTCCTTCTCGTAGGCCCCAAAACAAGTGATCATGGACTAAAATCTCCAACTGTGAGCCCAAATTTTAACCTTTTTCTCTTTGTAGGTTGATCATTTCTGCCATTTGTTATAGTGAAAGAAAGCTGACTAACATGCTTCCCAGATGGAACTTACAATCATGCAGTGCAGAAAATGAGCTGATACGAGAAAATTGTAGGACTTCTATTTATCTCATCCTTCAAATTATACTTTAAAAAAATTTTTTTTAGTTGTTAATGGACTTTATTTATTTATTTATGTATATGCAGTGCTGAGCATCAAATTCAGCGCCTCCTCATGCATGCTAGGCAAGCGCTCGACCACTGAGCCACAACCCTAGTCCTAAATTATATTTTTTAAAGTATAATGTTTATTAGGTAATAATAAACGTAACTATATTAGCTACGTTTTAAATGATTTTAAATGATTTTTGGTAGGTTTTAAATGATTTATTGATAAAAGTACGTGATTTAAAGTGTAGTGACCACTATTCTGAATGACAGTGATTTTTAAAAAATATACAGTTCTGATCATGCTAAACTTCTGCTTAAACCATTTGGTGGGTTTCTCTTACCACAAATTCAAAATATGTGACAGTTCCTACAGGTTCTAAAGGATCTACTTTTCTGATCTTGTCTACAACCTACTGACTTTTTTCTCCTGTCGAAGTCAGGTTTTTTCCATGGGAAATTTTCACAAGTGCTGTTCCCTGGCCTTTATAAAGCATTAGGTTTCAGTTTCAATGTCATTTTCTTCCCTGAAATTCCTCCTACTCCCACTCCAATCCAAAAGGCACTCATTTAAACTCTTCTAGCACCCTGCATTTCCTACCATGGTACTTATTACTATTGTTATGTTTTTTGTTCAATGTCTTCCAAAGTAGGCCATAATCTTCGTGAGAACTCAATCACCTCTGAAACTTCAGCAACTATTCAGTGCTCGATAAATATTCACCGAAAGAAAGAATGAATTGGAGTACCAACATTCACCTTGCATTTACTTCCTGAGAGTTAGGGAAACTGAGAGGGTCCTCGGATGACCACATAGAATCTCTGGTCTTTCTTATATTTGTTGGTCCTGCTCCAGGAAACCACCTTACCTTTAAAAAAAAATTAGTGGAAAAATAATTGGATATCTTTGTGGGATATGATACAATGTTTTGTGAACACCTTGCCTCTGAGACTCAATCCTGATCATCAGTCTTTTCTGCAAGGCAGTTTGAGATGCCCCAGGACAGTAGCTGTCTTTCTTCTGGATTCCCCAGCATCCCTACAAATCTTTATTTCAACACTTATTGATATGTAACTACCATTTTCCATTTGTTTCTGTACCAAGATTATCTGTAATACTCAGACATTCATTTTTGTGAATGATGTAAAGTAGGCCATTTATAACAGGAGATTTTTGGTGTTCTGTGTTTCTTTTGTAAGGGGAAAAAAAAAGGTGGGGCTGGGGTTGTGGCTCAAGAGGTAGAGCGCTTGCCTAGCATGTGTGAGGCACCGGGTAAAATCCTCAGCACCACATAAAAAAAAAAAATAAAATAAAAATATTGTATCCACCTAAAACTAAAAAGAAAAAAAAAACTTGCTCTTAAAAAAAAAAAAGTTCCATTTGCTCAATTTCCATAGTTCTCAGAAAGTTATAGCTACTCCCTGGAGCAAGGCAGACATTCTGGGTGAGGTTTCTTCTTAGGCTTTATTGTGATATATTAAGTGTTTACATCAACCCTTCTTAAGAACTGGCATTAACATGGGGGTGGAAAGAGATTTCATGCTTGCCTAGTTCTGCTTTTTATCATCTCCCTTTTAGAGAAACTAATTTTAACTGAGCAACTCAGGAGCTGAGTGTAAACATAAAATAAATAGCAAAGAGAATAAGAGAATATAGAAGTTGCTTTTGTCCATTTACACAAGACACAAGGAAGAGAGAAGATTGACCTCTTGCTCTTTATGGTAATGACACAAAATGGAAACGATGGAGAAATGCTTTCTTAGGACTTATGACAGGAGGAATTTAAAACAGGGCAACTGGGCTGGGGATGTGGCTCAACTGGTAGCGCGCTCGCCTCCCGTGGTGCGGCCCGGGTTCGATCCTCAGCACCACATACCAACAAAGATGTTGTGTCTGCCGAGAACTAAAAAATAAATATTAACAAAATTCTCTCTCTTGCTCTCTCTCTCTCTCTCTTTAAAAAAAATGCATATATGAATATGTGAAACAATTCACCTTCCCCTCCCCCTCCTCCCCCCTTCTTCTTAAAAAAAATAAAATAAAATAAAAAATAAAACAGGGCAACTGACTGGATTTTAGTTAGGACATCAACCTCATTCAATGATAACTTATATAGTTTTCTGAGTAATTTTGTTTCAAATCTAATTTTGTCAAGGTGTCTAGTATCTATATATTCTATACACAGGAAATTCTTTTTTTCTTGTGGTGCTGGGGACCAAACCCAGGGACGTCTATTGAGCTATGTCCCCAGCCCATAGAGAAGATTCTTAATCTCAGCCTCTGAGCTGTTTAATTTTCAAACTGGGATCCGAATAAGGGTTCTCCTTGCTCACTTCAGTATCAAGAACTGTGTGGAACAGTTACCATACATGGACAGAGAAGCCTCCGAGAAGGGAAAGGGGGAGGAAGGACATTGCTTCAGCTCAGCAGTTATATAACCACATGGGGAATGTTACAAAGGGCTCTGCCTTGCTTAAAAATATTAAATTCTAAAAATGTCTAAAGGACACCTAACAAGCACCTCTAGTTGCTGGAGTTAATAGCTAAAATATAATAAATTCAAGATATCAATTCAATCTGATGGACTTATGAGGCTACTACTTTAAATAACTTCAGATCCTTGGAGTCCTCAAAGAAATACATATGAAGTATGTTTCAGTAATGGCAGGATAAATGTCATTTCCTTTTTCACTGATGATGAGTCATGAATGTTGACCTACAGACTGTCCCCAAACAAAATGCATTCCAATAGTTCATTTCTAAGTCAGTTGTTAGGAACTTAGAACATAGTTTCCCATAGAAACAATTTTAGACGTGGTGGTTTAGATTTCCAGATATGGCCAAAGTAGCTCATTTGCCCATAAGTAATTCACCAAAGATAACCAGCATGTATAACAATACTATTTTTCCTCCCCTTTTTAATCAGAACATGTTCCCCAACTTCTAAGTTGGAATTTCTATAACTCTTTTTTTCTTAGCCCTGAATTCCAAGATGAAGGAGTGTTGGGGCTGGTTGGGAGGTGTGGGGAGAGGTGACCAGGAGTAGTAGGCTCCTCCAACAGCCATCATAGGGTGAGAGGGAGATCTGATGGCATCCAACCTTACAGACTAGCCGTTCCACACAGTTCATCTGTGACAGTCACCTCTGCCAACTGTATTTGTACTGAGGAGGATTTTTTTCTTCTGCTAAGAACTCTCTGTATGTTCAGAATATTACTATCCTCTATTAAGCATGTAACTCTGCCAGAGCACAGTGCCAATTGCCATGTCCACATTATTTCTCTTAATTCTCCAAACAATCTCACCATCTGTGAAGTCAAATTGCTTTATCTGCATTTAAGAAAAGGACATCACCTAGCATGGGTGGGACCCGGGTTCGCTCCTCAGCACCACATAAAAATAAAGGCATTGTGTTGTGTCCATCTATACCTAAAAAATAAATATTAAAAAAAAAGAAAAAGCACAAAAAGAGTTAGGGGTGTAGACTAACTTGCTTAAATTCATAGAGTAAAGCCAGGCCTTGGACCCAAGCTTGCTATACTTCAAATCCACTTATTCCAGGGATTTGGGGAACATTTGGGGGAACATAGTTTATCATTTGGTTTCCTATTAATAGCTTTAATTAAGTCAGCAATTATACCCTTTGGCAAATGAATTAGATTAAACAACTCATGAAAGAGTGTCTCCCATGTAGAAGATGCAAGGAGGAAGGTGCTAGAAAACCTAGTGGATACAAGAAGACATCCAAACACGAACAAAATTGAGACGACCAGTACTGGTACTGGGGATTGAACCCAGGGGTGCTTAACCACTGAGCCACACCCCCAACCCTTTATCATTTTGATAGTGTCTCCTAAGTTGCTTAGGGCCTCACTAGGTTGTTGAGGCTGGCCTTGAACTTGAGATCCTCCTGCCTTAGCCTCCTGAGTCCCTGGGATTATAGGCATGTGCTAACACACCTGGCTGCCTTTTATTTATTTATTTTCCCACTTTGAGACAGGGTCTCACTAAGTTGTTGAGGCTGGCCTTGAACTTTCAATCCTCTTGTCTCAACCTCCTGAGTAGCTGAATTTGCAGCATACTCCATCAGTCCCACAAACTGTCATATCTTCAATTATCTAGTTCAGAGCAACAGCCTGAGGGCAGTCATCATGACCTGGCCTCAGCACAAAAGTCCTCATGGAGGATGCGGGACTTGAGTTGAACATGGGGTACCATAGAGAGTATGCCTGACAAAGGGCCCAGATAAGCAACACCCACAGCTAATGAATCTTTAACAAAGGGATTTGACTAACTTGAGCTGTTGCAGAGAAGGAGAAGCTGGGAAAGAAACTCTAGAATTTCTTCATTATAACTTAGTTTTTTTTGAACAAGTTATAGTCAAAAGAAAAAAAAAAATCCCTTCCCCTCACATAATTTACTTCTGCATCTGTTGTTTCTTTTTGTGAATAGATAAGCACTTATATTCTTATTTCCATTTATTTATCAAAAGGCAACCTGGTCTGCAGAAAATTTGAACAGTAATAACTGGTCAATTTAAAATGATTATACTTAAAACAAAACAAACAAACAAACAACAACAACAACAACAACAAAAAAAAAAAAACCAAGTGGAGTTTTACTAAATAAATACCAAGCACTGGGGTTCAGAATAGGGACAACAAATTTCAGACATGGACTTACTGTGTTTCATCACTGTAACAAAATACCTGAAAAAAAAAAATCAATTTGAAGGAAGTAAGGTTTTTGGTTTTTTTTTGGCTCATAGTTTTAGAGGTCTCAGTCCATGGTCTGTTGGCTCCATTACTCTGGGCTTGAGGTGAGGCAGAGCATCATGGCAAAAGGGCATGGACGAGCAAAGCTGCTTACCTCATGGCAGCCAGGAAACAGAGAGAAGAGAGGCGTGGGGGCAGGGAGAGAAATGTTGGGGTCCAGGGACAAGATATACTTCCCCAGGGCATGCCCGCAGTGACTGCCTTCCTCTAGCCAGGCCCCAACTCCTGGTTTCTACCATTTCCCAGTAGTCCATTGCATTATGAACCCATCAATGAATTACTCCATTGATGAGATTAAAGCCCTCATGATCAGATTGCTTTTCCTAAACCCCACCTCCGAACACTGCTGCCTGAAGAACCAGGCCTTCCACACAAAGGCTGGTACCTCAGATAACACTCAGAGGAAATTTGATATCTGTGGACCTAAACCCTGAAAAGTATGGGGTTAAGCTGGTGAGTTTGGGTTGGTGAATGCTATCCTTGGGTGCTGTCATATATAGTTTATAATTACCTGTTTGTGTCTGCCTCAGCTCTTGACTGTGATTTCTTTGAGACCAGGATCATAGAGATTATTAGTCTTTGTATCATCAACATCTAATACATTGTCTGGCAAATATGAGATAGTAAATTAATCAAAATGAGAAAAAGTATATGAATGAATATGAATAATATGAGGAATGACCTGAATAACTTAGTTCATCCTTAAGGTATCAGGATATAAATGGTTGAGAAAAGTTTTTTTCAGTCACTAGTATGGCAATATGTAAAAATGTGGATGTGTAACCGATGTGATTCTGCAATCTGTATATGGGGTAAAAATGGGAGTTCATAACCCACTTGAATCAAATGTATGAAATATGATATGTCAAGAGCTTTGTAATGTTTTGAACAACCAATAAAAAGAAAAAAAAAAAAAAAGAAACTGCCACTGATGAGATGATCAAAAGATGGCTGTATCCTATTTCCTGGAATATGTGAATGTTACCTGTATGGCAAAAAGAACATTATAGATGTGAGTAAATTAAGGATTTTGAGAGGGGTTGATTATCCTGGATTATATGATGAGCCCTAAATGCAATTATACATATCCTTCAAGGAGGGAAGTAAAAGGAGACTTGATACACAGACAAGAGAAGGCAATGTGACCACAGATGTAGAGACTCAAATGTGGGACCACAGACCAAGGAGTGCTGGCAGCCACCAGAACTTCAATGCAGTGCGCAACGGATCCTCCCTAGTGCCTCTGGAGGAAGCACAACTCTGCTGATACCTTCATTCCACCCAAAGAAACTAATGACTTCTGGCCTCCAGAAAAAATAAGTTTCTGTTGTATTAAGCCCCCAAATTGTAGTAATTGTTTCAACAGCTACAGAAAACTAATATGGTATCTTATCTCTTTTTACAGCTTTCCTTGTTTAGTTTATATGTATTTTTAAACTCTTATTCTTTTCTTCCTAAGAAAATCTGCTGGTATTTTGAAGAAAGTAATTTTTGATATTCTTTTTAATTTCCTTAGATGTTAAGTTTCAAACTGATTTAATAAACATTTAATGATCAAAAAAAAAAAAAAAGAAAAGTTTTTTTTCTATCAGGTAACATTGTTTCTTGAAACACTGTGGAGATGTGTTAAGAAAAATCAGGCAACAGAGAAGAAAAAAGCAAAGATACCCAGAGGGGAGAAGGAGAAACATGAAGGAAAGTCTTCAAGCACCCAGGAGGGATTTGGGTCATGAGAAGGAGTAGCGGGTAGCCTGCACAGGCAATGTGGTATGAAAATAATTGTAGGTAGGGAGATTAGGAAGTTCAGATTATGCACGAAAGGCTCAAATTAAAACAAAACAAATTCTAATAGAAAAAAATCAAGGAAAGTGTAGCTGAGATCTCAGTGGCAAATGTTTGAAATGTTTGTAGGGACTGAGAGAAAGGTTGACTGAAAAGTAACAGCTGCCTTATGGCCCTTTTGGAATAAGGCCAATTATAACTTAAATAAAAGCGTTGATAAGCAATGGTGAGTGTCCATTTGTGGTTGGCAATGACAAAGTTTTAATTTTTTTATGTCATATGCTTTGTGAGGTGTTTTGAATCTTCAGAAAAGAAAAAGCATAGCATCAAGGAGCTTTTGTCTAGTAGGGAGAAGGCCATCTGACACTTCAAAATATATTTAGTTCCCACATCCCCACCTTCCTCCTAAAATCTTATTATAACATAGTTAACATTGTAATATAATATGGCTATCTTTGCTTCTAAATACTCTGTCATTATATGAGAAAAGTTAAGCAACTTCTTAGACATTCAATTATGGTTATGTAAAATAATCGTGATATCTAGGCACTTTATTCCCTGAAGCTGTGGCACATCAAATGTTGATACTGTTCCAAAAAACAAGCTACTTTTCTGGATCCATTAAGGGAAGTACTATTATTAAAAATGTATTTTTATCTATTAAAAACAAATAGGTCATTTCTATCCCTGTTGTCCAAACTGATTTTATTCGGGTATTTCAAGGCAAAATATTTGTTTCTGTTGACCCAAGAATCACACCAAATCTGCTCTGATGGAAACTTACTGAGCAAGTTAAATTCACTCAGGTGTGGGTCTCTGGAGCCCACACAACACAGGAAACACATGCAAGTAAGGGATACATTCACTTAAACACAGTAACAACCACAACTGGACAGAAAAAAATTACACATCTGTTCAACTTAAACGGGTTAAAAGTTCCCATAGTTACTTTTCAAAATGTTATGAGAAACATGATGCCTTCCAAGTTCAGGCTTGCAAAATAACTCACCCTTTCTCTCAAATCCAGTCTCCACACTAGTAGGTGTATTTTAAGAGTTTTTCAGAAAGCATTTGAGCTTCAACTTTTGACAGCTAATCTTTAAAGATCTGTGAACATTACAAATTTACTTTTTCATTAACAAATTCCAGCCAAAAGACAGTGTTTCTTACAAATCTGGTTTTGATAATAGATTCCCAGCTCATTTTATACAAATCTTTTTAGTAAAAAATACTTAAAACTGCTTTTCCCATGGTAAAAGCAACTTGAAAAGTTCTCAAAGTCATTACCCTTTCCCTTATTTTCTACAGACTTCAGCTCTGTCTTGTGTTTCTCATTCTTTTTAGAAGGTCAATTCTTCATGAATAGTGACTTTTTCATCAACGAATTCACCCCCAGAACTTCCACAAATGTGCCAACAAATGTTTAGAAATGTTCTTTGAAAATATTGTCTGAAATAACATGAAACTGAAAACAAACCAAATGTCCAACAATTTTGGCTGAATAAAATATATTTTTGCAAAGAAATTTTTTATAGCACGTGAAACAAGTGGAGTAAATCTACGGACAGACACATAAAAATGTCCAATAATAGTTAAAAAGGAAAGATAAAACATTGTTGACCAATACATACAGAATAATCAATTTTTTGTTTTAAATTATAGTTATCTTTAGAGACAAAATGGTCCCTGTGTTACATAAACTATTTCATAGAATATGAAATGATGGAAAACTTTCAAATTTTTTATGAAGCAAGCATAATATTGATACCAAATTTATAAAGATAACACATGCAGAAAATCATAGACTACTGCCACTTGTGAATGTTGATGGAAAAATTCTAAAAATATTAGCAGTAGACTCCACACCACATTAAGAAACAATTTACCACTACCAATAGGGTTTTAGGCCAGGAATGTAAGGATGGTTATGCATTAAGTAACATTAATCTCATTTACCTACTCATAGATTTAAAGAGAAAGGTCACAGGATTAGCTCCATGGAAAAAGCCTTTGACAAATTTAACAACCATTCTATATGAAAACACTTAAGAAAATCAGATGAATGCTTTCTTAACTAATGTTATGAATTACATATCATAAAAGTCAGAATTTCACTTAATGCAGAAATAGTGAAGGCATTCCTAAAGCCAAAAACAAGGCAAAGATGACCTTGATTTCCACTAGAGTGTCACGAATGATATTAGTTAATACAATTACATAAAGAAGTTAGAAGGATAAAAACTGGGAGAGTTAAAGTTATATTTGACAATGGCATGGCAGTATACCAAAAAAATTTCAGAGAATTATAAACAAACTGAAACATGAGAATTTAGTGAGCCCTATGGTTTGAATGTGTCCCCCAAAGGTTCATGTATTGGAAACTTAATGCTCAAATCCACATTTGGAGATGGGCCTTTGGGAGGTAATTAGAATTAGATGAGGACATGAGGGTGGGGACCCAACATGGTATTAGTAACTTTATAATAGGAAGGGAGACTCCAGCTAGCACACTATCTTGCCATTCATGCCCTCTGCCATGTTATGATGCAACAAAAAGACCCTCACCAGATGCTGAGGCCATACTTTTGGACTTCCCAGCCTCCAGAACCTTCAGCTAAGCAAACCTCTATTCTTTACCCAGTCTGTGTTATTCAGTTATAATAACAGAAAATGAATTCACATAACAGGAGGATACAAAATTAATATGCAGGGACTGGGGATATAGTACACTGGTTGTATAATTACCTAACATGCACGAGGCCCTGGATTTAATCCCCAACACTGCAAATAAAGAAAGAAAATATGCAAAAGCAATAGCCTTCAGCCACATAAATTATGCCAACCAAAAGATAAAATGGAAAAGTCTCTTTAAAAATGGCAAAAAAAGATGAAATACTTAAAACACACTTTAAAAAATCCACATGAAGAAAATAACAAAATTATTGGAAAAATATAAAAGGATACTTGAGCAAATGCAAAAAATCCCTGTTTTTGAATAAAATGTTTCATCAAGATTATCAGTTCTGGGGCTGGGGATGTGGCTCAAGCGGTAGTGCGCTCGCCTGGCATGCGTGCGGCCCGGGTTCGATCCTCAGCACCACATACAAACAAAGATGTTGTGCCTGCCGAAAACTAAAAAATAAATATTAAAAAAAAAAAAAAAGATTATCAGTTCTCCCTTAGTTATCAATCAAAAACAAAATAACATCAATTTTTTTTTCTGAAATTAGAAAAGTTGAAACTAAAATTTAATAACAAATCAGTCTGTCAACTTGGAACCAAACTGTGACTTAAGGAAGAAAGCTGTATGTTGGTGGTCTAATGAATTGCCTTATGATCCCTTGAACCAGTACTATTCACCTTGAGCTTATCTTCTGCCATATGGAAGGATTTATGATTTCTTAATAATATCCAAAAGAAGCTGAAAATCTTAGTTTTCATGTGATATTTTACAGCCTAAATATGTTGGAAATTTAAAAAATAAAATATAGTTTGGGCTAAATAAAATACATCTTGCCTGTCATGGCTAAACCACAGGCTGTCAATAGTTGACTTTTCAGGGTGGTAACCTTTCTGTAAAGGGTCAAATACAAAATAATTTTTGGCTTTGTGGAATACATATAGTCTTTGTCATATATTCCTGTTTATTTTTACATCATTAAAGATGTAAAAAGACAGTAAAAGATAGGCCCTCAGGTGGTATGTCACTAGTTTATCCATAGAATCCATTAACCTTGAGATTCAACTATGAGTATTTTGGAAGAAGACAGCCCATGTTGTTTACCTCTCAAATAATTTTCTTTTAAAATCAGGCTGGGATAAGCATAACTTATATAAGTCCATTGTAGTGGGTCATTTCATAATATAGTACATTTTCATCCTGGCATATCCTGGAAACATATCCTGAAAGGGAGTTTATACATAATTTTCAGACACAATCCTACCATCTGTCACATTTAGCTGTTCTTACAGATAATACCATATTACCTAAGAAATATTTTCTAGGTATTTTACTTCATGTTCTCAAAAAACAGTATTATCAGATTTATAATCTGGACTTTTCTGTGCAAGAATTACTGGCGTGGTTCTAGGTTTTGGGTTGCCAGTTGTACTCATTTCCTTTCCTTTTCTAATCCCTTAAAGAGGATCATGTTTGATAAAATTTAGAATAATAGCATTTATTTCTGAAACAGGCCAAGAACTTTATAATCCTGTTAGACTAATGATGTGGCAAACATCAGAGGAAAATTCATACCGATTTATCCAGTAGGGAGTGGCATTGCCACAGGAAGAACAATTCGGTGATTTGATCTGCTCCTGGATAACTGTGAAAGTTACCAGGACACTATCTTTTTTTTAGAATCTCTTAAAATTAGAACATATATTATTTCTGAGATTTAAAAGATAACTACATGTGAAATGGTTGATAAGATGGGTATCAGGTTTCAAATACCTTGCAAAACTGCATAATTCATTGAAAAGATATTGGGATTATCAAGCATAGCATGACTTACTGAATCATATTTGGTCCTAGATCACTTATAATTCTGTTTACCCAAGTTGCATCACATAAATTCTGGGATCAATAACAAAACCAGTCCAAGACTAAGGATTACCTTGAGTCTGGCTGAACTAATGCCCCTGGGCTACTTAATTAGTATCTCCAAATTTAACTCTTAAAGATTAGTAATGGTGGTAGAGCACGTGCTGAGCATGCACAAGGCTCTGGGTTCAACCCTTAGCATATACCACCCCTCAGAAAAAAAAAAAAGGGATTATCAACAGTGGTGTGCTGGGGCAGGCGAATCAACCATTTTAACAGCAAGCTAGCTGTTAGACACAGACATCATGAAAGATTAAGTTATAATTTGGTTTATAATTTATAACTAAGTTTATAAATTGTTGTTGTACTCATTTCCTTTTCTAATCCCTTTGCAATGAACTTTATTAAAAACAAAGATAAAGATAAAAAATTCATCTCTCCCTAATTATTTTACTATTACTTATGTTCTTGAGATTATTTTTATCTACTGCATCTGTATGGTAGGTGAGGGGAAAGCGAGAAATGAAAGACAGAGACCAGGCAGAGATACACACAAGAGTTTATTCATCAGAGCTGACAAATGAAGGCCATCTCTCTATAGGAGAGAGAGGCAAAACAGGCTTGAGTTCTTGGACTTCTATGGGGAAGGCTCAGGAATCAGAACCGGGCGGGTCCAATGCAGGTAGTTAAGGGTTGGGTTGGTATGAGGGAGTGGTGAGCCTTTCTCAGGAAGGCCCTTGGGTGGGAAATCAAAACTTTTTCCTTAAAATGGCCATCCAGATGCTAAGCAAGGACCTTATAGTAGGAGTACTACAAAATTGTGTACACTGACCTTCTTTTCCAGTTCTGTATTGTTATCACATTAGTAACCTGAAATTGGCTATGCTGGGAGCATTAACAACATACAAATAAATACTAAATCAGCCTCCCCCTTCCCTAGAGTCAGTTGTTAAGCATATACCAGTACATTTTTGGCAATACAAGGGTGTCCTAATCTCTGATATAATCTCACAAATAGATATTATTTTATTCATTTGTGTATTAGACCCATAAAGATACCCTCTCAAAAGTTGCCTCAACACTTATACAACAGCATTTTTTAGGTTTTATAAGAAATGGCTTATTTTTTGAACATAACATACTTTCTAAGCAAGAAAGCATGATTTCTAATAAATGACAACTGGGTCTGAGAAACTTTGGAAATCTCACAATCAGTGTTTTAAAAAAAGGCTTATGGCAGATTATTATTGTTTCTTAAATCAAATTTTTTTTTTTTTTTTGTGAGAAGAGCTTTTGCCCTAAGGCAACATAAACTGGCCCCACCAACAAAGATGGACCAATTTGTGCCTGTCTACCCCCAAGAAGTGATTAAGTAGGCCCAGAGGAACTCCCTACAATACAAAGGCCAGATTCACTAACAAATGGTTTGGATGCCATTTGGGTCATTTCAGACATACGGAGTATTTCACTCAAGTTAAAAGAATACCAAGATTGGACAGTGTAAAAAAAAAAAAAAATAAGGCATGTGTTGTAAAAGACATTATCAATTTTTATCTTTTCCTTTAAAAGTCTCTTTTGGAGTGCTTGCAAAAACTCTAAGCTGAATTGGTAAAAAAAAAATATATACGTGGGATTTATTTTACTTTTAGCCTATCCCTTTGATAGTTTATAAAAACCTAGAATTCTGCATAGTTGGTGATGTATACTATACAAACAACTTTATGATCTTATAAAAAGTGCATAAATCAGGACAAAGAACTATATGCTTACTTCCAGCAGAAAAAAGTATCAAAAACTCAGAAGGTGGCCTGCATGTCTATGTTAAACTACTACTTAACTCAAAATTGAGAAACACCAATTTTCTATATTTTTTTCCCTGTGGGAGATTTGCAAAGATGATTCAGTATACTGAGTATCAATCACACATTTTCCACCAATACTGAGAAACAATAATACAACCATCAGGGTTTTAAAGATTATTTCTAAACATCAACATGTACTATGTATTTGTATAACAGAGTCTTCAAATGCACCCTTAGTATTTAATATTTAAATGAAAACAAAAAAGTCATGCTTTTGACCTTTGAAAAAACATCTATAAATTTGATTTGACTGAGATGGATGACTTTACTTTGTATTATCTTAACTTTGAATGAGCACTGAGGTATATAGTTATCAGCCTGCTTTCAATCTATCAAAAAAGGTGAAGATTATCTGCATTTCATACTTTTAAAAAATATTATTTTAATTATCGGTAGACATTTAATTTATTTATATGTGGTGCTGAGAATCAAACCCAGAGCCTCACACATGCCAGACTACCGCCGAGCCCCAGCCCTAGCCCCTGCATTTCACATTTTATTTAAAAATAATAAAATGATAGTTACAATAAATGAAAATTCAGTACAGTTAGTTGAAAAATATTCTAAAATTTACATATTTACAAGCTCATAGATCCTCTACAACCATTGAACATTTTAGTCTATGTAATCAAAGTCTTCTGGAATTCCAAAAGTTTTATCAATTTTATTTTCTTCAAATGCAAATTTTCTTTTGGCCCAGGATTTTAGTGCAAATATATTATCTAAAAGAAAAAGAGAGCGAGAAATAGTTTTAAGAATTAAAAACACAATCATAAAATATTTCAAATGCAATTATCTTCATTGCTCCTTTACTTCCTCTTATTGCTTTCTGCTGTATTAAGTAGTCTTTATTTTCAAGATTAACAGCAATAACTATAAATAAAAGATATTTTGGACAAGTGAACATATCTCATATTAAAAAATTCAGTAAGTTATGTGCTGTTAAACAACACAGACAGGGACTGGTTAATGGTATCTCTTCTGCATTTTCACCACAGAGGTCTGACTGTTGCCTCAGGAATCAGTTGTTCCAATAGGAACACATGCTTTCCAGATACTTCTTTCTCGCCCTCAGAGAGAAATGGCTTTCAAACAATCAGGCCAGTGTGAGGGAGAAGGGATGAGGGAAAGGGTTTCTGTCTCTTAAGACAAAGATAGGAACAGATGTGTCTTTGGTATCCCCTGGGGTGGGGTGGGGGGTATAAATGCCTTTTATCAATTAAAAATGTGTTATTTCTACTTAAAAGAATATATCCCAACGAAAGAAAATAAAGTATGTGCAAAGATTTCTTTTGGTCAAGGATTTTCATTCATCCCAGTTAAAGGAGAGAGAGAGAGAGAGAGAGAGAGAGAGCGAGCGAGAGCGCGAGCCAGCGAGCGCAATCGAGAGCGAACAAAAAAAGCAATGCAAATGTCTAACATGCTAACAGTGACTGCGATTGGGGAATGGGAATGAGGGTGAGTTTCCCCACCTTAATTTCACACATTTCTTTTATATACACATACAACTTTTATAATGAAAATTATTCTACACATAGAAAAACAATGATTTAAGGTTTTCTGGTTTGTCAGAATATGTTAAGCACTGTATTAGTAGTGATAATGAAGCAAAGGGCTTAAATGGGTTCTTCTGGAGTGTTATGGGCTAATCATGCTACTACTTCTCCCCCCCTTACTCATATTTGAAGTCCTAATCCCCCTTATCTCATAATGTGACTGTACTGGTGACAGGATCTTTAAGAAGGTGATTAAGTTAAAAATGAGGTGGTTAAGCTGGGCTCTAATTCAATTTTATAATAAAAGAATATTTGGGCACATTGAGAGACATTAGCTTTGCCCAGACCATGGGAGGACCCAGGATGGGGGAGGGGGACAGTCATGTGCAAACCAAGGAGAGGCTTCAGAATGGGACCTTGCTAACACCTGGATTTTGGATTTGAAGCCTGGGGAATGGTCAAAAAATAAATTTCTGCTGCATAAACCACTCTGGTATTATCTTCTGGCATCATCCTGGAATACCTCATACTATTGTTTTAATATTCTCACCTGTTATGAAAAGTAAAGATTCATCCAGGAGCAGTGGGGCACACCTGGAATCCCAGTGACTCAGGAGGCTGAGGCAAAAGGATTGCAGGTTGTCAATTAATATATATATGAAGCTTTATCACTCTTTAATATAGTTTCAGTGGAAGTTTAATTCCAAGTATCAAATGATGATAAAAAAATTCCTGGAATTTTTATTTCTAAGGTGAATACTGCTGCTTCACATAGAATAGGCAGTCTAACAAAAATATTATTTCTTTGATTTAAAGTGTTGGGGGGATGGGAAAAATGGAGAAACTTTGGGCAAAGGGGAGGGGGGAGGGAGGAGTGAGGAGGGTGCATGGTGGCAGGAAAGATGGTGGAATGAGATAAACATCATCACCCTAGGCACATGTATGACTGCACATATGATGCATTATATAGACATTATATATCGTGTACAACCAGAGAAATGAAAAGTTATTCTGCAATTGTGTACAATGAATCAAAATGCATTCTGCTGTCATATACCTAATTTAAATAGATTAATTAATAAAAAATAAAGTATTGTGCTATGTCAACAGTATAAAAATGAACCTTCACTCTTTATTTGGCAGGTGGGGGGAACTGTACCCAAGGGTGCTTAAGCCATATCGTTAGCCCTTTTTATTTTTTAAATTTATGTTGATGATTATTTTTTTGTGTGTGTGGCACTGGGGATTGAACCCAGGGCCTTGTGCATGAGAGCCAAGCACTCCACCAACTGAGCTATATCCTCGGCCTCCTTTTTATTTTTTGAGAGACAGGGTCTTGCTAAAGAGTTTAGGGCCTTGATAATTTGCTGAGGCTGGTCTCAAACTTGCAATCCTTCTGCCTCAGCCTCCTGAGTCACTGGGATTACAGGTGTGCCCCACTGCTACTGGATGAATCTTTACTTTTCATAAGAAGTGAGAATATTAAAACAATAGCATGAGGTATTCCAGGATGATCTTTTAGTACTTAACAATCAAAACATTCTTGCCAATCATAGTCAAGTATTTGTAAGGGCCCACTGCTACAGAATATAGGTATTAAGTGTATTAAAGATACTACAGAATGTAAAGAACCTATGCCTTCAAGCTGACATGAGAGAGAAATATCATTAATTTATTACAGAACAATTCCAAAGTGATATGTGTGTTAGAGAGAAAAGACCAAGTATTATGTGCATAGCTTTCAAGATAGGCTTCATGAGTACAGAAGGATTTCTAGGACATGGGAGAACATAAATAATACTGGAAGAAGCTTGCAGTGAACAGACTTTGAACATGGGTCAGGAGAGATGAAAATGAGGCACCAAAGTGAGGTTATTCAACAGTCTCTGCAGGAAGGAGTTTCTGGTTCACACAGGACAAGAAAACATTTTAATCTGAATATTTACTCGAATATTAACACAAAAGAAGTAACAAATAAAAGCTTCTTTACAATAATGCTAATAGAATTAAATACTTCCTTGGGCCATAAGCTATCTGTCTTCAAGATAACATATCCATATCTTGATAAGTCATTCCCTATCTTATGATTTTCCTATTATATAAAAATTTTTGTAAATGGATAAAGAATAATTTTGTTTAAAAACAACCTTAAGTCTAGTAAATTCTTGTTAATCTACCTGGTTGCATACCCAAGATACATATAGGAATAGGATGGGCAATATCACTTGCTATAAACCTCTTAGGACCTCACACATTAAGATGCTTCTTGTATGTGTTTACAAAAACTCCCCTATCTCAGGCTGGAATGTAGCTTAGCCCTGGGTTCAATGTCTAGCACAGCAAAACAACAAAAACTACTGTTTTAATTATTAATAAGTAAGGTTTTAGGTGATATAATTTGTTAATCACATTTAAAGTGTATTTAATGTTGCAAAACAATAAAATGTGATTTTTCTATATTTATACTAAGTAATTTCATTCTATATTATTAAACAGAAAATACTCTCAATTATATACGTTTTAAAGACTTTGTTATGTAGAAAGAAACCAAACCTTAATTGATAGCTAATTAATAATTTTTAGTTATAAGTAATACTGATATTTTCTGTTTGTTTTCATGAGAGGGAGATTTTCTGAGGTGTGATTTGCTTTATCACTTATCTCCGCCTTTTCATAATACATGTTTATGCTAGAAAAAATAAGCTGTAACCTCACATGGAAATGTTTCTTAACAGCTGTTTCTGTTATTCTAAAAATATCTTTCTTCCACACACTTTTAAAAATGCCAGTTTTTTTTTCTAATTATAATCTAGGAAGTTTATGATGAATTGGAAGACAATTTATAATTGTTTATTTAACTGAAATTTATGATGAAGAATGAGAAAAGGAAGAGGGAATTTACTGATGTGTCTAATATTGTGTTGAAGAGTTTACAGACTGTCTTATTTAGGCCTCTCAAAATGTGACGTGGATATCCACACTGCACACATGAGGAAGCAGGTTCAGAGAAGTTCAAGGGGTCACTTAGCTAATAAGGAGCTCGGCTTGGACACTTTTCAAAGTCAAGGTCCTCGCACTGTACACACATGATGCCTGTTCCTACTGCTTGCTGTGATGCTTTGTTGAGAACTCCTGGGCCAAATCGCCTGGTGACTCTTATCTCTAACCTAAAAGTCAGCTTGCTTCTTATGTCACACTCAGAATTTGGCATTTGTCAAACCCATACAATATCATTGCATTTATTATTTATTGATATTTCATCAGACACAATTCTCTTTTCTTCAATATTAGCTTGTTCTTTTAATCTTATTTTGTTCTTATCACTAAAGCACTATATCATGTAGGGAATAACTTTGTAATAAAGGAACAAAAGACCAATTTTACTGATGTCACCAAATCTACTTGATTCTAAAATAGACTAGGAAAAAATGATTCTTCTTTTTTTTGTGTGTGTGTGTGTGTGTGTGAAACACAAGCCTGGACAGGGTGACAGGAAAAGCTGGCAAAAATCTCTGTTCTTCCAGTGACTAATCCACTTTGACTAAACATAGTCACTTTAAGCTTTTCACATCTCTGCTTCAATCTCATCCATATTCTCCCACAGAAACATAATGAGGATGACTAATACAAAGGAAGACATTATAGACTCTCAATAGGATGGAAAAATTCAATTGCCACTATTTTATAATATAAAAATATCAGTTTCATTTTCTGGCAGGTTTTAAGAATCTTAATTATACTTGTTTATAAATCACAGCAATCACTATTTATTAATCTTCTCCCTAAATATTAAGACACATACATATGCCTTAATTCTCACTTCTTAGATTATTTCTAGTGTGGATCAGAGGGTGTACCCATTGCAAATGGATTCTCTGAAAGCAGGCTTACATAGAAGACAGTATTACATGGTAGGTAAGAGCTTGGACTATGGAATCAGACAACCAGAATTCTATTCCTGTTTCATAGCCTAGTGAACGTGTGGCCTTGGATTCCTGAGGGCCTTATCCCCATCTTCAATATGAAAGATAATAATCAAATCTACCTCATAAAATAATTGAGGAGACACCACAGATAAGCATTACAAAATTGGAAAACAGCCTCAACAAACATTAGCTATTATTATTTGCAAGGAGATAAATCTTTAGGATTCTTTGAAACTCTTAAAAGGTGTATTTTACAATAAATATATGTGAAAATTCAACTATATATTTTATTAATACATATGAAAGCTAAGCAATTAATCCAAATGATTTATCTTGGGAAAAGTTACATAAAGTTCAACTGGAAGTGTCATTGGTTTTACAAAAATATACTTTTGCAAAGTGAATTATAAGATTTTAAAACATAAACTTATCTTAACTGAAAAGATTTAATATACAATAACTTGAGCAATGCATACATTTCCAGAAATCCCTTTCTTGAACAAAGCTAGTACAAAGGCATCTGAATTTCACATCAATGTAAGTATAAAAGTTTAACTATAGTTTACCAGATTCACTCTAACCTACCAGTCCATCTGTTAGCAGCTTCTTTGGCAATTTTATTTGCTTGACCTGAAAAATATCATACATAAAAATTATATACAATTGTTTACATGTATAAAATTACTTTCAACTATCTACAAATTTATCTTTTCATATGAGCAAATTTTCTATAAAATTTAATAAGATTTTTATAAAATTTATAAAGTAGTGCATTTTATAAAATATAGATATCTTTATAAAACAGCTATGAAAAAACCCCAAATGGTGGTATAAAATTCTGTCTTACAGAGCTGCTCAAATCCCAAGGAAATTTTAAATAGTTGTAGTTATATATTAGCCATGAATAGAAATAAATGAAGCAAGGGGTAGTGGCGTAATCCCAGTAACTTGGGAGGCTGAGGCAGGAGGATCCCAGGTTCAAGGTCAGCCTCAGCAACTTTTCTATTATCTCAAAATAAAACAGGACTGGAGATATGGTGGCTCAGTGGTAAATTCCCTCTGGGTTCATCCCAGTATCAAAAAAAAAAAAAAAAAAAAAAAAAAAAAAGTGAACAATTTCTAAATGGCTTTTTCTACATAATCATCATTGATGACTTTGTTGTTTAAAGAAAAAATAAGTTTAAATGAGATGTTTCTCACCATATCAAAATATGATGAAATAATTTAATGTTAAGAATTTAACTGAATATAGATTGTTAAGCCACAAAATCTGATCTCAAAAAATTTTAGAGGTAATAAAGAAGCTCTATAGGGGAAAATACTTATTTACTTTACATTTAAATATACATATTACTATTACATGTATCTGTATATATGGCTTTCAAGTTAATCCATGTCTTTCAAGTTAATCAATATAGCACATAACAAAGCCATGATCAACTGGGCATAAATATCACTTATAATGATGACATTTATTTTGTGGTTGAAAGGTCATTCACTGTATTAAAATAATTTAGTGGCTTTTATTACACTCACATGGTTGTTCAAACAGCACCACTACCTAATTCCAGGGCATTTTCATTACCCAAAAGGAAGCCTTGTATCCATTAGCCATCACTCAACAATCCTCCTCCCTCCAGCTCCTGGCAACCACTAATCTACTTACTCTATAGATTTCTCTTTTGTGAATACTTCATATGAGTAAAACATATGCGGTCTTTTATGTCTGGCTTCTCATATAGCACAATGTTTTTCAAAGTTTATTTATGATGTACCATGTATTTGTGTGTGCTAAATCATATTTCACAATTTGCTTATCCATTCATCATTCGTTAGCCGATAGACATTTAGGTTATTTCCACTAATATGAATTATTTAATAATTTTTATGTGAACATATTTTCAGTTCTCTTGGGTATGTATCTAGGAATGGCACTGATGATTCAGATGGTAACTACATCATATCATTTTAAAGAATAAATTGTTTGCAACACCATTCCATAATCTCATCAGCAATCTAAGAGTTCCAATATCTTTAAAAAAAAAAAAAAAAAAAAAAAGAGTTCCAATATCTTCACATCCTCACCAACACTGTTTTTTTTTTTTNCTTTTTTTTTTTTTTTTTTTTCTCCTTTTGTGACACTGGGGATTGAACACCAAATAAAAGCTTTGAAACAATCCTTAAAATAACAAGTTTAGCAGTCAGACTGAGAGATGAAGATTCCATCTTTTTGTTTCCTTTTTATTTTACTTTTTTTTCATCTTTGGTATTAGGTTCAGGCTTTGCACAAGCTAGGTGAGCGCTTCATCCCCAGCCCACATTATATTATCATGACAGAGGGTCTCACTAAGCTGCTGAGGCTGGCCTCAAATTCATGATCCTCTTACAACAGGCTGGTGAATAGCTGGGATGACAGGCAGGTGCCACCACAAACACACTCGGCCTCATCTCATTCTTTTGTTTCTTAGGTCAATGATAAATCACTCTCTGTTATCTACCAAAATACAACCAAACTCATAGTCATGCCCCAATGTTGGCGTGACTGTTTAGTTAGGCAATACTGATCCCAAAGCCAAATACTAGCTAATAAAGGCCTGCCATATCTCCAGGTATGTTTTGTTGGTACCTACAACATCCCAGACATAAGCATCAATACACCACTTTAGGTGGCATCTCCTGGGTCATTTGCAGAGGGGCTAATCTCATGTCAAGTCAGCAGCTCCATATGAGGTCCTCTGACTTTGACTTTAACCCTTAAAAAGTCTTCCTATGTCTGAACAACTTCCCTTTTTGTCTGAAAATCTTTCTTTTCCAGCTTGTTAATTTGTTAAGTAAGTCAATTATACCATTTTCAGGCTGTAATAAATCCCCACATTCAAACAGGTTCTACCAAATAGCTCCTATATATTTTTAACATTCTGAAATTTAAAATTTCCATTAAAAACATGGTCATTATTTTGACATGTTTTGACTCAGCATAAAGAAATACACTCATGTATGTACCTGTCAAGAAGAAAAAGAAATATCTACATGGAAGTATATTTTAGATTAAGTATGTGTTAGTTAAAATGGAAGATGCAACAGGAAGGTATTTATCCTCAAAGTAGGCAAAGAGAATCAGCTATCATTCATCTACAAACCAAGACAGTTAAAGATAAAACAGTAGTTTTATGCAACGGCAACCAGCTGAAGACTGATGGGTAGACCACTTTCTTCCTCAGTTTCACTGGAGAATCATCAGTCTTCCAGTCCCATCAGGATTGGGCTGTGGGGATCAGAGCCGCCGCGGAGAGGAGCAACAGCAGAAGCCGGAGCCGAAGCCCTGGAAGCTGCCCGCCGCCGCCGCATACTGAGATCCGGTCGGCAGCACAGCACTTGCCATGTCGGGCACCTGCCTCAGACTGGCGGCAGTGGCTGAACCTAGGGTTTTATACATGCTATGCAAATGTTCTTTTATTGAGCTACAACCATAGCCTTTTTTTCTTCTGTTTTTGAGACAAGGTCTGGTTAAGTAGTCTAAGCTGACTTCGAACTTGCATTCTCCTGTCTTGGCTTCCCAAGTAGTGGGGATTACTGCCCTGCACCACCACATCTGGCCCTTTTTAAAATCATAGCCATCCTAATGAGCGTGAAGAGGCATCTCATTGTGGTTTTGATTTGTATTCCCCTAACGGCTCATGTTGAGCATCTTCATGTGTGCTTATTGGACATTTGTATAATTTCTTTGGAAAAATGTTCAAATCTTTTGTCCATTTCTGAATTAGATTTTTTATTGAAATGTAAGAGTTCTTGGATATTAGTCAGTAATCAGATATAAGATTCGCAAATATTTTTTCCCCTTTCTGAGTTTTCTTTCCACCTTTTTTTCTTTCCTTATTTTTATCGGTGCATTATAGTTGTACATATTGATAGGATTTGTTGTTACATATTCATACATGCACACTCTTTCCACTTTCTTAATAGTATACAAAAATTTTAAATTTTGATGAAATTCAAGTTATGTATTTTTTCTTTGGTTGTTTATTCTTTTCATGTCAAAGAAACTGATGCCTAGTAAAAGGACAAAGAAATATGTGCCTATGTTTTCTTCTAAGGGTTTTATAGTTCAAACTCTTTGTCTTTGAAACGCTTGAGTTAATTTTTGTTTATGATATGAGGTGGATATTCAGTTGTGCTCATACCATTAGATGAAAACACTATTTCTTTCCTAATTAAATGGTCTTGGCACCCTTGTTGAGAATCAATTGGCTTTATTTCTGGACTCTCAATTACATTCCATTAATCTGTATGTCTGCTTTCATACCACATTGCATCGATTACTGTAGAATAGTAAGTTTTGAAATTAAGAAATCTGAGTCTTCCAACTTCACTCTTCTTTTTCCAAATTCTTTTGGCAATTCTGTGTATCTTGCATTTTTATAGGAATTTTAAAAAATACTGATTTTATAGTCTGAAAAAATATTAGTTGTAATAGTTTTTCTTGGTGTGTATCTCTGTGTGTAAATTGTTTAAGGCTTTCTACATATGAATAAGATCACATTATCTAAAAAGAGATAATTTTTTTTAAAAAAAGGAAGAAATAAAGCTATTTTTAACTTTTAATTTATTCTAGTTAGTTATACAGGAGAGAGGAATGCATTTTGACAAATGGAGCACAACTTCTCATTCCTCTGGCTGTAAATGGTGCAGAGTCACATTAGTAGTGTAATCATACATGTACACAGGGTAATAATGTTTGTTTCATTCTGTCATTCTTTCCATCCCCACCGCCTCACCCCTCTCTTCTGCACAATCCAAAGTTACTTCATTCTTCCCTACCCACCCACCCCAACTATAGATCAGCATCCATTTATCAGAGAAAACATTTGGTTTGGGGGATTGGCATATTTCACTTAGCATGATATTCTCTAGTTCCATTCATTTATCTGCAAACGCCATAATTTCATTCTTCTTTAAGGCTGAGTAATATTCCATTGTATATATGGAACACATTTTCTTTATCCCTTCATCTATTGAAGGGCATCTAGGTTGCTTCCACAGTTTAACTATTGTGAATTGAATTGCTATGAACACTGATGTGGCTGTGTCCCTGTAGTATGCTGATTTTACGTTATTTGTCATAAACTGAGGAGTGGGATAGCTGGGTCAAATGGTGGTTCCACTCCAAGTTTTCTGAAGAATCTCTATACTGTTTTTCAGAGTGGTTACACCAATCTGCAGTTCCACCAGCAATGTATGAGTGTATCTTTTACCCCACAACCTTACCAACACTTATTATTGCCTTGATTATTAATAACTTGCCATTCTGACTAGAGTGAGATGAAATCTTAGAGTAGTTTTGATTTGCATTTCTCCAATTGCTAGAGATGATAAACATTTTTTCATATGTTTGTTGACTGATTGTATTTCTTCTATGAAGTATCAATTCAGTTCCTTAGTCCATTTATTGATTGGGTTATTTGTTTTTTTGGTGTTAAGTTTTTTGAGTTCTTTATATAACCTGGACATTGGTGCTCTATCAGGTGTGTGTGGTAACGATTCTCTTCCATTCTGTAGGATCTCTCTTCATGTTATTTATTTCTTCCTTTTTGAAATGGATGCCTTTTCTTTCTTATTCTTGCCTAATTGGCCTAGCTAGAACTTCTGGAAGAAGGTTAGATGGTTAGAAGGTTAGATGGAAGTGGTAAGAGTGAACATCCATGGGGAAAGCTTTCAGCCTTTCTCCATTCAGCAGAATGTTGGCTGTAGATGTTCATAGATCCCTTTTATCAAGTCAAGTTCACAATGCTGGTGAGCTGGAGCACAGATAAGAAAGAATAAGACGAAACACCACAAACTCACTATTTTTACTGAGATTCATCTATTTTTTGTGAATGGGAGCCTGTAAGTCTTTAATTATATTTTCAGAGTTTTGAAAAAGTTGACTCTAACAATTCCTGCAAGCTTTTATGGAAGGGCATATTTTCAAAGGTGATTATTCCACCTTTTCACTGTCATCCTGACATTTATTTCTAAGGAAACTTGATAAGTAATCCTAACATTAATTACTTTCAAGTATTTTTGTGGGAATTTAATTTGTACTACTTGTTTTACATGGGCTCACTCAAATAACACTCAAAGCAGCTAAAATTAAAGTTATTGTTTTTACTTCTCACTTCTTGGGCATTTCCAATTAATTTTGTAAATGCTTACTTAATGATATCAACAATTTAATTGGCATGGTGAAATATAAATATTTCTTGCAGGCATGATCAAGAATTAAGACACAATATATAGCCATGCCTGTATAAACATGGTAACAGCTATTATCAGAAAAATGTGTTATCCAAAATAAACCATGACTTAGATAAGCCTAAGTGCTGTGATATGAGTCCTACAGGCAGCTATTCAGAATCAAATCCTATTAAAATCAATTTGTAAAACTCATAATCCTTTTAATCCAGTATAATCTCTTTTGCACTAACATGATAGCTAAAATCCTATGAAAACACTCATTATCAAAAAGCATATTTTAAAAACAATAATTTTATTGGGGAAAGGGAATTTGGGGTGAGTTGAGGTTAGAGCCTTTTTAAAGTTCTCTGAATTTATTGATAAGAAACTCACCTCTGGACTATTAAATATTTAAATTATTCAGATCTGTAAGTTTGTAGTTTTCATCAAGTTTGAAACAAATTAGCTTTAATTTCTTCAGATATTTTTCTAGCCCAACTTCCCTCTCCCCGCTGCCTCCCCGACCCCTTTTTGGATCCAATTATACATATATTAGGTTAAGTTGTTCTACGGCTCAAGGATGCCATTTTCATATTTAAAATTGTTTTTTGTTTCATTTTGGATTTTTTCTATTGCTATGTCTTTAAATATATTAATCCTTTCTTCTATAAAATTTAATCTGCTCATTTACATTGGTATGATTTCCTTGGGCTGGAAAATAAATCATCAGACTTTTAAATTTAAAGGTTAAGGTGGATACCAGAATGTAGGGAAGCAGTATAAAATTTCAGCTGCAACTCAACCGTGTTATCATATGCTTTAGAAAATTCATCATCCTTTGTGTATCCTGACATTTCTTACTTTAAGTTTTAGTGCCTTTCTCAAACATGACACACTTGCCAAAATTGCTGCTTGATGATTTTGATTCAGATTTAGAGGGCTTTTTTTTTTTTTTTTGGTACTGGGGATTGTTGATACTCTACCACTGAACTACATTTTCATTGTTCATTCATTAATTTTGTAGTATTGGAGCTTGAACCCAGGGGAACTCATCACTGAGATACATCCCCATCCCTTTTTATTTGTTTTGATACAGGATCTTGTTAAGTTGTGGAAGTTAGTTTTGAACTAGCAATCTACCTATCCCAGTCTTCTAAGTAACTGGGATTATCTTTTTATTTTATTTTGAAATAGATTCTCACTAAATTGCCCAGGCTAGCCTTGAACTTATGATCCACTTGCCTTAGGATCCCGAGTAGCTGGGATTACAGGCATGTGCTACCACATCCAGTGCCAATATCTTAAAACATATGCCCAATTTTCAATTCTTGTTAATATCCTGAAACTCAAGAAGAACCATTAACTTAAGATCACTATCATTTTAAGTCAAAGTACTTGGATGAACTTAAATGAAAGTTTTAGTCATTCCTGAGTGAACAGAAGTTATCAAGATCATGAAAAGAACTGTAAAACATGGGAAGTCACAACTGGACACATCAGTCAGGTTCACCTGCCCAAGGGAAGCACCCATGGCAGTACAACAGGGACCACAGAGTGGAAAAACTTAAATCCTTACTGAGTGTGCCTAATAGTTGTAAATCCTAAACATAAAAGAGAATGAGACAGGTAGGCAAAGAGGCATTACTCTAAGGAAAAAGTATAAGAACTACACAAAACTGTAATAAAGAAAGAAGGCAGAATCAAGTAAGAGTAATACATGAAGGATCAGATTTAGTTACTGTGAAAACTTGGAATTTCATAAACTATTAGATGGCAAAGCCATGTTGATCCTGAAAATTAATCAATTGAGAGTATTAAATTTGGCTAAGAAAAACTGTTCCTAGGCAGTTGCAGTGGCGCACACACCTGCAAATCCTAGCTACTTTGAGGATAAGGCAGGAGGATCACAGCCTGTGCAGCCTTCGAGGCCACCCTGAGCAAGAACCTGTCTCAAAATGAAAAAAAAAGGGATGGGGATTCAGCTCAGTGATAAATTAGCATTCCTGGGTTCAATCAAAGAAAGAAAGAAAGAAACTTGCCTGTAAAGCTCTCTTTCACAAGATGCTCTAGATAAGGCACACAGTTGATATCCTCTTGACCAAGCAGTGTGTGCTTGATTTTGAAGAGGAATCATGAGCAGGCCTAGGTTCCTACCTTGTCCCCAATTACATTGGATTTGCATGTGTTTACTGAGGCTTATTTGACAGTAGTTAAACCTTTCAATCAGATTAAAGTGGTTAATTTTTGTTTTTGTACCAGGCCAAGGATTAAACCCAGGGGCACTAAATCACTGAGCCACATCCCCAACCCTTTTTATTTTTTGAGGCAATCTCACTAAGTTGTTGAGGTTGACTTTGAACTGTGATGCTCCTGCTTCAGCCTTCCGACTGCTGGGATTATAGGCCTACACCACCACACCCAGACAAAAGTGGTTAATTTTGAAGCACTAGATTTGGTTATTGTTTTATTTTGCAGCATGTGTGGGCAGCATGAAAAAAACTAACATGTCTCCCCAAACACTTAATTTACAAAGAATGAGTGGTTCAGAGAGCTCTCCATCCTTCCTCTGTCCCTGTTTTTCTTTCTTTCTCCCTCTCACTCTTTGAGAATACCCGGGGAAATCAGCTGAACCAGGTGAACAGTGCCTCCTGGAATTGAGCAAAGTGGGCACCTACCTTCAAATAAATTTTAACTTTAGATTTATGCTAACTGATTTTTTATACTTTCTTAATTCTAAAAAAATACTACCAAGAATTAGGTTAGCTTAATTGTAATAAAAATACTTAGGTTAATTTTAAAGTATCAAATATTTCTCAAAGCTTTCACTTACACTCTATAAAACTGGTTTCACTTGGTAAAGGTTCCTTAAAAGGCTGATATAGAAAAATATGAAGAAAGCAATACACGTTTTTCTAAGCAATTAAATGCTGTATCTTTACCTTTATAACATACTCTTTAATTTTTTCAAATTTCTATCTTTACATATAAACAAAAATTTTCAAAATTACTTTTGCGGGGTGGGGTAGCTCAGTGGTAGAGCACTTGCTGGGCACGTGCAAGGCCCTGGATTCAAACCCTAATGCCACAAATAAAACAAAACAAAACGAAAAACTGGTAATTGATTTAAAAGCAGGAAGGCAATTCAATTTACAGTACTTTTATGCAACTTGCAAACTTATATTTATAATATTCTTTTTCTTAGAAGATTATGGTGGATTTCTTTCTAGAATCAAGGTGCCTGGGTCCAAATTGCTTCTCTGACCTCCCAATTTCCTAAGTTTATATTTTATGTCTTTATGCTTCTACCTCATTCACCTTACTTAAATGATACTTATTAATTTTTTTAAAAAATTTTTTAGTTGTAGATAAACACAATACCTTTATTTTATTTATTTAGTTTTTTGTGGTGCTGAGGATAAACCCAGTGCCTCACACATGCTAGGCAAGTGCTCTATAGCCCTACTTATTAATTTCAAAGTGTCACTATTCAATGCTTTAACACTAAGTCTACCTAATGGAAATATTAAGGTAATATTTCCCTTTTATACTACAAAGTTAGAGCACTCAAATCAGAATACTATTTTAGCTGATTTTATCACATACTTAGAGGATGGTTCCTGGGCAACAAGAAGTTCAAAGTCTCTTTCATTATCAAGCACAAACTTACGTATTTCTTCTACAACTTGTGGGTCACATTCTTTGTATTTTTCTACTTCTGCCTTAAGCTGTTCCCTTTGGTTCCGAAGAGTAGAAAGCTCTTTCACTAGCATGGTTCTCTCTTCCTGCATTCAAAACAGTTTCATATACAATTAAGACAAATAAAATTCCATATGTTATAAGGTAATACAAAAATATATACATATCTGTGTGCATACATGTATAGATATTATATTTATACAGTTGGCTCTTCATATCCATGGATTCTGTATCCACAGATTTAACCAATGATGGATAGAAAATACCCCCCCCCACAGAATTTCTCTATACCAAATATTTACATATTTTTTCTTTCTATTACTCCACAAATAATATAGTATAACAACGATTTGCATAGCATTTAGATTGTATTAGTATTATAAGTAATTTAGAGAGGATGTAAAGTATGTGAGAGGATGTGTGTATGTAGGTTATATGCAAACACTATGCCACTTGATATGAGAACTGAGCATCCATATATTTGATACCTCAGAAGGCCTTAGAACCAACCAATCCCTTGTGAACACTGAGGGATGACTGTATATACATAAATGCACAGTGTAAGAACAAGCTCAATTTTTATGTTTGAAATCAAGAATTCTTAGTATATATTGAAAAATGTAAATAAACATATGGAATGAAATGCTTATGCATAGCTGAGACATTACTGATCATGCCTATATAAACTCAAAGATGACCATGTTATCATATATTAGGGAAAATAATTATTCTGGTTTTTGAGTAATTTCACAAGATCATATATACATATGTAAGTAACAGTTTATGTTAACATCAATCACTATATGATCATCAGTTACAAAGTATCCTGAGCAATTTTTCAATCTTTAAGGATGGGTATGTAACCTTTGCACATATTTAAAGATATCAGAAATAACAGAATTGTAGCTTGAGGGCTCCTACCATTTTCCTTTAAAGGTAATTAGATTAAAACTTTTAAATAGAGTAAGATCCAATAAACCCCATTTAAAATTTCTAGCTGCAGTTCTAACAAGAAGTCATAGTACTATGGATATGCACTTCATATTGTGAAACCTGAAAAAATAAGTCCAAACAAAAACCAAATGCTGGTAAAGATTATGGTATAAAATTACAAGATAAATCTGAAGTAAAATCAAATAAAGTTCAAATGGCCTAAATGGGACTTGTGAAAGATTCCTTGATACCTTGTATTTTTTATATTTGTACTTTTTTTTACTTTTGCCTTTGGCTGTTCCCTTTGGTTTCAGTATGCAGTAAGTTGCTTTTGCTGGCATTTGTACAGAATAAATGTGTAGAACAACATGATCTGAAGCAAGACAGGCCAATAGAACTGTCTTCAATGACAAATGTTCTAGGCTGTACTAATACAGGAGCCACTAGCTACATGTGGCTACTGAGTACATGAAATGTGGCTACTATGACTGAGAAACTAATTTTAATATAAACGGCTGCACAGTTAGTATATACCATTTAGCACAGCTCAGGAAATATTTAAAAGTAAGTAGAATATAAGAAAATGGGCATTATTTGCCATCTACACCCAAACTGTACCTGCTTTAAAAGGAAAAACAAGAGGAGAAAAAGCTAATAAAACAACAACAAACAGAGTGGAGAACATCGATGTGAATACAAAGGCAGCTCTCCAGACACTCTGACTTGAAGTCACCTTAGATACCAGCACTATGATTTTTGCCAAATTATTCAAATTCTTTGTGCCTCTAGTTTCTCAAATGTAAAATAGACATAATAATAGTAGCTACCTTTTTGGATCACTGGAATTCAACAAATATATTCTGGCGGGTAAGACTTCATCTTTCTGAATTACTACACCAGACTGATAGTAGGTGAAGGTTCCAACAAGGTTAGCTGCACTGGATGCAGTAGACTGATAACATTTAGGTACACTGGCTTACAATTTCAGTGCATACATATGTTACAAATAGTTGAAGGTGTTTTTATAAGCTACTCTCAGTGTTAAAGAAAAAAGTGGATAAAATAAAGAAGGACTGAGGTTGTGGCTCAGAGGTAGAGCGCTCGCCAACAATGCGTGAGGTACTGGGTTCGATCCTCAGTACCACATAAAAATAAAGATATTGTGTCCACCTATAACTAAAAAATAAATATTTAAAAAAATAAAGAATTGATAACTGCTATTGTCAACTGAAGAAGTAATTATAACAGCTTCAGTTAAGCCCAGAATTTACCTTCTTTTAAATGTTCCACAAAAATGATCATTCTCTGCTTGCTACCTGTGATTGTGCTCACTACTAACATGAAGCTACTCTGTAAGCATAAAGCCACTGTAAACCTAAGATGCATTCCTTTTCGTGATATAACAAGTTTTCAGGTCACTTTCTTTCACAGTTAAGTGATACAAATAGAGACTTAGGTGGAATGCTTAGCGGTTTAAGTTGATCTTCAATATTTAAAAAATATTTTCATAAAAATCATTCTTGAGACAATGATGAAACCAGAAAGTGAGGTGATTTTTAAAAACTCTCTAACAATACTTTAGAGCACATGGCACTTTTAAAAATAGATCAATGTTCATTTGAATAATTTCAAAATTTTATAGCGACACAAGGATACTCTGTTGATTATTTTTAGTTTATATACAAAAATTTTTAAAAAAGTGCTTGCCTTGCTGCCTCAAGGCCCTGGGTTCAATCCTCATATAAATAAATAAAATAAAGTTATTGTGTCCAACTACAAATACCAAAAAATAAATATTAAAAAAATTTTAAAAGTATACATAAATGTTTAATAGGGTTTACTATGTATCAGAATATCTGCAAATATAAACTAGTTTATTCCAAACAATAACCAAATGAAGTACATTTTATTATACCCAATTTTACAACTGAGAAAACGGAGAACAGAGGATTTAATAAGAGAGTCTTGCTCAAGTTTGTTTCTGTGTTATGCTAAAACACACACACACACACACACACACACACACACAAACATGTACAATCTATATAATGCCTGGATTCAATTCCTACATCCTCTGCTACTTCTCTCTGGTGAAAATGGAACCCTCCTCACAGGAAGCTCTTTTTCTTCTCTTTAAAATTATCATTATTATGTGAATGAATAATTTTGAATGTAATGCATTACACTATTGTCATAAATGATCATGTATGTAAGAAATAAATAAAAAAATAAAAGTACCATTATTAAAGAAACTATAGACACAAACTTACCGTCTCATGTCGGCCAATTTTAGCTTTCTCAATGCTCTTCTGTAGGTTTGCCTGCTTTTGGCTTCCCTCAGACCACTAGAGAATCAAAGCATAAAATGGTTTGCTAAGATTAACTTTTGAAAACAAATGAAATTTATCTCTGGCTCAGGCCTGTGACACAAAAAAGTAAAAAAAGACTACCCCCAAAATTAATTCTCTTGGAGCTGGGCCTGTGGCTCAGTGGGAGAGCGGTTGCTTTGCAAGTGTAAGGCACCGGGTTTGATCCTCAGCACCACATAAAAAATAAATAATGATATGTGTCCATCTAAAAATTATAAAAAACAACAATAAAACTAATTCTCTCATTTGAGGAAAACCAAGGACAATGAATCATTAGACTGAAAAAAATTGTTTTAAATATACTCTTATTTGATGAGGAAAAATGAACAATATGACTTTAATCTTTTATACATCTTCATTTATCTGATTCACCACCTCTGCCCCAAATAATCTGAGGTCTGTTATTTAATTAGAGATTAAACTTGAAAAGTAAAAAATATTTATGTTTTATACAAGTTCTTTCTTCAAATTTCATTTTGCTTCTAACTAAAGCCATTACAAAATACCCTACATTGTTTCTTGTAGATTTGTAGTCTTAGGATCTGTTTCATTAATAGTTAATAATGATTGTATCACCTTTTATTCTTTTTTTTTTTTTAAAGAGAGTAGAGAGAGTTAGAGAGAGAGAGAGAGAGAGAGAGAATTTTTTAATATTTATTTTCTAGTTTTTTTGGCAGACACAACATCTTTGTTTGTATGTGGTGCTGAGGATCCAACCCGGGCCGCACGCATGCCAGGCGAGCACGCTACCGCTTGAGCCACATCCCCAGTCCCACCTTTTATTCTTTAATAGTTTATGAGGAACTGTATACTTTACATCCTAAACTCTCACACAAGAAAAATTCTGTAGACTTTTTTCTTTCTTTTCTTTTCATGATACTGGAAATTGAACCCAGAGTCTCAGGTGTTTTTGGCAAGTGCTCTACCACTATGCTGCACCCCTAGCCCTTTTTGTTCTTTGAGACAAGGTCTCACTAAGTTGCCCAGGCTGCCCCTGAACTTTCAATTTTCCTGCCTCAGCCTCCTAAGTAGCTGAGATTATATGTGTGTACCACCATATCTGGCTTGTTTCACATATTTTAGGAGTGACTGATTCAGATATTTTACTCAACTGAGAAAGCAGATTAATTATATGTGGAAATGGATTAAATAATACCAGCATAAAAGACTAGATACAGATTATTCATCAGTGTGTGACTAGGTCTACAGCAAAAGGGATAAGAAACTTCTGAACACTGTTTTGCTTTCTCAATGTTATTAATTTTACCTGGTCCATGACTAATAAAATAAGCACAGGAAATTTCCAACATTAAATTGTCCACATCTTTTACTCTAGTTGGAAATTTCAGACTCATTTGATTAGGTGAAAGACTATTCAAAAATATATTCCATACCTCCCTCACTCTTGAGTTATAAACATTTAGAAAATAATTAATTACAGGATGAATTTCTGTTGTTTGATAAGAAACTGACCTTCCACAATATAATCTAGTTATAGAGAGAAGGTAAATAACATCTAAATTTTTTTTTTAATTTAAAATTAGGAAATACTATCTTTAAAAGTTTGGCAGCTTTGTCCTGGCATTGGGAAATTTCTCACTTCTCAGTATGCATGAAGGGAGTATTGTAAGCTTTCTTTACTAGTTGTCTAGTCATTGATTCAAATACACAGCACAAATAAGATCTATTAGCTATGCCAGACATACAACATCACCAAACCAGTTACACTTCTTCTTGAGAGCAATTATCTTCCTAAGTTAAAAGAAAAAATAAATCTGCTATACATTTAAGAGCCAAAATAAACTTCAAGGCCCAAATTAGCAAGGAGATCTAGTTCTTTATAAAAGGATTCCCCCATTTATAAAATAAAGCCAAGTTTAAAAAGTAAATATTCCATCCTAAAGTAGCCATCTGAAAAAATTTAAAAATGTATGTAACATTTAAATTCAGGAGTAGAGGAGTCCTCAAATAAAAAACACACAGGTATTAGCACAATATTGTCCCATTAAGTGTTTTAAAAATAACCAAATAGGTAGATATTATACAAAAAGTTAATGATTACATAAAATAAGCCAATAAGGGGATTTAAACCTTAATTATATAAATGAAATGTCCTTAAGGTACTTATGTCTATTTGCAATTATTTAAAACTTAAAAGCTTTGAAAGTGAGTGCATTCAAGAATTCCTTAATTCTGAGAATAATTTTATGCACTTTAAATGTGAAACCCTACATTCATGGGTTGTCACGTTAAGTATCTTGGTAATAAAGGGAGGCACAATCTAAATGATGTTTTCAAAGAAGAAGCTTCTTCTAATTATCTTAAATACTGAAACAGTTTAGTTTGACTCAATAGTGAAGGATTCTTGGCTCACTGCTTAATTTCTAAAATCTCAACACTGGAAACAATGAAAGCAACTCTTGTTAGGCTGCCTTTGCTATCAGTTTTTCATCTACATAGCTACTAGAAGCACTACTGCTATAGTTCCTAATATGCACCTTGGAATTAAACCAAAAGCAGGCCTCAAGCAGTAAGAGTTGGAATTGTTTCCTACTTTATACATAGTATGTGAACCAGCAGTTCCAAATTTTGACATATATCAGGATAACCCAAAGGGATGGTTAAACCACAGGTTGCTGGGTTCCACCTCCTGAGTAGGATGGGGGTAGGCCCAAGAATATGCATTTCTAACCCGTTTCCAGATGGTGCTGATGCAACTGGCTGTGGGTACCACAACTGTGAGAACTACTGTTTTCTTGCAGTAATAAACTCAGTTAGAATACACGGGATATCAATATCCTGTGGATACTGGGCTGGAGCCGTAGCTCAGTGCTAGACTGCTTGCCTAGCATGTGTGAGGCCCTGAGTTTGATCCTCAGCACCATATAAAAACAAATAGAATAAAGGTGTTGTGAAAAAAAATTCTTAAAAAAAAAAAAAAAATCCTGTGGGGATATTATCTAGTTCATAAGTAAAAACAAATTACTGCTAATACTGTAGACTGAACTACAAAAATATTTCTTTTCTTTTTTTTTTTTTTTAATATTTATTTTCTTAGTTTTCGGCGGACACAACATCTTTGTTTGTATGTGGTGCTGAGGATCGAACCCAGGCCGCACGCATGCCAGGCGAGCGCGCTACCGCTTGAGCCACATCCCCAGCCCTACAAAAATATTTCTGAATTTAGAAATATTAAATATTAGACAACACACATTTATTAAAAAAAAAAAGGGAGGGATAATACCCTATATTCAAAAAAGGTATTTGGCACAGGATTCCCTTAAAAGCAACCTTTTCTGGTACATTTCTATAATAAAAAACCAGAATCAACTATATTAATCCATTAATAATTTAATGCTAAATTAAATTTGGGAATGGACTTATTATAATTTTTTAAAAAATTTAGTAACTCAGAACAAATGGCAACAGCTGCAACAACAATAAAAACTACCTATAATAAGTAAAAACAGGATTTCATCTTTAGATTTGAGGATCTGACACAATGTTTCTCTTTAAATGCATTCCAGGCCACCTATTTCAGACACTCAGGGTAGAGAAACACAATTCCCATGTTTTCCAAAGGGCTAACTCACTGCCTGGAGGAACTGTCTATTCATAAGAGAAACAGAAAGATTGATTCAAGCTGGCTGTATTGGAATCTTGATTTGCTCTTTTTAAGAAATGAAGAAATTTCAAAGCATTAAAGAAAGAATACAAACTTTCATAGGTGGGAAAGAATGACTAACAACAGAAAATGAGGGAAGAGAGATCATAACAAGAGCAACCCCATCAGTCTACTGCTTTATTAAAATTCATGTACTATGGAAAAATATGTTCTATGGTTTTTGCTTATGCTTTAAAATAATTTGCTTTGTTTTTATACAATTAAAATCTTGTTAAGAGTATTTACAACTTCAAAATTGTATCTATCTTTTAATAAAGGTGATATTTCATTTAGAAATTGATCATAAGGAAATATTGAATACTCTCAAGATATAGTTACACATACAGATGTGAGCAATGAGGTCCCAACATTAGAGAAACGTTAAATCAATATTTCATAGTACAGATGTGTCACAATCAGACAGTTGAAGAAAATATGTTCAAAGAAAACACACACTTTTTTTTTTTTGGTACTGGGAATTGAACACAGGGGCACTTTACCACTGAGCCACTACTTTTATTTTAAGACAGGGTCTCACTGAGTTGCTGATGCTGGTCTTGAACTTGTGATCCTCCTGCCTCAGCCCTTCAAGCAGTTGGAATTATAGTTATGTGTCACTAGGCCCAGCTATTCAAAGAATTTTTAATGACACTGAAAAATTCTCACAGAATAAAGCTGTTTTAAAATATGGAACCAAAACTACAACTCAATTAAAGTCTATCTATAACCAAAAAACAAAACAACAAAAAAACCCACAAGAAAATGTATAAAATTTAAATAATGCTTATCTCTGTATTGAGGAACATGCTTTTTAAGTTTTCTATGTAATGAGTATAGAACTATTATTTTAAATATTATTTTCTTGTTATAAGTAATATATGAATGCATTATCAATAGATTAAAACATGAGCACATTCTTACTGTAAAAGACTAAAACAATGCAGGCGCATTTAAGCAAAATTCCTTTGCTTCCCTGCTTTTATGCAAACTCTACAACCCCATCCCCAGAGACAGCCCTTGTAAAAACCTAGTGTGCATCCTCGTCATTCTTTTGCTTTCCATTCAGATACAGACCAAAACATATATGGGATTATCCTTTATATAATGGGAATTTCCATGTCAGCATAACTAGGCAGATCTATGTCATTCTTTAAAAAAAAAACAAAACAAAAACACAACAAAACAAAAACCTCGTTATTTTTAGAGCAGTTTTAAAGGTTTGACCAACTTCCCATATGTCCCCAACCCTATCTATCCAGTCTTCCCTATTATTCTGCGCCAAACGATACTATAATTTACTACAGCTACTACAATTTATGAACCTATACTGACTACATTATCATCCAAAGTCCACAGTTTACATTTCATTTTTGGTGTGGTACATTCTATGATGTACCATTATAGGATCATAGAACAGTTTCACTGCCCTAAAAATTCCTGTGCTCCATCCAGTCATCTCTCCCTCCTTCTAGCCCCTGCAGCCATTGATTTTTTTTTTACTGTCTCTTGTTTTTCAGAATGTCATAGTTGCAATCATAAACAGTTTTTTTTAAACTGGCATCTTTCACTCTACATGGTTCTCTCATGTCTTTTTACAGCTTTATAGTTACTTTCTTTTTATCTTGACTACTATTCCATCATATGGATATTATTTTGTTTGTTTATCCATTGAACTATCGAAGAACATATTGATTGCTTTCAAGTTTTGGCAATTTTAAATAAATCTGTTATGAACATTTGTGTGTAGATTTTGCATTGACATTAAGTTTTCAACTCACTTGGATAAATGCCAAAGGGTACAATTGTTGGATCATATGGCAAGAGTATGTTCAGTTTTATAAGAAACTGCAAACTGTATTCCAAAGAGACTACAATTTTGCATTTCCAAGAGCAAAGAATGGACAGTTCCTTTGCTCTGTGTCCTCCCAGCATTTGGTATTTGTTAGTGGCCATTCTTTTTTCTTTTTTAATGTCTACCTACTATTACTTTATTCTTCCATTCCTCTCTTAATAGCTGTTTTATTTAAGTCCCCACAAAACATCAATACTCCTGTCATTTGACATATGTCTGTGCACATGCAGAGGTATTTTTTTTCACTATTTCTTTCTTTTCTTTGCTTCCCTTTCTTTCGCACTGGGGATCAAACCCAGGCCCTGCTAGACAAATGCTCTATACTGAGTTATATCCCCAACCCGTCCTTTTCAGTTTATTTTGAGACAGGGTCTTCCTAAGTTGCTCAGGCTGGCTTTCAACTTATGATTCTCTTGCCTCAACCTCCCAAGCAGCTAGGATTACAGGCATGTGCCATCATGCCTGGCTCATGCAGCAGTATATCTATAAGGTGCATTAGAAGTAGATCTGCTGGATCACAGAAGAACAATTAACTTCTTTAAAGATTTCTTTTTTGTTGTAGAAAATATACATAAAATTTATCACTTTAACATGTATAATCCAGTAATAATAAGTGCATTCAGTCTTATGTAACCATCACCACGGTCCATTTTTAGAAGTTTGTCTTTACTTCAAATAGAAACTCTATGAATTTACCAATAACTCCACATTTCACTTTCTTGCAGACCCTGATAACCACTATTTTACTTTGTCTTTTTGTCAACTTAATCTATATATCTATGTGGAATCATATATATTTGCCCTTTTGTGTCAGGCTTGTTTCACAGTTTTCAAAAAAAATTATTTATTTATATATTTTTTTAGTTTTAGGTGGACACATTATTGTTTTTATGTGGTGCTGAGGATCGAACCCAGTGCCTCATGCGTGCTAGGCGAGCACTCTACCACTGAGCCCCTTATTTCACATAGTTTGTTTCAAGGTTCCACCTTTTGTAGCATACATCAGAATTCCATCCCTTTTAAAGGCAGAATAATCTTCCGCTGCATGCATATACTGCATTTTGTTTATGCATTCATTTGCTAATGGACAACTGGATTGTTTCCTCCCTTTCCACTATTGTGAATAACACTATTATAAATACTGATGTACAAGATCTTGTTTGAGTCTGTTGCTTTCAATTGTTTTGGATAAATATGTCAAAGTGGAACTGTTGGATCATATAATTTTGTTTAACTTTTTTTTTTTGGGGGGGGGTGTATCTGGGATTGAGCCCAGGAGTGCTTAATCACTGAGCAACATTCCCAGCCTTTTTTTTTTTTAAATTTTTGGTTGTAGAGGATCAAATCCAGTGTGTGTGAGGCAAGTGCCCTACCACTGAGCCACAACTCCAGCCCCAGAAATTTATTTTTATATTTGTTTTGTTCTCTGCTCTAAAAATAAAAAGTTTTTTGTTTTGTTTTGTTTTAAAAAAATAAAGTAGAGGGGCTGGGGTTGTGGCTCAGCAGTAGAGTGTTCGCCTGGTGCATGCAAGGCCCTGGGTTTGATTCTCAGCACCACATAAAAATAAATAAATAAAAATAAAAGCATTGTGTGCAACTAAAAGAAATTTAAAAAAAATTAAGTAAATCTGCCTACTTATGCTGACATGGAAATTCCCATTACATTTTATTTATTTATTTATTTTTATGTGGTTCTGAGGGTTGAACCCAGTGCCTCATACATGCTAGGCAAGTGCCACAACTGCAGCCCCCCAGCCCATTTTTTATTTTGAGACAGAGCCTCACTAAATTGTTGAGGATGGCTTTGAACTTGCACTTCTATTGCTCCAGCCTCCTAAGCCGCTGAGATTACAGGTGTGCACTACCATGCCTGGCCCATGTTTATTTAACTTTTTAAAGAACCACCATATTGTTTTCTAGAGTCTTTACTATTTTATATTCGCACCAGCAACATACAGGACTCCCAATTTCTCCACACCATTATCAACACTTTTTTCTTTTTTTCTTTTTATAATAATAGCTATACCCAATGGGGGTGAATCGAACATTTAATTTCATCATTTTTTCTTTTACCAGCAGTCTATAACAGGCTTCCTCCCTTCAAGTTCCCTAAAGTGTACACTGATGACAATGTAAAAGATTGATAATCTGATGATTAAAAAACATTTTGTTATTGTGTTAATTTGCATTTCTCTGATTATTTAGCATCTTTTCATATAACTGTTGATCATGTATCTTTTTTTTTTTTTATTTACATTTTAGTTTTCGGCAGACACAACATCTTTGTTTGTATGTGGTGCTGAGGATCGAACCCGGGCCGCACCCATGCCAGGCGAGCGCGCTACCGCTGGAGCCACATCCCCAGCCCCCATGTATCTTTTCTTTTTCTTTCTTTTCTTTGACCCTGCTGGAAATTGAACCCAGGACCTTGTACATGCTAGGCAAATGTTCTCCTATTTGGCTATACCCTCAGCTCAAATTAAACAGATTTAATACTGTTTTTGGTGCTACTAAGAGATAAGCAATGTCCTCAACCAAACCAAGGATTTGTGGTAAAATTGAAGTGTTAGAAATTATTGAAATGGTAAATGCATATAGCTTTAACAAATAGAAGAATTAAAAAATTTTAAGATTGAGGTTGCTTTGTATTTAATCTAAAGTAAGTTATTTTTTTAGAGTTATAATGTGGGAAAGTTATGGTTATAAAAAGTATAAATCCTGGGGAACCTAAACAAGGTCCCTTATCTAAATCTGATAAAATGCAGGCTCAGAAGTTTGAACACTGCCTTTGGGTCAAATAGAAGCTCACTTTAAACAAAAAAGGGCACCCAATTAACAGTGTTATTTTTGTGAAACTTCTAAATACATACAGCAGTCAGAGATGTCATCAATAGAAAAATTTTAAAATGCATAAACTATTGAAATGCATTTTTGGGATAAAACAAATTGAAATTAAGGTTATCTCAGGAAATTAAAGAAATCCATTGTTTTGACACTCTGCCACCACCTGGTGGCATGGCATCAAAATTGTAGGTCTAGTTTTTTTGTGGAGTAAATATTTGCAGATTGGCTGACTTGCAGGTGGAATATATATTTTTTAAAGAATGGCCACCTCAAAAGAATGTTTTGGGGATGAGAGAGGGAATTCTATAGCTAGTTTAGAGTCAGCCTTTTCAACCTTACCCACCACAAAGCTCCAATAGCAAAGAATAATTTCTAAGTGGAAAGTTAGCCTAAGCTATCTTCTATAAGAACAAAACAAATATAAAAAAATAAATTTCTGGGGCTGGAGTTGTGGCTCAGTGGTAGGGCACTTGCCTCATATATGCTAGGTTCGATCGTCCGCACCACATAAAAATAAATAAATAAAATATTGTGTCCATCTACAACTAAAAAAAAATTTACAAAAAATTTTCTGACATCTTGAAGTTCTTATCACAAAATTCACGAAAGTGTCAAAAGCTGTAACATTAACTACTTTAACTTTTTGCTATTTAAAATTACTTGCCAATAAAAATAGTTTATATGTTTTTCTCTCTTAACTCCAATCTTTGTGTCACTCCAACCACGAGAGAAGTAATAAAAGCATTCAATTTAAAGGGCATGACATTTTGGAATGGTGGTGGTAAAGGGGACAAAATCTCTCTTTGTTGCCTGGGCCGGTCTCAAGTGTCCTTCCTTTCTCAGCCTCCTAAGTACCTGGGACTTAAAGGTCTAATTTTAAAATGCAAATAGATATAATTTGGCAGATCCTATTAGTTTCCCCTCCAAAGACTTTCTTTACAGAGTTCCAATTTTTTTTTTTCAGATTAGAGTGGCAATGTGCTCTGAAAGAATGGGTCGCTTCCCAGAGCATGAATTTTGTTGGCTTAGATCCTTTCAGTGTAAGCATGTAACTCATACCTGGCCAGTGAGACATAAGGGAAGTCTTCCCTACTTGGGAAAGAGGGAATTCTAGGATTTTCCTTCTGGATAAAGAGAGAGATGTATAAAATGTCTTTTTTCTGCTTTGGACACTGTCAAAGAGTAGCAGCAATAACTACTTGTATCCACAAAAGGAAAGCTAAAAAAACATCAGAGAAGTCAGTCTAGACATATGGGATTAACCAATCTTGATAAAGCCTTCCTCCAAACTTGTTATATCAGATAATGAATTCCCTGTTATTTAAGCCAATTAGGATATACTTTGTGTGTGGGGTGTGTGTGTTTGGGGGGGGGGCTGTAAAAGCATCCTGATTCATGTGTGTGTGTGTGTGTGTATATATATATATATATATATATATATATATATATACATATAAATAAAAAATGTCACCAGGCTGGGTCTCAGTAGTGAACACCTATAATCCTAGCTACTCAGGAGGTTTGAGGAAGAAGGATCACAAGTAAGGCCAGCCTGGAAAGGTTAGGGAGAACCTGTCTCAGAATTAAAAAAAAAAAAAAAAAAAAAAAAATTGGTAGTAATTGGTAGTAGGGATTAAACTCAGGGGCACTTAACCACTGGGCCACACCAGCCCTTTTTTTTATTTTTCATTTTGAGACAGGGTCTCACTAAGCTGCTTAGGGCTTCGCTAAATTGCTCCTGCCACAGCCTCCTGATTTGCTGGGATTACAAGCAGATGCTACCAAGTCTGGGTCTTCAAAATAAAAAATTTAAAAAAGGGCTAGGATGTAGTTCAGTGGTAGAGTGCTTGGTTAACATGCACAAGGCCCTGGGTTCAATCTCTAGAAACACACACACACACACACACACACACACACATACACAAATAGCAGTTTTAGTAGGCAAAACTTTTTTTTTTTTTTTGATCCATGGTGAACTTTCAAATTTATTACAGAAAAATGCAAATGCCTATATTTTAAAATATTAGGAAAATATGTAGTTTTTATGTCTTGAAAAGTTCTTGCTTGCTAATTCACGTAAGAGATACAAATCTGAAGTAAGCTAAATGGATAAAGAGAACAAATAAATGTCTGATCTATAAAGCAGCCCCTACACATACACTAGTAGAAAGCTGACTACTACACCTATGGGCCTGATAAGGAGGGAATTGTTAGGAATAAGGAATATAGGTTAGGTTCTTTGAGAGATTTGACATAGGTGTATTTAATCAGGAAAGGGAAAGTTGACATTTTGGGAAATGATTGCCAACTGGTGAGACTATTTAGGTATCAACATAGAATACATACCCGCTCTGGGGAGAAGAAGGCAGTCTAAGACAGTAAATACATACTCTTATTTGCTATAGTAAACACATAAACTCATGCAGTGTTTTCTATGAAATATCAATCCCTCATAGCATGGGTCAAATAAGATTCACGATGCATAATAGGATGTTAAAGCCACAGAATACTTAAACTAGTTTATTTTTGTTAACCTAGGGTGCTCCAAATTCCTTTGATTACAGAACTTCCTTTTAAGTAATACCTATTATGTATTTTGCCACAGATTTTGGGTAATGCTAAGCTAGGGTCCAGCAAAATTAATTTGGGTAAAGTGGTAGAAAAGGAAATGATGGAGTTTTAACATATACATAATTTTCCTGTAGTATGTATTTTGGAGGCTGAGTTCTAAAAAATGTTTAATATTATTATAATTATGAATACTTATTAGAAATTATCTTCAGTATTGTACACTGAGGATTGTGAGGAAAAGAAACTGGCCAGGGAATAAGGCTCCTAGAATAAATACACAATAGTTGGAACTAAAACCAGGCCATTGTGTATTGATTTATGTATTCATTCACCATTTATTATGTCTCTCTATTTCCCAATGTGTTTTAGTACTGGATTCCATGCTGGGGATGAAAATGATTAAGATATAATCCCTGCCCTCTAAGAACATCTGCCAAGATATAAGACACATGAAGATATCACTCTATAAAAGAAATATACGTAAGATAGTCATAGCATAAAGAAGTATTAGACTCTGCTCAGAAGAAAGGGATGAAAATCTTCCCAGAAGAGAAGACTTTTGAGGTGGTTCATAATGGATACATGTTTCAGCTAATGGACAGGTTGGAGTTTGCTAGTTAGACAAGTAAAAAGCACAAGCAAGGCACAGCACATAAAGACACAAAGATATCAAGGGAATGGCATTCAGGAAGCTGTAAACAACTTGGCATGAGTGGTGTGCAGGGTTAGAGAAGGGGCAACAGTGGGTTCGCAGGCTGACCAGTGGCAGGAGTTAGATTACAGAGGGCCTTAAAGCCAGTCTGAGGAATCTGGACTTTATTATTTAAAATTGGGAAACAATCCAAGGCATTAATGATAACTATTATAGCAGATGGGAGAAAGTGAAGGATGCAGAGAGACTAGTGAAAACACTTAATTCAAAATTCTGGGCTGGAGATAATGAGAGTCTAAGCCAAGACAGTAGCAGTAGGGATGGAGAGGAAGGGAGAGATTTGAGAGTCATCAGGATTCAGTCAACAAATACTTGGTACCAAATGGATATGGTGAAAAGAAAGAGAAAAATCCAAGGTTAACTACCAGGTTTCAGGTTTGGATGACTAAGTAGACAATGGCTTCAGAATCTAAAATACAAAGAGGAACACTTTTGGGTAAAGAACTGAGTTTTGAACAAATTGTCTAGGGAGAGTTGTATGGTAGGTAGCAGAAACATGGTGTAGAGCTCAGCCCAGAGGTTTAGGCAGGAGGTAAAGAGCGGGGAATCCAAGAGTATATAAACGGAAGCCATAGAGATGAGAAGAATGTTCATAGCAAAAAGGGGTCAGGCTGTGGACCCCTAGTATGTCAAGGATGGTGTCTACAACTGAGTTATTCTTCCTGCTTTCAAAACGTTTTAACAGAAAAAATACATTTATTTAACCTGAGACTATACTGGTTGACAGCTGAAATCTCATGAATCCTAGAAGAAAAAATGAAGAGTCCAGTGCAACAAATGAACTAACCCTTCTTTATAATTGGGGACACTAAGCTGAGTCCAGTAGTGCACACCTGTAATCCCAGCAACTTGGGAGGCTGAGACACGAGGATTGAAAGTTTGAGAAACCAGCCTCAGCAATTTAGCAAGGCCCTAAGCAACTTAGTGAGACCCTGTCTCAAAATAAAAATATTGAAAAAAGGGTTGGGATGTTGTTCAGTGGTAAAGCACCTCTGGGCTAAATCCCCAGTACCAAAATTTAAAAAAAAAAAAAAAAAAAAACTATTTGAAAGGATTGTGCCCTATAAAATCGAGGGCTCAGCTGGTAGAGTGCTTGCCTCTCATGCACAAGGCCCTGGGTTCAATCTCCAGCACAATAAAAAAACAAATAAATACTGAAAGAATTTCCATTGAGAAAAACTGGCTTGATTTTATAAGTTTTACTGGAAAGCTGCAGTATCTTTTACAAAACTAGATTCATATTTACAAACTGAATCCACCTTGACAATCCTAACTAAAAAAGCAAGTGATGACATTTCAAAAAAAATTTTATAGTCACATTCTTCTTTATACATTGTTTTTCTTCCATCAAGTTTTAAAAAACAATGATAACAGCAACAACTAGAAATGCAGTCAGTCACACAATCTGTTCTCTCTGCTACAAAAACAGTCACTTAGCTGTTATGATAGCAGCTGTCACTGGTGGAAAGCCTCCAGAAAGCCAAGCACTGTAGAAGAGGATTCACTACACGCATGGTCTCACTGCAGGTTTTATTATTGCCATTTTACAGATAAAGACAATGAGATCCCACGAGACTAAGTAATTGGACATTTAATAAATGACAATAGGGCTGGTTGAACCCAGGTCATGTGGACACTGAAGCGTATTTTCCAATGAGAACCCTGCCTCTTTAAGCATGTACTAATGCATTAAATTTGTATATATTTAAAATATGAATAAACACATGTTCAAAAGAATTTTGAATGAAGAATCTTCAAGAAAAAAATATTTTAAGCTACAGAGCATAAACTTAGCTACGATTATTGTTTTGACACAGCATATTATAATAAAATGGTATATTTAATCAAGAAGAATTTTTTCAATGACAAAGCCAAAATTTCTGAAATAAGAAACTATGGCAATTAAAAAAGTGGAACAATCTCTGTAGACACTATTTATGCAAGTATAAACAATGAAGATATACTTGTTCAGCAAAACTAGCAAAAAAGGATTATCTGTAACAAATAGGCAACTGGTCAAACAGTTCCATATTTCAAGGAAAATCAAAACAGACATTATTATCTGATGCATATGAAATAACAGCTGTGTTATCAGTCTTACAACCAAACAGCAAGGAACCCAAAGATAAAGAGGACTGTCTATATAACCCCATGTATTTACAGAGAATGAATCATCAGGTACTTTATTATCTGATTGATTGTACTATAGTTATTCTCAAATCTCATATGATAATATCCTATTTTTATCATTATGCTCTTGATCAACACTTTTAGGTGACTGACTCATTTAATCTATTTCCAATTCTCTTCTTCTCACACTAATTTCCACTTCCAGTTTCCTCTACAAGGGGCATTATGACAATTTCAGTCAGTAAGAGTTAAGCAAAAGTCCTCTGGCAGGGAAATAGACACCCAGGCAACTTTCCTTCCTCCTTGTGCATCAGATAAAACAAGAGGAACTGTGGCAGTCATCCTGTGATCATGATGGAAAGGCCGAGAGAATCACAAAGGTAATGACTGATTATCACTGAGCCACCACCAATAGACATGTATCTCCAAACTTTATGTGAGAAAAATAAACTTCCACTTGTTTACACCAGTGCTAATCAGAAATTCCATTACCTGCAGAAAAAAGAGGTCTTTACAAAACGAATTATAGAACTTTGAAGCTCATAAGAACATGGTTTAGAAGTTAGTCAGTGACCTCATGTGTTCATTTGTTCAAACAGTTTAGTGACTACTCTGTCCAGCTTTGTGTTGTATTCTAGGGGAAGAAAGTATATTGTATTTTCTTTAGAATATACAGTTCTTGGTTTGAGACATTCACACTTTAGATATGTGAATAAGGCAAGTGTGATCTTTCTTCTGACTGAACAGACAAACTTCAATGACAGAACCGAAAAGGAACAATAGATTTATTTTTCTTTTTATTGTTTCAGAAGCCAAAGTCTAGGTTTAAGTCAGAAAAATATAAGAACAGCCTGAATCAGTCCTGCTTTGTTCTCTTCAGATGACATTTGAAGTTAGGACAGGAGGGAGAGATTCTGAGGAACAAGTAAGAACTATGGACACTGGATGGTTTCTTATAAGGGCCCTGCCCAACCTACAATTACAGTAGGAGGAATGCAACTAGAGACCCTAGAAAATCTGCAAGATACAGGTACAGAGAATACCATCACTTCTTGTCTGGAGCTCTGGGAAGCAGCAGCCTCACATGAAGTACCCACAACAACACAGTACAGGTTGCATACGGAAGCACTCCTGCATGTGTTACCTGAGCAATGGGTCTGTGACAGACAGCTCCACCTCATTCCTACAGACCTAGAGTGGTCTGGAGAGCTGGCTAGGCTGAAGGAGGGGGAGAGCACCTATCTATGAGGGAGTGTGCACAGACCTAGAGAGAAGGTGCAGTTGCAAGGCTGAGGACCAAGCAGGGACACCAACATTTTAGCTGATGCCAGCTTGGAGATACCTATGGATCTAATGTGTGATGTTGTAAATCTCAGTGGATGCCAGCCAGAACTAATCTCTACCAAAACCATTCCTACATAATACTTACTCATCCTGAAGAGAGGATAGGCAAGTGGGGATAGGGGGAGACTCTAAAACTGGTTGAGTGTACCTCACTTTATTGAAACAATCTTTGAAGTAACTGATCTGCTCTAAATTGGCACACTCACGTTTTGAACTACCAGGTAGAATGGGCTCAAATTTAAAATTAGGTTTAATTTTTCCATACATAAGTTTGTAGCCTGAAAAAACTGTACTGGCTATGTAAGGCTTGTGTATGTGTTGTCTCAAAAAAAAGTTAACATTGTCCTCATCTAGGCTTCATTAAACCTGATTTTTTAGAGTATAATCATCCCTGGGTATCTCTGGGGTACTTGTTTTAGGACTCCCTGATGACATCAAAATCTGTGGATGTACAAGTTCCATATGCAAAATGGTGAATTTGCATGTTATTTGTACAATCCTCCTGTGTACTTTAATTCACCCCTAGATTACTTATAATATCTTATATAATATAAATGCTATAAATAAATAGTTCTTATACTACATTGTTCAGTAAAAAATGGCATGTAAAAATAAAGGTCTGGGAACTCGGGATGTAGCTCAGTTCCATGGCACTTGTCTAGCATGTACAAGGCCCTGGATCCATCCCCAGCACATTAAAAAAAAAAAAAAAAACCCACAAAAAACAAAACAAAAAAGGTCTATACATTTTCAGCACACATGTGATTTTTTTTTTTCCCTTCAAATATTTCTGAGTCACAGTTGGTTGAATCTGTGATTGTGGAAGCTGGGAATAAGGACAGCTGACTGTACATAGACAGATGCCATATGTTCCCCCTCCCCCACACAAAGATGGGAAATCTCTGGATAAAAATTACTTATTTTTAAATCTGAACTTTATGCACTAAAACCGTACATGACCCACTACTATAGATTCTATATCCTAAATATCTCCCCAATTTATTTTCCCCAACCACCTGGACAATATGATGGTGCATGCTCCTAATAACCCTCCATATTATCAATAGAATAATCTTTCTAAAATCAGTCTTTGTCTTTCACACCCAAAAAATTTCAACTTGCATATATGGAGTCCTTCATTATTAGTCTACCAATCTAACTATATAGAGTTCATTCATCCCTCACTCATGATTAAGCCATCAGACAACTGAAGATTCTTTCACACATTACGTGTGGTTCTATACACACTTGCACACAATAATAAAAGCTAAGTCACTTACCATATATTAATCATTGTTAGAAGCAGCTAAAATATAACATTTATTTGTTACTGCTACCCTACGAAGCACAGAAGAAAAAACAGAGGCACAAGAGGTTTCTAGCAAATGGGAGAACTTGAATTTCAATCGAGACTCTGGCTCTAGAGTCAACTCTCTTAAATCCTAAGCTATACAGCCTTAATATGCTGATTCTTACTTAGAATGCCCTTCAACCTTCAATTCCCTATGAACTCTCATAGGGAATTGCAGAAATGACTTAAAATGTCTCTGCAAAGTCTTCCCTCAAGCAGAACTGACTTTCACCCTTCTTTGTAAAAACCATCATTCTTCAGTACTGCACACATCACAGTGAATTGTTGATATGTGTATCTCTTTTCTAGACTGTTCAGACTTGAGACGCTACCCAATTCATTTATGTGTTCCTCTTACCAGTCACAGTGTCCGTTATGGCAAGCATTCACTAAACATTGACTGAACTAAATGAGGTAACATCTATTTTTATTAAAAAATGTTTCAAGTTATCACTGGGTATGGTGGTGCATGCCTGTAGTCCCAGCTACTTGGGAAGCTGAGGCAGAAAAATCATAAATCTGAGGCCAGCCTAGATAACTTAGCAAGAATCTATTTAAAAAAAAAAAAAAAATTTAAAGGGACTGGGAATGTAGCTTAGTGGCAGAGCACCTGCCTAGCACACTTGAGGCCCTAGATTTAATCCTCTGTGAAGCACACACACAAAAAGTTAAGCTTTTTAACAGCTCAAAAGTAGACCTGCACACAGCCACATCAATGTGGCTTCTTAAAGCAGCACAATTCAAAATAGCTAAACTGTGGAACCAACCTAGATGCCCTTCGATAGATGAATGGATTAAAAAATGTGGCATATCTATCAATAGAATATTACTCAGCAATAAAAGAGAATAAAAATCATGGCATTTGCAGGTAAATGGATGGAGTTAGAGAAGATAAAGCTAAGTGAAGTCCCAATCCCCAAAAACCAAAGGCCGAATGTTTTCTTTGATATAAGGAGGCTGATTCATAGTGGAATAGGGAGAGGGAGCATGGGAGGAATAGATGAACTCTAGATAGGGCAGAGGAGTGGGAAGGGAAGGGAGGGGGCATGGGGTTAGAAATGATGGTGGAATGTGATGGACATTATTATCTAAAATACAGATATGAAAACATGAATTGGTATGAATATACTTTGTATACAACCAGAGATATGGAAAATTGTGCTCTATATGTGTAATAAGAATTGTAATGCATTCCCCGTCATATATAAATCAAAAAAATTAATTAAAAAAAAGTAGACCTGCACTTTTTTCACTCAGTTTTAGCTGAAAGAATTCCATTTACTCATTTCCAAATATTGGTAAAAAAAAACCCAGTTCATAATTTTCCTAAGAATATCTTTTAGGGGGCTGGGGATATTGCTCAATTGGTAGAGTGCTTGCCTCGCATGCATAAGGCCCTGGGTTCAATTCCCCAGCACCACACACACACAAAAAATGTAGTGTCTCCTAAAGCTAACATATCAAAATCCAGATCAGTGTAATGCTTATTAATACCCTGACTCCTAGAAAATCTACCCTCTAAACTACCTTCTGCTAGTGATAAATGGGTTGTAAATCAAAACTTGGATGAAGAACTATGGAAGACCAGGAAAAATAAAGTTTGATTTTCTTTTTTTTATTTTTTATTTTTTTTTATTTTTTATTATTTTTTTAAATTTTTTATTGATAAAGTTTGATTTTCAAAATTCTGACCTTTAACTTAAAACAAAAATGCATTAGAAACTACTATATAGTTGCTGCCACACTAATGAAGTTGTCTAAATTAATGAATTGTTATTTTTAAGATTAACTTCAATTCCATTCTTGATTTTTAATAATTTCTACGCATCCTTCAGGAAAGAGAAGTGCCACTTCACTTCAGAGTTTGAATTACATATAAATCCACAGTAAAACTGCAATAACGACTTATGAGAGCTGGGCACAGTGGTGCACATCTTTAATCCCAGCTACTCAGAGGCTGAGGCAGGAAGAACACAAGTTCAAGGCCAGTATGGGCAAGTTAGCAAGACTCTATCTCAAAATAAAAAGAAAAATGGCTGGGGATGTAGCTCAGTGCTATAGTATCCCTGGGCTCAATATCTAGTACCTTTAAAAAAAAAAAAATTAGAGACAAGGATCAGGTCAGTTCTACTTTCTACTGAGCAAAAACAGCTGTTTCTGCCATCATTCAAATACCAAAACATACTTACATTTCAGAAAACATATCTATATTTTCAGAACTAGCAAATTAAAGCATAAATTTCCACTTCTATCATCTCCACATAAAGCTTTTCTGGAAGTTAACCATATATTACTAAAATCATTAATTTATGTGAAAAGGCTTTAGGAATGCATTTGTGTCACAGTTATCTACAAAGGCTAGTTTAACAACTATTTCTTTAACTCAGTCCAAATACTTACTTCAGCTCAGCAGAAATAAATCACTACATCTCAAATTATTTTCAGCAAACTTAATAAAATATTAATTACATATAAATAAAGAAGGGGGAAGGGCTGGAATTGTGGTTCAGTGGTACAGTGCTTGCCTGGCACATGTGAGACATTGGATTTAATCCTCAGTAACACATAAAAATAAACAAATATATAAAGGTATTGTGTCCATCTACAGCTAAAAAAAGTACAAAAAAAAAAAGGGGGAAAAGTTTCACTTAATAGTAGAATGTAACAACACTATTTTCAAAGCTTATAATTGTTTTAAGCTATTAGTTCAGCAAAACACCCATAAATATTCTAACAGAGAACTGTTTAGCCTCCCCTGCTTGGTGGACAAGAAAAAATTCAACCAAGTGCCAACACATCCCATAATAACAAGGCCTCAATCTAATTTTCAATTTTATTTTTCTATTACTATACAACAAAAAATTGTATATTCACCAACTACCCTGTGACTATAATTTGCTTTACAGTTTTGTTTATCTCTGGTTATGATGATCATGAACCACAGAGTTAGAATGCCTTGATTTGAATTTTGCTTTGCTGTTTACTAATAATGTAACCTTGAAAAAGTTATTCTTTGGTGCCTTTTGGTGCCTCAATTTTTTCACATGTAAAATGGAACTAATACTATCATGCAGGTATATGAATCAAAGGAAGTAAAATATGCAAAAGCTCTTAAAACTGTGTCTGGTTAAGTGCTCAATAAATATTCCCTCTATTCCTCTTTACAGATCTCCTCCATCCATCTAAATCTACCCAACTTTCAGCTCAAAAGTTTCTAACAAGTATCTTTAGCTGGATGCTGTTGTGCATGCCTGTAATCCCAATGACTTGGGAGGCCGTGGCAGAAGGATCTCAAATTTGAGGCCAGCTTTAGTAACTTAGCAAGACCCTGTCTCAAAATAAAAATTAAAAGAACTGGGGGGTATAGCTCAGTTGTAAGGTATCCCTGGGTTCAATCTCTAGTACCAAAAAAAAAAGAAAAAGAAAAAGAAAAAGAAAAAAAAGAAGGGAGGCTGGGGATGTGGCTCAAGCGGTAACGCGCTCTGCTGGAATGCGTGGGCCCGGGGTTTGATCCTCAGCACCACATACAAACAAACAAAGATGTTGTGTCCGCCGAAAACTAAAAAATAAGTGTTAAAAATTCTCTCTCTCTCTGAAAAAAAAGGAAAGAAAGAAGTTTCCTGTAGTTAAGTATATAAATATAAAAATCCTGCCATCATCTAAATTTGTATAGCAATTAGGACAGACAGCAAAGATTAGTATTTGGCATTAACCATTACATAATTAATTTTTTACAAAAAGGTAATTAACTATGTGAGGTATTCACCAAGCCTAACCAAATAAAGTATAAATTCTCTAAACAAAAACCACATATTCTATTTTATTTATATTGCCCCCAAAACTTAACAACAGTGCATGTACAGAGCAGGCACACAGTAAATATCTGTAGAAGTTAACACAATCCATACAGCTGCTGGTTTGTTTGCTATCTTAGAAAAAGTTTAACATAAATTATAACCATGAGGCTTTTAGAATGTCTTTAATAATGATCAACACATACGATCTAAAGGCAAGGGAGAAAAAAATGTGTTTCCTGATTTAATTTTCAGATCTACTATAAGAATGTCCATTCTCAAGAGACAAGTACATTCCTGCACATAATTAGAATCACTGGCAGAACTAAAGCCATTACAGTTCAGGAATGATGGGGGAAGAAAGAAAGAAAGGAAATTAAGAATTCCTCCTTCCCCCATCCCAATCTGGAAGTAATTAACAAGAAACTCAAAGGAAGTTAACATTATCCTTTGGCATATGTAGAATAAGCTGATCCTTGACTGCAACCTTGAATGTGGAATCTGGTTCAATTCAACATCAACCAAATGCTTTGAATCTTTACATAAATCCCCCGGCCACTTGCAGCCTTTTTCTATCAGGAAGTTTGTCATATATTACTTTTCATTCATTTTACTCTTTCCTTCCTATCTATCTTATTCTCTCTCTCCATTCATCCATCCACCAGCACAGGTCACATTTATTTCTTATAAGCATGGACTTTTTTTTTTTTTTTTTTT